>NC_134571.1:140455029-140775029 GCF_050947875.1 Dermacentor variabilis
TTTACCTTAAATAAAGTGGTACAGCAGTGCGTTTTCACCGCTAGTTGGGTGGCGCATGTCTCCAAACTGGTGTCATTCTGCAAATTCATTCCAAGTCGATGCGCCTTGCAAACCCACCGGCTCCAATTTGCGCATTCCAGTGGGTTCGGAGACTTAATGAAGAAGTTAATTTGTGGCTTTTAATTAATTGTATATTTGTTTCGATTTCTCGTACGTGCGATGCCCGCTGTCTGAAAATCCAGCGCGAGCACTACATTTGTGTTCAATAAAACGTGGTTGTTGTTCTGGTTGGTGGTTCATACTGTGAGGAAGTAAAATGCGCAGATTTCAACACAAGGACATAGCAAGAGAATGACGCTGGTTAGCGCTGGTCCGCGTCTCATACTGCGTCCTTCTGTCGAATTTTGTAGATTGCATTTATTTCCTCACGGAATTGGGTTATATGCGACAGACGATTCTTAAAAATTCTGGAAAACTTAAAAATGCAACGGTAAACCGCAGTGCCGCGCTAAAACTTCCTGTCTTTTTTTTTTTTTTTTTTTGCTCTGTTGATGGCTTGTATATACGTGCGACAATCGGTGCCGTTTCGCGGGTGGCAACGTTAGAGCACAAAAGATTACGGGGTGCATGCGTGTTCCGGTACAAGTGTGAATTTCGTCTTTATTAAGGCACGACGCTTCTAAATTGATGGGGCACTTTGTATAGGTCGCAAAAAAAAGTATATATATATATATATATATATATATATATATATATATATATATATATATATATATATATATATAATGCAACGGGGGGGTGTTCGCCTAGCAGCACTAGCTCTAGGTTGCAGCGGTAGGCTTAAATCTATAAAACATATATATATATATATATATATATATATATATATATACTACGGATTTAAACTTTAAATTCGAGGTTACGTGGCCAAGCTTCGCTGTAATTCAGCTTTTCTTTCTCTCTCTCGGTCTCTCAAGTCCCGCGAACTTTTGTGGCCGACTGCACGCGCCGCGGGGGCACCACTCGGCGCGCACGCTCACTGCGTGTTGTCGTTCGCGGCGTGACCTCGCGCAGCAGTAAATCGCGGCTTCTGGAATCGCAGGTGTCTGCCGTCTCCGCCGACCCCGTACACGCGCGCGTGTCTTGCTTGTTCCCCCCCCTTCTGCGTCGTCGTCGTCGACAGTCTCGCTGTAGTCTTGCGGTCTTCTGGCTCCGTGCCCCGCTTGTGACGCGCGGGCTGGCGCAGGTTATTCTCACCATCCATGCTGCGGTGTGGGTATACGAGGAGGAGAGGGCGTGTGACGTGTACGCGTGTAGTTTGGGCCTTTTTGTTCAACCCACTCGCGGCTGCGCGTGGGCGTCGTGCCGCCGCGAAAGAAGCGTCCACTGGGCGCCTACATATTTGCCGCGGTCCGGTCGCGGCAGTGCAGGCGTGCGGTGTTGACATACGGCCAAAGAGCCCTATAGTGCGAGGCGCTTTAACGCGGGGTTTCAGTCATGGCGGGGTGAGAAGGGTGGCCTCTGCTGTCGCCGGATTGGCTCGCTCGAGGTGGACGCTTGGACAATTTTGGGGCGGAAAAGGGAACCGTCGGCGTTACCTCTCCAGCGACGGGACGCGTGCACGGTGGTTTTTCGCGCGTTCTCGTGAATCTTGAAGTGCGATATAGCATTTCTTTGCGTACACCTCACTCCCCCCACCCATGCTGTCGGAATTAACCGTGCGCTTTTTAGAGCAAGTCTTTCGTAGCCCGTGTGTTACTTCGCAGTTTGACTTGATGTTTGCAAAATGCAGTATAACCCATCAGTCGATCCCATCGATTTCTTGGCATATACGGCTGCTTGAGAACAGGGAGCGCTGTAGTTACTTAAACCATTCTTAAACCGCGATCTGGGCATTGAGTAAAGGAGAACTCGAAACCACGGTAGGGATCGTCTTCGCGAAGCATGCAGCAAATCCATGAATGCTCGCAACTCATGAATTATGCGTCGAATCATCCATTAAGGGACATACTTATGTCGTGTGGCACGATCCTCCTTACGAATCAGTTTTCCTTTTTCTATGAATTATGAAATACAAGACACAAAGAACAGAAGCCCGGAGACCTTGTGTTCTCAGTCCTGGTCTTGTTTTCTTTTGTGTTTCGTCTTACTCGGGGCTTCATCAAGTATCAAGAAACCTAAAAAAAATACGCCATTTTTAAGTTCTTTGCTTTCTTTCGTTGTAGTTTCCATGCAGTGGCATTCAGTGTATCTTTTTTTAGTATGTCGCACCACTGCATAACTGCGCTCTCAAGTTCTTACGAGGCCGCAGCCGCCGCATGAGTTGGCTCTACTCTACAGATTCCACTGTACTGAAATAATAACAAGACTGCTAGAACGGTTCAGCGAGTTCGAGAAGAAATCCCCAGAGTCGTAGAAAATTAAGGCAGGCTTTTGTCTTTGCACGTCCGAGGCTTCGGGGATGGCCACCGTCCGAGGCCTGCCACCACTGTTGTTGCCGTACTTTTCTGGCGCGTGTCGGTAAACTGAGACAAAAAAAAAAAAAAAGTATGCACCAAGTGGATCCACTGCAGGACGAAAGCTTCCCTCGGGGATCTCCAATTCTGTCTTGCGCCTGTGTTTTGAGACATGTGCTGTGTTTCGCCCGTGCTGAGCTGCGTGTTATGCCTGCAAATGTCCCAGTTTCATCAGACCAGCTGCCGTCCCCCAACAGGCTTTCCCTTCTGTTCGCAGCCATTCTCTTGCAACTCCGATAAGTCCTCTGGTTTACCTGCCCTCCGCGCATTACGAGTCCCGCCCAACTTCATTTCTTCTTGGGGCATAACACCGCGGAGCTTCGTTTCTTTTCTTTCGTGTGCGCTGGCGAATGTCAACGCACACGAAATGTCAACGCACACGTTTCAGGAAGAGGGGCGTATGTAAAAAGGTATGGAGAGATGAGACAAGGGTAGAGGTTTGCCCGAGCCCCCAAGCAAATTATAGGCGTACAAAGTAAAACGCTCAAGAGGGGGCACCGCACGCTTCGTGCGAGCGAGAAATACCGCGCGGGCAGCCTGCTTCGAGTCCATAGGGCGCCCGTTTCGAGATCCCCGGTCTTTCTACGTGCACCCTGGGTCCCGCCGCGCCCGGGGCCCCTCCCCATGGTCATCGCTGCGCGCGGCCGGTTCCTCCCGCTTCTGTCGCGGGAACTCTCTCTAAATATAAGCGCGAGCACGCAGGGGTGCGGGCCTGCAGGGAAAGGGAGATCAAGGTGAAGACGTCGTCTCCGCGAAGCCTCTGCCAGCAAGCGAAACGAGAGCCCCTGGGGGTTCCAGTCGGCTGCAGCGCTGAAGGGACCTTGGGTGGGAGAGGTAGGGAGAGGAGGAGAGACTCGAGGTATCTGCGAGGAGGAGGAGGGAGGCGATATCGCCGGCTTTGTGTATACGTGTCTGCGCTGCGTTGTTCATGCTGCGCACGCCGAGGAATGCCTGCTTCGCCGCTAACCCGCTGTTTGTGTTTACAATGCGCGCCCCCGCGGTGAGCGATGGCCAAGGCCGCCACGGCACTTCGAGCAAATCGCGCTGTGCGTGTAGAGCTTCCGTGCGGGAAAAAAGTTCCGAAAGGATCTGTGGCGCGGCGAACGTTACTTGTTCTCGGCTATCGTGGGAAGGGCGGGTCGGTTTAGTGCGCGGATTTAGTGTAATATTTATATATATATATATATATATATATATATATATATATATATATATATATATATATATATGCTTCAGTCGTGAGTGTGCCTCTGCTAGAAGAAGCTGCTCGACTCCGCTCGTCCTGTGGTAAACGGGCACAGATCTGCGACGCCTTTGACACAATAATTGCGAAATGTTTTGCCACATAGAAGTA
Source organism: Dermacentor variabilis (assembly GCF_050947875.1). Classification (NCBI taxonomy): domain Eukaryota; kingdom Metazoa; phylum Arthropoda; class Arachnida; order Ixodida; family Ixodidae; genus Dermacentor; species Dermacentor variabilis. The sequence continues at coordinate 140,458,900 of NC_134571.1, forward strand.
CATGACGCAAACCTGTACCCCTTTCACTCATACGTGATGCACTGTGTTTTAAAGCCAAAGCTTGACTGGCCGCGAACTTGCGATTTCGCCGTGGCTGTGCTCCGAGGAGGCACATGACGTCACACCGCGTTCCTCGTCGTTGCGTTCGCCTCCGCTCGCTTCGCCAGCTGCGTCGCATGCTTGATAGCATGTCGGAGGATTGAAAAGGAGAGCTCGCGTGCGCCGCAACCACAGTTGAGGCGGCAGTATGGACGGCGACAATTCTGATAAGCAGGAGGAGGCCTAGAATCGACATCGGAACGCGATGAAGAGGAAACGAATCGCCCAGGAAACAAACAGCGCGCCGAACGACTGGCTAAACGCCGCAACATAGCTAGACAACCAAACTAACCTGGACTTAGTCAAGATTAACCAAGGCTAACCACGCTGTGCCTCAGATTTCGCTACGTATATCCTGGCATATAGCTGAGCTAAGCCACTGCCAATTTTTTTGCTTCTTCTTTTTGTCCACGAAGGCGAGTATAGCGAGATAAGTCTCTGCAGCCTATTGTAGCCTTGCCATGATGTGTGTGAAGCGTATGGCGCATCAATTTCGGCAGCAAGCTTTTTGCGCCTGCCGCGCAGCAACAGATAGGCGATAACTCGCGGGCGCCATGTTGCCTTCTGGCGGGAGCGCATCGGAATGCGTGGTGTAGGCTCTTTGGCGCTCCCATGGGCGCGCCGCTACATTAACCCCGGCGCTTGTGCTTATATAGTGCGCGTCTACAGCGCCCGGGTGATGGACGCCCAAGGCCTCGAGGAGATCGCGCTGGCCTTCCCCGCGTGTGCGATTTTATCCTGGCGCGTTGTATAGCCTCGGGCGCAGAGAGATTTGCGGGAGTGCGAATAGTATACGTAGTAACCTTGGAGACGAAATCGAACGCGCGAGTAGAAAATCGAATTTTTTTTTCTTCTTCGGGTGATATACGGGCAGCCGTTTTAACTATAGTCATTAATGTAAAACGACGTTGTCGTCGTACAGTGTATTCACGGCGTTTTGCAAGCATCCGTGGTTGTACATTTCACATTATGAGGCGCCGTTTATTAAAAGTGGAAATGGTGCGCCAGAGACAACTCGGTCGATCGGGACTCGTCGGTGAGTGCGAATGGTGTTGCCGCGTTGCTTGAAAACGCCCGGCTTTCTGAGCGACGTGTGTACACAGCGTGTTCCGCTACGTCATTTCTCGTGTTTGACGTCTATACCGTGGCCGCCGGAATGAAACTTTAACGCCCATTTGCTTCAATCTTGCGTTCGGGTCGCGCGCGGTCGACGTTTCGGAATATCTGAAGAAAAAAAAACGTTTTCGAGAAATATTTGTACACAGCGAAGGTTCCACTCGAAGAACCGTGTAAGCGAATTGGACAATGTCCGATTCGTCGTTCCAAAGGCTTCGCATATCCGCACAGTATGCGCCCCTGGAGAGATCCCCGGAGGTTTAGGCGGATGAGTTGAAGAAGGCGAGACGACAGCGACGTCTTGCGCCGCTGTCGTGACGCAAAAAAAAAAAGAGAGGATGCAAGCCCAGAATGAGGTCAGCAGTGCACGTCGCGTCTCATGGGCGCTCCCGACGACTATTGAATCCGCGACGGATGTTCCAATCCGCGAGCTGCGCGTCTGACACGTCGAGAGAGGATGTGCATTACACACGGCCTGGTGTCTCGATGGGCCCAGTGGTGTGCGCATACTGGCGGATCTCGACGTTCGTTGATTTCGGAGGTCGTTGAAAGCGGGCACGTGCCGTGACGCGTGTGATTGAGGGGCGGGCGTTTGTGAACGTTGTCTATGTATATAGCGGATCGAGGAGTGCTATAGGATATGCGCGTAACAGTCGCAAAAGCACAACCCTTTCAGAACGATTTGAAATGTCTTTTTTTTTTGTGATGTTAGACTTTGTGAATTCGTTGTCTATGTGTAAGCACGTGACCATGCGTAGCTTGTAACTTCCAAATAACGAGTCAATTTGATTTGTCTACACGAACATGTTTTACGGTTTTGGAATGACGGGGTATAGGAGGCAGGGGCACCCTATGTATACCGAATTTTTCTTTTTTTGTCTCGTTCTCAGTAACTTAATTACATTTCCAGGGTAACCTACGCGCGTCTGGTCGAGGCCTGCAGGGGCGCCCCCGCTCGCCGTTCCCGCAAGTTCTTTGATCCTGGCTTCTCGTGCCCTTTTTTTCCCTGACGCGCCCGCACGGAACGCATATTGATATTCCCCACGGGATATACGCACAGCCCGCATCTCATAATTATGCACCGGGAAACCTAGGTTCTGAACAGGCGCGTTGATCAGTTCGCTTATCTGTATACTCCGAGGTCTGTGCGCGCGTTCTCATTCGAAATAGTTAACCTTGCGATCTCCGTGCAAGGGAATTGGTTCGTGCGCATGAAATCTACATGGCTAAGTGTATGTCGCGGGCGAGAAAGCGGCGTTTAGAGCTCGGAAAGCCCATAGAAGACTCGCTTCGCTATTTGCAGGCATGGCGATCGACCCTTGCGCTTCTTCGGGTCGAGAGAGACAAACGGCGAGCCGCGGCATAGTGCGGCATAACGGCCCGCCGATTTTCGACAGTGTTTCGCTCTGCAATCGCAAATTTGCGCACCATAATTTCGTCGTACCGTCGCGCTTAATGCAACGCGGTAGCTCGTTATACCGGGGGGGGGGGGGGGGGAGGGTGCTCCGTGACTGTCCATGTATATATGCACGCAGCGCCGACACATGAAAGGTTGGTGAACTAAACGCCACTCCAATTACTGGTATATGCGTATAGCACCGCCGTTTACAAGAAAGGCGGCACCTGTAAGTTTCCTTACGGTGAAACAAGAAGTGGAGGGTGTGTATAGATTTCCAAATCTCCAGAAAAGAAAATTCAGGAAAGGAAAAAAGAAAGTATGCGAAAGGAAAGAGGAGACATAAAGGGAGGCGCTACACTCACAACTGTTTATTCTGAGAAAAAAAAAAAAATCCTTTCGTACAGTAGACACCAACTTTCCCTTCAAGTTATCTTGCAGTCATATTGAGCGCGACAGTACGTTATTACGGAAGGCTATAAATTTCTGGACTGGGGGCATGTTACGCATTTCGTTTATTTGAGAACGTAGAAAGGGGGTTTCGTGCGTTGGGCCAACTTGGAAACACTTTTTTTTTTTTTTTTGCTCTCTTCTTCTTCTTTAGCTTAGTAAGCCGATATGACCCATAACCGCACATTTCTTGAGGCCGCAGGTTCTCTGCTGCCGAGGCGCGTGCAAAACCGGCGGTATTTCTCGCGGACAACTTTCTCTGGCAATGCAAGGGAGGCTGTGTTCATGGAGGTAAAGCGCGCACGCATGGTAATGCTCCTGAAAGCAGTCCCGCATTCTCATTCACGTTAGCTTGTGTAAGCTGGCGAACAGAAAACGGTGCATTTCTCTGGTATACACCCGTTGCGGTGACTTGGGCTATGATGTAGCGCTGCTAAGCAGGAGGTCGCGGGATCGACCGACCTCAACCGCCGCTTTTCGATGGGGGCGAAATGTACCCCCCCCCCCACCCCCACCGTGTCCTGTGCATTTAGAGGGGGGGGGTCATAAAGATCCCCTTGTGGTCAATATTAATCCCGAGTCCCCCACGTATACGACGTGTCTCGTAATCAAATCGTGGTTTTGGCACGTACGTAAAACCCCAGAATTCGTTCAAATTTCTTTTGGTACAGCTCTTGTATTGGGATAATGCTTAAGTACGCCACCATGCGGACCCGCCGTGGTTGCTCAGTGGCTATGGTGTTGGGCTGCTGAGCACGAGGTCGCGGGATCGAATCCCGGCCACGGCGGCCGCATTTCTATGGGGGTGAAATGCGAAAACACCCGTGTGCTTAGATTTAGGTGCACGTTAAAGAACCCCTGGTGGTCGAAATTTCCGGAGTCCTCCACTACGGCGTGCCTCATAATCAGAAAGTGGTTTTGGCACGTAAAACCCCATAATTACAATTACCATGCGACCGGTTTTAAATCGGACTTTTTTTTTTCCCCCGCGCATCCGTGTTTGGGCGAATGCGGAACCGTTGCACGCGGAAGGCACGCTGATCCGGTATCTGTTCCTCGAAAAGAAAGCGCTGTCAAGCTCTGCCCACTTCCTGGCGCACTGATACATGTGCACAAGCTGCGCCCATGTATATCTCGAACTCCCTTCATTGCCACGTAATGTTTTCGCGCGCAGGTCCTGAAATCATCATCAAGGGCCTGCGAAATTTAGCAGGGAACTAAGAGGCCATGAAATGCGATAACCTGTTACTATTTGGGACCCTCCAGCTGGCAGCAATTCACTACCAGTCAAAAACGCTCCTTGATAAATTAATTTTACACTGAAATATGCACAAGAAAGCTACATGAACGCAATACGCGTGGCACAATTTATTTATTTATTTATTTATGAATTGGAGCACAGTAGCGTGTACCTGTAACTGACTATACATGTATACACTGGACGAAGTATGTTTTCTTGGGCAACTTTAGCGCCCACTATGTACGCGCGACCTGCAGTTTATAGTCGGGTCACAAATAGGCGGTGTCTAAAACGTGGCGGCCATCACTTGTACTTGCAATCACTTCCGGTACATGCAGCCCGAAAAAGCATGGCCTTCGAGATCAGTTTTTTGTTACTCGGAACCGTGTCGTCGCTGAACCGTGGTTTGGAACGCCACCTGTACAGTGCAGCCGCAGAGCGGATGAAAGATTCCATTAACATAGAAACCACGAATCTGGGCAGTGTTCACGCTGCTGCTGCTGCTACTACTAAGCTACACGTACTCCGTGGCTACACGCCAGCAGCTACAACACTTGCAGAAGTTGTCCTGTGTAAACGGAGCCGCGCGCTCACGTAACACCGCGGAGAGGCGACTGCGCACTTGGCAGTGGGCCCTGCCGTGCCTGTTCGCGTTCCCGCCATTGTTCGGACATCGTAAGGCCGTAGTTTCGTTTCTCAGAGCGGCCGCGTGTAGCGTGTAACAAACAATGGTTATTCATGAAGCTTCGTGCATTCACGACAGAAAAAGTAAAGTCAGTTGCCGTCACTTCTCTCGTCCAGGTTCTTATGCGGGCATACACTGGCTAGCAGTGTACGTATATAGGCTCGCACCTATAGCGCTTCTGTCGGTTTATATGTAAACTTCAAGGCGCCAGTTCTTCGGCAGTCTCCAAGCGCTTTCAGTTATACGTGCGCTGCTGCGGCTATACATTCCCGATTGCCTCTGGTCCATTTGCCACCGTGGCCGCTTCAAGCACCGTGCGGCGGTGAGGCCAAGAGCATGTTGTTACATGCGCGAGGATGTGGATGGCTGACGGCTTGAAGAAACCAACAGCTTGTCCGAAACTTTCCTGTGAAGAGATTATAATGGCAGGTGAATAGCTGAAGCGTTACGATTAGTCTTGAGGAAGCTTGTGGGGTTGCGAAATACGTTGCTCCGAGCTTGTGTGGTTAAGTAGAGCCCACTTCTCGTGATGTCTGCCTTCCTCACACGATACCGTTGCCCGATTTATAACTCCGTAGCGTACATTTATTGTTGCATCTTACCGACTTCAGCGCTGTTGTGTGTAGAAGTGGTACTAGCTAGCGCGGTTATGGGATGAAGGACTAGGAGGGAGCGTTAAGAGGAAGCTTTATTAGGTCGGGCCACGACCGGTCGTGGGTCGGGCCCAGCTCCGTTGCCGCCTATTCATGTACACGTAAAACGCAGAAACGCTTTTCTGAGTACTGAGATAACCACTGGGCGATTTTAATGTATAGTTTGGTGCATTTGAGAGAAAAAGATAAATGCTAGTGACTGTCAAATGGAAACAGAATATTGATTTAGGGCCTGAATTATTTCTATTGAACTTTCAAAAATTGGTAAGCTTGAAACAAATGAAAACACGTAGTTTACAAATTAGAACAGATATCACAGTTCTGCAAACTTCCTCCATTAGAGCATCGAAAGCGGACAAATTTGATATGTCAATTTATTTGTTACGGGAATTCGTTTCATTGTTTACAAGGGCATTGCAAGAGTTTTACTCACAAATTAGTGGTCTACTTGAAAGCCATGTATATTATATCAAATTTGTCCGCTTCAGATGTAGTATTAGGTGCAATTTACGCAATTGTGATATTACTTTAACATTTTTCAATCTAGCAAACCTCATCAAATTTGGTGCACTGGTTTCCGGGAAAACCGCTTTCTCATTTCCCTTGTATTTAGATAGCAGGACCCGAGCTAAAGGTTACTCTTAATTGCGTCACGCTGCCAGCCTTGGCAAGCCATTCCCTTCGCAGTGCCGGCCCAACACGTGACATCGGCGTATTTGTCGCATATGTATTGGTTCCCGGTAGTTTTTAATCGATGAGAACTTGTTCGGCTGCCCTAAAGCCGAAGTTCTGCCTGCGGAAGGTACGGAAGCCCTCCGCTATTTATGACGCGCCGATCACGTGTTGGGCCGATACGTTTGACCTCAATCGTATTGCGCAATACTCTCTCCTTATCCTTTCCTCCGTGGTACCATGGGGCTCGGTTAGAGCAGTGTGCTGTCTCGCGCTAACGGCAATGAGTGTGCTATAAAAGTTATGTTTATCGTGCCATATTATAGGCGCTCGGCCGATCGATATCGAGATGTTGGCGTTGTTTCTGATCGACGTTTGATTTGGACGGCCGTGTGCTCCTCGAATTGCACCATATTCGCGTGTTCGTCGAACTTCCCCACCTTCGCATATTTGACTGATGGCTGAAGAAACGGCAGCGTGGCGGTATTTGGCGGTGTCCAGAATAGTATACGTAAGTGATCGCCCGCGGGGGTGCGAGACTGCGCGAGGTGGCGACCTTTTCGCCGGCGCGTTTCTGTGGTCCCGTTGCCGAAAATGGAAGTCAATCCTCTGCCGATGATGGTGCAGCGGCCGCCCCGAAGTTTGAGCCGCTCGGTTTATATGCGCGGAGTTTTTAGCCTGAGGAGAGCTCGTCGCACAACCGGCCCCGGTCGTTATATGCATACCACGGCTGCGTGCGTGTTTGGCGAGGCGGCGAAAAATAGCCGAGGTTTGCGCGGGGAGTCCGCAGCCCGGCTGGGTTTTTCTTTTTGTTTGTGGTGCGCGCAGCGGGCGGGATTTGCACGCTATATATACAACGTCAAGTGCTGTTGGACTTCCTGCGTTCCCCCCTTCGTGCTTATCGATATGTGCCCGCTGTCGCCATTGGCCGTCAAGTTTATAGATTAATACGACACCGGCTCGATGGGTTTCGACTCCGGCAGATTGCACCATTGCGCCGATTAATTACGCGCGCGGCTGTAATTTGCGGCCGCGCGGCGTGCTTGCGACCATGTGTTATGACTTATGCGGCACTCATGTTGTTTTGTCCTGGATTATGTGTGGGGACACAGAGAGAGAGAGAGAATCCCGATCGATCACCGCTCTAAATCAGCTCGCGTGCTTGACGATACAGCAGTGGTGCTGTCGAGGTTTCTTTTTGTTTCCTGCATCTCCTTTTTTTTTCCCCTCTATATGTGTGACTGTAGGAATACAATCGGCTTGCTTGCTCAGCTTCGTACTTCGCCTTTGTACTGCGTTCTTTTATTGAACCGCCGTGATGGCTATAAGGCGAATCTTGACGATGAGCAAGAGAGGTCGCGCGTTCGATCCTGGGCCGCATATCGGTGGGCACAACTTTCAAAAACGCTCGTCTAAAAGAATGCCTTGCTTTGAGTCCGCATAATTAGTTCGGGTGGTCGAAATCAATCCGGAGCCCTCGGATACGGCGTCTCTCATAGGTCGAGTGTTTGGAGCGCTCAACCTAATCAATCAATCAATCTGCGGGCACCTTCTACGCAGGCGTCCTTCGCATCCCGACGATGCGTGAGCCTTCGGGGCGTACCAGCACCCTGTTGTGCAAGCCACTATTCGATCACCCGACTCCTCCCGGCCTTCTTTCCGTCGCTCGTGCAATCTTCCTGGCGGGGCGCGGTTCCATGCCGGTCGTCACTTTCCGTCTTCTCCCGGCCGGGTGTGTCTGCAGGTGGTGGCTGTCGTGTGCGCGTGGGTTCACGCGCGATGCCGACGTCGTCGCTCGGCGTCTCGTGGCGGAAGACGCCGCAGCGCGTGATGCAAAAAAAAAACGCGGACCCGCGCCGCACGCTGCGCGCATCCGGTGGCCGCGCTGTTCGCGCAGGCGTGGCGCGCGCATCTGACGAGCGCCGCAAGGTCGCCCCTACTACTACCGTATCATGCGTGTGTGCCGTTTGTTTGCTTGTCGTGTTTGGCCTTCGTTGCTTTTCTTTACTTGCATGCGGCATGCGCGAGTGGATTGCGCGTGTGCATGTTGTTTCGTCCGGGGCTTCTCTTTCGGTTCCGTGGCGGATGCGTTTCACGGTTCGGTGCGTTGCACCGACGCGGCGCCAGGGGGGGGACCTTTACTACTGGTACAAGGTTGTACACGACCGCGGCTGGCTGCGCGGGGCTCGATATAGTAGCGGGCTCTCTGCGCGTCGTTCCCTGCCGGCCGTGGCAGTAATAGTTGCGGGGTGGAGGGGGGAGGAGGAAAGGGCTTTGGGGGGCAGAAGAAAGCAAACGACCCTGCGTGGGTGTGGCCAGTATTTTGTTTCTCGCAGAGGAAAAGAGCAGGGTCGCTGTCTGTTGGGTGTTTGGTCTCTCTCTCTCTCTCACACACACACACACACCGCACGCGCCTACTCTTTCTCTCTGTTTCGCGTGGCTTCCCGTTTCTTCATCTTGGATTCATGAACTCGGCTCCGGTGACAGAGAAAAAATAACATGTACTGACCTCGCTCACGAAATTGACATACAAACAAGGCGCCGACGTGAGGCCTTCCTCGCTGGATGCGCTTTGATGCTCGGGCGTGCTGTACTTTCCGGTGCAGTGGTCTGGCTTTTTTTTTTTTTTCCTCTGTCCCTCTAGTCTCTTTCTGAATGCGGTTCTGACCTTCCAGCCTCGTAATGTATAAGCGCACGGAGTCACTCTGACTGTATGGGGAGATCGTCGAAAGAAAAAAAAAAAAAAAAAAAGGCGGCAGCGCCGTTCCCCAAGCACGTTCCGCGGTCACTCGTACCCGGGCAACTGCGCCCTGCTGTTAGAACCGTGCTCTGTGAGCTAGTGTATCTCAGCCGCTCGGTTGACGAAATACTCTCGTAGGAGGAGACCCTTGGCCTAATAAGCATGTCTTGCGCGCACTGGACCGCAAAAGCCCCGTTATCGCTTCTTGAAGGCGGCATGCACTGTTAAGAACGCTTGCGGACGGCTATAGCGAGTGCGTGCGTGCGTGCGTGCGTGCGTGCGTGCGTGCGTGCGTGCGTGCGTGCGTGCGTGCTTGCGTGCGTGCGTGCGTGCGTGCGCGTGTTCACATGTACTTAGCTGCCTCGTTATTTTTTTTCTCATCTGTATTTTTTTTTCTCCCCCTTTCTCGAGTGTGCGCTACCCGACCGGGTACGGCCATGGTTAACCTCCTCCCTAGCTTCTTTCCGTCTGGTAATTTCTCTCTACATAACCTCTGTAGGTGATCTGCGGCTACCCGACGCGGCGGCTGAGTTTCTGTTGCTGCGCTCGAGGTTGCGAGTTCGAATCCCGGCGTCAACATTCTGATAAGGCTGGAATGCAGAAAAACGAACGCTCGTGTGCCGAACGCTTCGACCCTGCGCTGGGACGTCTCTCGCACGACCACTCGGTGTTACTTTTGGGACGTTGACCCCGCATGCTGTGTGCCCACACACTGTGACACACAATATCCGCATAAAAAAAAAAAAAGAACAGCCTAAAAATAACTTGTTTAAGACTTCATTTGTACGATGAGAATGTTTCTAATGAGAGAGTGAGATAGAAATAACCATGAAATGTTATTGAAGCCGAAACTATTAGTATAGTAACTACCGATTAGTTTGCTGAACCATTATCACTAAAAAAAAAATTGCTCGAACGTAGCATAAGCGCTGTACAAGGATACCTTAAATTTCGGGAACGTAAATAATATATATATATATATATATATATATATATATATATATATATATATATATATATATATATATATATATATATATATATATTTAGCTATCAGACTCGATTTAGCATATACGATACGTCGGCCATCGCAGGGCTGAACTCCATCGACCAACTAACTAACCAATCAAACTCTGCGCAGTGTGAACGCGTCGTATCCAAGCAGACAGATTGGATTTGCCGCGACACCGCGCCGTTCTGTAGCCGGAAGGATGTCAGGGATGATGTTGCTCCCCTTGACGCCTTTCTTTTGTCCAACGGTGGGGGTGGAGGTCGTTCTGCGTAAAAAAGGCCTCGGGCGTCGTTGAATAGGCCCCTCTCCTAGTGTGTATGTGTGCGTGCGTGTGCGCGCGCGCTCAAACACACACACACACACGGTCGGTTCGGCGATTGACGTTATTCGCGTGACCCCCACTGGCGCACGGGGAAGCTGGCGACGCGCGATCGTACCACTTTCAAAGCCATGTTCGATGCAGGCTTTGAACATCCGGGGTTTTTGTACGTTGCACCTGCTGACACTCTTTAACATGCCGGCCGGGTGCTGTTGCGCTGTAGCATGGGTTAGCTTTAAGCTATAGACGAATGACAGCGTATTTGACCTTATTTTTTCCGGTTCCGAGTATAGGATGGCGCTGTGGGATAACGTCTGCTGCAGCCTTTAATTATCCGCAGCAGGTAGTCGAGTCCGTCAACTTGAGTTCAACGGGAAGCAGCGCAACAGAGAGCATGCTGCTATTGTACTTTATTTCGAACGGGATGCATCGCGCGCTGAGATTTTCGTCTGGTCAGTGACTCGAGGCACACGTAACTCGTTGTGTTTTTCTTGTTTTCATTTGAAGAGAGTTGCATCAGTGTAACAACGGACACATTTTCACTCGCGAGTGCGTCCCGCCTTGTTGGTAGACTTCGCTGTGCAGACGAAGCTGCGAGTGGTTCGATTCTCTCGTATGCAGTATGTTTTCAAAGGTATATATTCGTCAAAAGTTACTCCTGCATATCTGTCGGAAGTTTTGTGGGTACACTGCGGATTGAAACGTCGTTGTATGAGGCGGCGCTGTGGAGTTATACTAGCGGCATCGATTAGTATAACGGCGTCTTCCGAGCGCAGTTGCAAACGCCTTGGCACGCGTTAATGGTGAGCGTAATTGCGTTACACGTTTCACTTTTGCAAGAACAGTAAATAAGAAGCAACTGATCGTTCGCTACACCTTGTTGTGTAGCGTATTAACAACATCAGACGAACATGCCCCCCCGCACTTCTGCCGCGATATTCAATGTCTGTGCTTCTAACAAAAGAATGCTATAAAAACTACAAAATAAGTAAATTGTATCTTTTCTTGATCTTTAAATATATACATATTACCAAAACCATGTAGCACCATTCTGCTGCCTGTTGTACGATTACTGGATAAAGTTGACAATAATCGCGTGCGCAAGCACCGCAGATATTTCGCAATTTTGTTCACTTTCTTACTCATCACTTTAGGCCAGATGGGAATTGAGGTCCTATGAGTTCTCGGGGCGCGCCCACTCGAATTTTGAGGCTAGCCCAAGTTTGTTTGTAGGCAGTTGCCTTCATCTATACAGCTCCGAAATAGTTACGCACCCTATAAGCATACAGGGCGAGTTTAATTGGAACACCGCGTCATTTCGTCGTACAGTTGTAAACGCGCATCTCGAAAATGCCGCCAACCTCAGAATTCCTCTTACAGCAACTTGCAAACTCAACGGTTCAAATTGATAAATTGCAGTGTGTACCCCATGAAACCGACAGACGGCCTCGGGGCCATAGGTCCAATACACGTGTACAACAATTAACCTGTTACATGGACTGATGGACAGCCGTCGTCATATTGTTCAGTTAGTGGAGCATAGATCGTTAGCACGCTTCATTTAAGTCTTGGGTTCGGCCCTCACTGGCGGGAAGTTGGCATTGCTTCCACTTTTATTTTCCGCCTTTCCATACCATTTCTAGGTTTCCGTTAAGCAACAGTAAAATTTCTATGCCTTTTTTTTCATCTTGAAGAAAATTTGGAAACCGCTTTCCTTGGCTTGTGGTTGTCATAAAAACACAAATCGAGCTTCGTGTTCCCCTTATCCCTCTACCTCAGCTTGTGCACCCTGGAGCGATTAGATTAAAAATTAACTAGGGAAAATTCGTTGGATGGTCAATTGTTCGTGTCGATTTCCATATGGATGTAACCTGCGCACCTCTTCGAGTAGTCAAGCTCCGGAAATGGAATTGCCGTTACAGAATTGATTTGTAAAAATTTGGTTGTTTCTACAAATGGTTTTGTTTCTTTCAATAGACTCTCTGCTGAGACACGATTGAATGTCGTGCTCGATTTCTTCAAAGGTGCGCTAGCTGTTACAGGATGTGTGTGCAGATCCTAGCGCGATGTGAGCATGCATGCCGCTTACTGGACATGGCGTCGCCGCCTCCGTATCTTGTGTTTTAGGACACACCGTATGTGTGCCTGAATTAGAACCAATGCGGCAGTTTCATCACGCTGTCTTTGAATCAGAGAAATTCAGCGGTCATGGCGATGCGAAGCTATAGTGTTACGCCAGAAGGAATTGAAGTGCTCAACCGAACCTACACACTCCACGAGTAGTGGTGTCTTTTGCTGGTTTTGTGAGCGTGAGAGTCTGTCGCCGCGGCTGGTTAAAACGTTGTGGAACATATATATGATTCGGTCGTAAATAGTAATGCATCCAACCCGATTTACAGCTTAATCGTGGTTGTCTGAAGATTATGGGCTGGTATATGTGATATACTTTAAGCTTTATAAACCACCGTGTTATTCCTTGCACCCGAACCTCCAATATCACAGGCTGCCAAGGAATTTTCATAGTGCGAGTCGAGGAAAATCCGGAAAAGATATTGTTTTAATGTGCCAGTGTAGTGCAGACACCCTCCATTATGTTGAAATTCATATGAAAGCATACAAGTAATCGTGTCATTGCTGTGCGCCTCACTCCCCTCTGCAAGGTCCAGGCGCTTTCGGGCATGTAAAATAAATCCAGGTTCGGCTTTTTTGTCGAGAAAACCTGGTGTAGTGCCGATTTTGACTACCCGCCGTGGTTGCTCAGTGGCTACAGTGTTGTGCTGCTGAGCACAAGGTCGCGGGATCGAACCACGGCCACGGCGGCCACATTTCGATGGGGGCGAAATGCGAAAACACCCGTGTACTTAGATATAGGTGCACGTTAATGAACCCCAGGCGGTCGAAATTTCCGGAGTCTTCCGCTACGGCGTGGCTCATAATCGGAAAGTGGTTTTGGCACGTTAAACCCCATAGTTTAATTTTAATTATGACTAGTGTGTGCAACGAGCCATGCAACTGCGTATAAGCCCTCGCTTATGATAGAGAGAGAGAGAGAGAGATAGAGAGAGAGAGAGAGAGTTTACGCAGGCGCACTTTTCCGCGTGCCACTCGCGCTATACAAGTGGCATCTCAAGGCTGAGCGCCGGCGGCCATGTGGCGATGCATGCATGTGCATGGCAGAGGGGGAGCGTTCTCTTTTATTGTTTCACTCGCTTCACCACGCTGTTGTCGCATGCGTGGAGGTTCACGTGGATGGCGATTTTCTGTCTTTTTTTTCTTTTTGTTTTTTGAGCGATAGTCGATGTAAGGGCGACCACAGCTGTGCAATGGTGTGTGCTCGTCTGCTAATGTGTCCGTGGCAGCTACTAATAAAGCGCTTGCGCGGCTTAACATGGCTTCCAAAAACCGGAAAAAACAAAGATTAGTGAGAAGTGAGGGTGAACCGGAAATTTCCAGTGTTTTCTCTTTGTTTTCGGTCCATAATGAAATAAGAGAGGCAAAAAAAAAAAAAGCTTTTTGACTCTGCTTCCGTGTCATTTCGATGGTCACCTTGCAGAAGCGGGAGCCTCCACACCACATTTATTCTGAACTAATGCATAACTTGTGTCTGTTTGCGCGCTTGAGTACGTCTGCGTTGTGGCAGTTGCGTACAAATATATATGTAATCGCGAGCCGCACACGACGCGAGTTGTACGCTGCCGAGTAACGGGAACTCCGATCGTATACCCCATTCGGCCAGCTTGGGTGCCGATACGGTTGCACTCAACGCGCGAAAAAGTCGTCGTCGAACCAGTCGGCTGTAACCACCGTTGTACGCGCAAGGACCCCGGAACGGAACAGTTCGGGCTCTTGTGGGTAAGCTTGTAACGTTTGCACGATATCGCCGAGAGCACGTGAGCGGCATCGTCCTCCACCGATTCCGCCGAAAGCTTCCGTTTCCAGGCCTCGGCGGCGCCCATCCGCGTTTGGGGTCGGAAGGGCAAGATCATTTGTGCACCTACGTTCGTGTGCACATTACAACAGAAACACCAGGTGGACGAATTTGAAGAAGCGCGCTGCGGTGTCTCTCGTACACGAAGTTGTTGCGTTGACGGAATGAGCCCGGCAGATTCGTTCGTTTCTGGACCGCGTCGTCGTCTGCTCGCTCGACCTCGTTCTCCGCGAGTAAGTCACGCAGGGACCAAGTGCGCCGCCGAGCCCCCGAGGTGATTACGTGGGTTTTTGTTTGCGCCTGCGGGCCAAGTTACCTCGGAAGCTAAATATTACGCCCGTTTAGTTTTGGGCACGGCAACAAAGAGAACGAGAAATGTCTTACGTTGTCTGTAGGCCTAATTTCTGTAAGTGCTTGCTTACCGTCGCGATTAATTATCCTTGCTGACCACCAGCGAGTCACGCTGGAATGGAGCACGCGACAAGAACGACCACCCACCAATGCCTATTTTGTTCTACTTATTTACAACTTTCTTAGCTCAAAAAAAATAAAAATAAAAAACAGAAACGGACGCGATGAGCGTGCTCTCATCCCCCCCGTTTGCCCTCTCCTAACTTCAGGAGAGCGTCTGACCAGCGTGTGGTCAAGAAGGCCCTAATTACAGAGCCTTGCTGGCTTTCCGGCATGGTGCGGGATCGTATTCGAATTTATAGGCTTCTTTCTAGTTTTTCTTTCTTTTTATGCCATATAAGGCAGCTGTCCCCGAAAAAGAAAATTAGCGCCACAGAGCGCTGTGACGTAGATTCGCTTGCATCTGTTAGCAAACTACCTTGAAGACACTTCTTATGCGCACTTTGTTTTGAACATTTCAGAAAAATAAAACGTGGCTATGTCGTGTAGGCCATGGCCAGCGAGGTCGGATGGCGCGCCGCTGTGTAGGCGCAATTTATTTTCGTCCTCGTCGAGGAAACCGCGTGGCGCGCTGCAGTCGTTTCGGTGGTGGCGACATCTCGCGGCTGTGACACTAAACTTTCCTCACGTGCCCGCGACAGTGCCGGTTATTTGAGCGTTATATATAGTCGGTTTTAAGGCAGATTAGACATTTAAATTACAATTTATACCAACAGGTGTTTTTGAAGGGATTGTTTCATCTTCGTGGCGAACTTTGCACCAGCCATTACGAAGTATCTTCTGCAAAGCCTTAGATTTTACACAGCTTCTCACCGGCACCACAAGGACCATCGTTTAGGAAGGGGTGTGAGTGATCGCTGCTGCTCCATCACCACTTTTGGCGCACACACACATATATATATATATATATATATATATATATATATATATATATATATATATATTTGTTACTCTCTGTATATTCTATAGCTGTTAGGCACTTACGATATATTTTATATGCATATTTTATCTATAGTAATATAATGTGGCCAACCTAGCTTCTCCGAGCTGCTCCCAATTTTTGCGGCCGGTGCTACGACGGAGATTGCTGCTCCTCGGGCGCCTCAAGTCGCCCTGGCATTGCACTGCCGCCAGGGTCGACTTGGCACTTCCCCTCCGCTCTGGGAAGTGCACCTTACAAATCTGAAAAAAGAATGGCCATGGTGCGGCTTGAACTGCATCGCTCTTCACCGGAGTGCGCCATGCGTATGTGCAATGTCTGATTCGCATCACGTTTTCGTGAAATGGCGACGCGTGTCCGCTCAGTCAGTCGTTAAGGGCCACTTTTCTCCGCTTTGTGGTTTGCTTGATTACACAGACCCTTGTGTGTCACTTGTGCTGCTTGGTGGAATTCTGTGACGTTCCAACCCTCACGAAAACTTTTACACACGTGAACACGCAACATTTAGGGCGGGATTAGAGAAACGCAGTGCGTCTTAGCTCATGAATGACCCTCCCGTGTGCATCCTCCCCTTCCGAATGCACAAAAATTAAAGGAGGAACGCTGAAAATAAGCATACACGAATTAGGCTGACCGGATGGTGTTGATGTTCATGTCCAAGACGGAGACAGGGGAGGAAGAAATAATTCACCGATGATTACGATACTCGTTAATGCGAAATTTGAGCCTAGCTCCATGTGTGTGTTCATTGCGCGATATGTTGGCTGGCGCGGACAATCTGTCTCGTGCGGCACGTTGCAGACGGAGCGAAGTTTGGCGCTTTGGAGTTCGCGAGAGGCAGCGTGTGGGTGACGCGTGGGCGCGATTCACAGTAGCCGCCACGGACAGGCGTCTACTCCTGCAGCGCTTTCTTTCCGTATATGGTATCGGTGGACGTGCTCGCCGCATGCCTTATCAATGGCGTCATCTGTGAAAACGCGCGCTACCCTGGCGCTATCTCGTAGCGATCGTCGCCGCAGAACACGTCTTGCGCAGCACTGCGAACTTCTTCTCACGCCTTCGGCATACCCTCCTCCGCCGCTTTCCACCTAATGGTTCCGCTGCATCCTCCTCCTCCTCTTTCCTCCACGCGCTTCTTCGCCACTGCCGTCTTTTATCCCCCGCTGCTCCCTGCGTTCGCTTTTTCGTCCTTCGCTGCGCTCGGTCGCTTGGTTACGCCGAGGTACGCAGACTCTCAGCGCAGGAAAGGGCGCGTAAGTGTTGCGCTCTAAAAGAAACGAAACGAAAGTAGATGTGCCCTCCTTGTGGTTACTGTTGGTGTCCATTGACCAGACTCTTGGTCAGGCGAAAAGAGACAAGGGGCATTTTTATTTAAACTGAAAGGTACAGTAGAGTATGAATTGGAAATGTTCTATAAAATTGTTGCTGTGGGAAGACATGGAGTAAGTTTTTTTTAAAACCTCTAGTGTCACTGCACTGTAGCCATGGCAACAAAAGTGTGAGAGCACAGCTGGAGTGCCTCTATGCTTCATATAATAATTATGTGGCGTGAGAATAGAAATGTTTATCTTGTTTCCTGAACATCAGCGGCTTAAATTGCGAGACTATAGTCCTGGTCCTAAGAGAACGATTACAATAATAGATTGTGTGAGATGAAAGTGCAAGAACTGCTATGTGTGTGTGGACCTGTGAAGATGTGTACGGCCATTCTTGGTGCAGTATTAAATACCAGCAGTTTTGTTTTATTTTTTAAAGGGGCACTGTTCAGCTGCATTCATAACTCACATTTATTTTATACCAGACACGTCAGTTTTATTGTGAGGTAGAGGCTTGGTAAGCCAGAGAACACGTAACAACGAAAGACAGCCTTGAAGTCACTGTTAGCGACTTAATGTTCTCCTTGCCTGGACATTGAGGCACTCTATAGTCACTATCTTTTGAGGGCATCACGGAATTTGAACAGGGCCTGTCTCTTGTTAATAGTTAATTTAGTATACATTCATCACGTTGCATTCTAAAGGAAAGACTCACTGAGGAGTTTTGATATACTGTATCTACTCTATTGCAACGCACCCTCAATTGTAACGTGCACCCGTTTTCCATGACCAAGAAATGAAAAGTCCATTACAGCACCACGCATCTCATTATTTCATACAGAAATACAACTTTCTCTCATTTGGAAAAACAAAGAATTTACTCCCAGTGCACTAAAGTTGAAGTAAATAAAAAAAAATTGCGTTTTTGCCCGAAAAGTGAAGCGTCGATTGTGATAGCAAGTTAGTAGACAGATTTACGAAAAGCAAGGATGGTGGTTTTATCAGCCGTATAAACTTTTAAACATTCGCTTAGTAACTAAACTAACAAGCATGGTGTCATGCGCGCACAACCAAACATGAGCATGTCTCACTCAATGACCACGGAAACTTCTTATCAGAACGCTGGAGTGAAGAAGTGTGGTAGCAGGAGCAAGCGAATTGACTTTTGTGTGGCCTCTAGCTTTAACATGAACTAAGTGAAAAGAACACAGTACGGTACGCCTAGATACGTAAACTGTCTCCACCACAGGTCAGTTTCAAGATAGGGGCCGCGTGGCCTTGCCTACGTAGCAGCCGCCGGAGTAGAACACCTCTCCTATTTGCGCCAGTCCCGCACGCAAGTTTTGGGAACTCCGTACACCTGTGATGCGGCCCGATTTTCGCCTGTCGCCGCACAAGTGATCACTTTCCTTTTAATTGCGGTGTCGTGATGAACACTCGGCGTGTCTTCGCAGTTGGCACTTTCATGCTGATAGAGCAGACGCAGAAAACGGGAAGGCGGATGGTGCAGTAACCTAAGCACCCGTACTACAGCACATACAGGAAGCTACGACAGCTAGGCTCGAAGTGCGTATGAGGTGGCCCTTTTGAAATGCCGATGGCAATATAGTAGCACAGATTTAGGGTCGTACTCAATTCTAACGTGCACACAATTTTCGGACCCATTTTATCCAGAAAAAAGGGCGCATTAGATTCAAGTTAATACGGTAGGCTGAAAAATAACACGTTTTTATAAAAACAGTGACTTAATACTAAGGTACCAGTGCTACTGCAGTATGGGTACATAGTCTGAGAAAGAAAGCATTTCCCTTCATATTTTAATGTTTTGCCACCAAATAGTAAGTGAAAATTTGAGCTTCAGCAGACCAAACAGCAGGTGCATTGCATGTCTGTTGTCGAGGCTGCCTAGCACACTTCCAATTGATTTTAATCCACAAATAGAGTGCAATTGAGTCACAGTGCTCATCAAGTGCTCTGTGTCCCAGCCCTTGCTGTTGTCATTTTGGTTCATACTATATAGCATAATTTGAAGCAGTGAAGATGGGACAAGGTAACGGAGAGGATGTTGAGAAAATGCTGCTATCCTGTTTGCACTGCTTATCGAATTCATCCTCTAAAGCCTCTGCATTCAGCTGCTTGAGTTCAGCTGCTTGAGTTCAGCCTTTGAGTGTGGGCTACAACCTTTTTCTCTCCTTCCAACACAGGCTGACCAGCGGAAGGGCCCACTAGCAACCGGCAATGGCCTCGTCTGCGGGGGCGCCGGGCTCTCCCGAAGGTGGCGGTGTGCTGCCCACCCGGCGCCACCCGCTGGCTGGGGGCCGCTTTTCTCTGCGACGCCTGCTCGGTTCCTCATCATCCTTTCTCAATCGGCGCAACTTTGGCCGCTCCTGCAACTCGCCCCATGATGCCGAACAGGCTGTCCGGCCCCCGCAACGGATGCCGCCACAGCAGCATAGGGTACGTGGCGGCATCCATATTGTTGGGCGGGTGACCGAGTCGGCCCTCATGTGTGTCGAGTTTGTGTTGACATTCTGTCTATTGCGAAAGTTCTCAGGCCAAAGTGTGCTTCTGAGGAGACTGACATAGTGCCGTGCGGTGATTACTGCTGGCCTTGATCGGCTCGCTCCATTAATCACCTGTATGTCTGAGAACAGTCTGGTGCTGAAGACCACGCCACTACTGCGTGGCTTTTACGTCCACTCCATAGGGGTCCAATATTTTGTTGGATGCCACCGTGAGAACTTTGGCTTAGAGACATTTTGCGAGCATATTATATTCATAATATATATATATATATATATAACTTGATCTTGGCCTAGTTGGTGTTTGCTAAAAATGTATTTACTGCGAAAAGAGGCATGCCACAGGCAGAACAAAGGCGATGATAGGGGTGATTCTCTACTGACCAACATTGTTGTCATCTGTGTTCCTTTTAGCTGTTCGCCTCTCTGGTGGTAAACATATGTCTTTTAGTATAACTTCATTCGAGGCTCGTACTGCATTCTGTTTGCAACCCTGCTCACGTTGCAGGACACGCGGAGGAATAGCGGCGGCAGCGGTGGTGCAGCGTCTCGGCAGGGTGCCGCCGAGCGCCAGGGCAGCTCGGACACCGAGTCCCTGTGGAGCTGCGGTGGTGGCCTGCTCGAGTGCCCGCTCTGCCTGCTTGAGGCACCGGCTGAGGCGTTCCCACGGCTTGCGTCGTGCACGCACCGGGCCTGCGCCGACTGCCTGCGCCAGTACCTGCGTGTGGAGATATCCGAAAGCCGGGTGAACATCGCTTGCCCCGCCTGCTCGGAGCCCATGCACCCAAGCGACATCCGGCGCCTGCTGCAGGACGAGCTCATGGTGGCCAAATATGAGAGCTTCATGCTGCGCCGCGTCCTCGTCACTGAGCCAGATGCCCGTTGGTGCCCTGCACCAGATTGCGGGTGAGCCCTTGTTTTTCAATGATGGAACTAGCATGCGGACCCTGTCTCCCGATGGCAGCTGCTGACTGCAGCAGAAACGATGAGACAGTTCTAGGTGACTATTTCAGGGGCCTAACAGGCATGTGTCCCGGAGACATGAGGGCTTGGCAGTCTGCCAAATGGCAGAAACCAAGTGGATGTATTGTTACATTCCACTGCCAGCACAAACAACATGCGCACATGCAATAGCATTCTTCCATAATGGTCGTGTGCAACTTGTTAAAATACGCATGTCTGACTAGAATGAACAGTATACGCTTGGCTAAAACGGTCTGATGAGGGCAAGTGACATTAGAATGGTGTCATCGAGGGGTTGTTTCGGAATACCATGGCAGTGCTGCAGAGGTTGCATAAGATGGCATTCAGATAGTCTCACATTAATTACCAGGTCTAAGGGCAACAATATTGCTTCGTAGATGCATTGCAGCATGCTCACACTTCCAATAGATCTTAATTGCCATATTTCATCGTTCTTGCAGCGTTGTCGCAGTGGTATGAATTGGCTACTCAATGATGTCAGAAGCAACAAAACGTGCAACTTTTCCACTGCTCTGCCTGCCCTGGAAGCACTCGCCTTTTCAAAGTCATCGGTCATGCCCAAATCTGAAAGCGCTTATTTGCCCTGGGTCAAGTATGTTTGTAGTTAATCTGTGATACTGGCAGCAAACAGGTGTATCTCTGGCAGAGATTGGGCACTTATGTCCTCCAGACGTGCAAAGCGGTGTTCCAGGCTTTAGTGCATGAGAGTGGAATCTTGGAGAAACTGGAGTAAGGTTGGCACAGCTGAAACCAGCACAAATAACCGCTGCACACAGGAACGTTGAGGTTGGAGCTGCATATATATATTGCGAAAAATACCTGCGCACAGACATTCAGTGATGCACGAAAAAGCCAAAGGGATCAGAGCAGTACAACATGATCAAATTACGAAAAATTAATTTAAAATTAACAAACCACAGAAGCCATGTCGGTGAGACTGAGCGAAGCACAGGAAACATTCTGCTAAAGGAGAGAATGGTGGCTTAGTTGGATATTATGGATTCAGTGACAGCGTACTTGATGAAGCACAGATGAACATTGAAGCAAATACATACTTGTGTGTGTGTATGTTGCAGCGTTTGTCTTTGTCTCACCAAGTGCGCTACCATTGAATCAGATTCCGCTAAAAAGGCCTAAACGACCTCCCATTACATTTGCAAAAAGCTTTCTGACATTGCTTGAGCTGTGCTGTTTTGACAGGAAAGGCTGAGCCTGATGTCTGGCTTTGTAACAGTGTTCCCTATACTCCCTACTTGTTCCCTACTTGCTCCCTACTTGTTCCCTATACTCCGTTAGATACTTAATAGACGACACTGCGGAAGCTGTGCAAGGATGTGTGGGGATAGACATTTACCGCTGTGCATTTTAAGGTGTGGTTGTTCTGGATCTAGGGCACTTTCTACAGAATAACTGCTACATATATTACAACTACTATTTGTGGACGTAAGGTTGCATCGAGTTGCGTACTATTATTTGTACGTGCTAGTGCTTTCAGCATGCGATATGCTACGTTTCGGTTGCAAAAGCAAGCGGTGTGCTGTGGCCGCTAGACACCGAAATGTGTCGCTCTGCTTGTTTGTTGATAAATAGTTTCAGATCTGTGACATCTTCCGTGTAATATTTACCTCATGTTTTGCGGCATAAAAGCATAATAGTTAATGCTGCATTGAATTAGGTGATGATTACCGTGCGTCTTTCTTTCACAGGTGGCGCACTATTTCTTGTGGTGAATGCAAGTAGTGAGAGAATTCTCTCTAGCCTTCATAGCATTGCCTGCTATGTATGAAATAGAGGAGAGGTGCTTGGTGATGTGCATGGGATGGGCACCTTGCACATGGAACGATAATCTTTTTGCTAGCATCTGTGGGTAACTTTGCAGTAGTGGAAGGCATCGCTACTAAGTTGGTGTTTGTCTAATGTGAATGAGGTTGTTGCACTGTTACCACTGACCTTGCGAATGCCTTCAGAGCATCGCATCATGCCTGCACTTGGTTGTACGCCCTTCGGTTGCACTTTCTTTTTCCCGCATCAACATTGTACAAAATACTATGGAGTGCTTATATGTACTATGAAATGCCAAATGCATCAAGATGTACCGTGGCGGTCCTCATAGGAGAGCGTCGAGTAATCCAGGGTTTGACGAAACATTGTCTGGCAAGGGGCATAAACATTGTCTGGCAAGGGGCATACATTCTTCTTTGGGGATAAATGAACACCTGTCACAGGCAACAAAAAGAGCATAGTTTATGATGTTTCGAGACCTTTACAGGTGCCTTGTTCAGAAATGCGAAAAAGGTGGGGTGGTGCCTTATATACGTAATAGATGGCTTAATGAATTGATGCATTTGTCTGGCAGATTCCGTTCTTTCTTTTGCATTTCTGAACAAGGGACCCCTGTACGGGTCTCGAAACATCATAAATATTGTTCTTTTTGTGGCCTATGGTAAGTGTTTGTTTATCTCCAAGAAGAAAAAAACAGTATTAGGTATGGAGAGTACGGAAGTGTGTACGAGATTGTTCAGTTGTGTGACAAAATTACTCGGAGTACGCAATGTCTGAAAGCACACACAACATTCGGAGTAGTGTACACTGATACACCCAACTCAACACACACTCAAGAAAGTTTGCATCCTTTGAGGTTTTTAATATCTTGTCCCTTAACAATAGTCATTTATCTTGGGTGTGTTACCTTTATTTAGTGTTGCTCTTCTAGTACTTTCATGTCATGCGCAGCATGTGCATTCCTGACACAAAAGTAGGGAGCATGGAGTGTTAAATATAAAAGAAGTTTGTGCAAGATTGATGACTAATATGGTTGCAGGAGAAGATAAGTCGCCAAAATGCATAGAAAATATTTGTGGCGAAGAGTATACAAATGACCGCCTTGTGGCACGTGCAGCTACGTGGTGATAGCGAGCGGCTGCGCCAGTTGCCCCAAGCTGCGCTGCGAGCGTCCCGGTTGCAGCACGGCCTTCTGCTACCACTGCAAACAAGAGTGGCACCCCAACCAGACCTGCGATGCTGCCCGGGCGCAGCGCGCCTCCAGGCCTGCTGCCCAGGCCGGCTCGACCCTCGGGTTCCCCCATGATGAGGGCCTGCAGCGTGAGTGCCCTGTTTTATTTCATTTATTGGTACCCTCGAGACACGAAGTCATTACAGAGGGCAGCCGTATAATTCAGATATGATCCCGGTACGGTGATTCCAGTCTCCCAATGTGTGCGGGAGGAATGAGTACAGGCAAGCCTTTGTGCTATTATCGATACGTGAAGGAATATAAATATGGTGGGGAAATTCGATCAAGGCAGAGCTCTGGGATATAATAGATTTTGCGAAATAACGAAAGCCTGTAATGTCTGCGGTTTGGTGAAAGTGAGGGCATCTTGAGGGTAATTTTCGTGTGTGTGACACTAGCTGGGCAGTTGTTAATAGGAGTGTTGATAATAGGAGTAATAGGAGTGTTGATAATAGGGTGTGCGCATACTCGTATATAACAGCGGGCTACAAGACCAGCTCTGGGCGGTCCAGAAGGCCCGCAACGTGGCGGAGAACCTAGGGCTCCCCGTCCCAACGTGGGAGGTGCCCTCTACACCTTGACGAGCAGTCGGGTGTCCTTCAGGACTCTTTTTAGAAATAAAGTTTCACCAACACCGCTACCGAATTGAACCGTGTAGTGATCATGCATATAATTCGATTTGTGAATCGGTATGTCTGCTATTAGAATATACGCTGTATTTGATGTAGAGACCCGCTCGTAGCCCCTCGTGCTCGGTAGAGCGCAATCTGATTTCTTCACATCGTTATTCCTGCCCCAAAAGGTTCGCTGAGCACGCCGCTGACTGACCACCCCGGCTGACACGGCCGTGGATTTCATCCGTCACGAAAGAAGGTAAGGCGTGCGGACGCAAGAGAACCAGGTGACACAACACAGCCTTTGTGTCGTCTGGTTCTCTTGCATCTGCACACCTTACCTTCTTTCACGATGAATCCCTACCAACTACATAGCTCAACTTTCTGCACTTCTAAATGGGCTTTTTCTCTGCGAGTGCTTCTGCCCTATGCTGCATGCACATCCAGATTTTGGCCCGATGCGGGGATCGCAGATGTGCACAGCGCCCCACTGCAGCCATACAGTGTCAGCTGCCACTGTTGGTACTAGGTTCGTCCAGGCTGACAGGCATTGATCGAAACGATAACGCGACGCGGTCAGAAGGAATGGCAACAAAAGTGGCACATATTTCGGGAAATTCGAAAGCATGTGCCAAGATAGTGCCGATTAACCGCCGCGAAAGGCATGCGCTGATAGTGTTGGATACGCGACAACAAAAAATTAACGCCGCTTCAACACCCGTCAATCTGCACATGATCTCAGGTATTTTTGCGGGAACCATTCCGAGACGGCTTGCAGCCTGTTACCATTGTTGCCACATCGGTCAGCGGCGCTTATTCATCATGGCCACACTGCTTAGCCATTAGGCCTAATCGGTGTGGCTTCGTCGGCCGTCGTGACAAAATGGTGGTGAGGTCGTGGCGTCGTGTCGCACGAAGTTGCTGCGTCCCTACTGATTTTGGAATCTTAGACAGATGGCAAATCGCACCGAACTTTATACTGAAACGACGCCTGCTCTGTACCATCAGTGCCAAGTCACTGTGGCCAATCCACACAGCGCCATCGATGGCTATACGCGGAGTGGTGGTTTGTTGAGTCATGTGACGCGCAGTCCGCACTTTTGTCTGTCAAGCAGATTGGCCTTATGATAACCCACCTGCCATAAAAATGAGAAATCCCTTCTGCGATTTAGGGAAAAACTGGAAATCTGTACTTTCTTATGCAATGAAATATTGCCATAAAACGCTGGTCCATTACCAAATCGGGAACTTCATTGGTATTTAGTACAACATAATGCCATTTATTCTTTAGCTTCAGAATAAGGAAAAAGGCACTTGACTCTATTCAACAGATATTCTATCGATAAAAAAATAAAATGCATTTTGCAGACCTCCATTAATTAGAACTGAGTTGTAGCCAGTGCTCGCTTACTAATTTCTAGTTTCCTTTATTAAGAGTACACCGTTCTGTATATAATGGTTTCTATGTTCCCAAGTCACTGATACCTTGCCACATGGTTGTTATGCAACGCTAGAAGGCCCAGAAGTATGTGCAGCACGAGATTTTTTTTGCCCAAAATTTGTAAGCATTAGATGTTTCGAAAGAGTTTGTGATATTTGATATTTCATTCAATATCCGACTTCTTTTTCTTGATTCAATATTCAACTCGAGATCTGCTATTTGGTATTCGCAAAACCCTAGTCAATAATAAATGTTGTGGGGTTATCTTAAGTAACAGCTTCATAGAAGGTCGCATAGAAGGCTGCTTATCCAAGTTTAGTTCTGACAAGAGTTTTGTAGAGTAGTAATTTGAAAGAATGCGCAGAAGGGGTTGGGTGGGCACCGGCCTCTCTGCATTTGTGGTAGTCCCGAGGTCAAAGGTCGAAAGCTGTAAGGGCCGTCGCTGGTTAGGCTGGTGTGGCACTCGCAGGGAACCTCCCGGCATTTGCTCGATATTCCAGATGTTTCGGGGAAAGCTAACCCTTGTATTTTAAACGTGACACTTCACATTTTTGGCTTCAGAAAGTGCATGGGAGTGCGACCCGTCAACTCAAATAATTGCTGTGCGTCAGGGATTCCCAGCATCGAGGGGATTCCCAATCAAAAATATATTATTCTAAGCAGGTGCCCTTGGAGCAAAAGTGGATTTCTCAAGCCAACTTTTCATTGAAGGAATTGTTGGGAAGTGCTTTTGAAGCAGAGCTGAGCTCTGCCCGTCAAATACAGATTGTGCAAAGCCCCCTTTGGAAAGGCGCTGCAGACAGAAAACAAAAAAAAAAAAAGGGAGAAAAAATAAGATGGGTGGGGTTGTGACAAAAAATTGTCACATGGGGCCCCAGCTCTGATGCAGGGAGGAGCAGGGGAGGAATGCCACTTGCAGCTGATCACCAAGGCGACGGGAGAGAAGAGCCTCCGCTGCTAGGAGGGTAGCTCACCTCCTCGCACCATGGCTTCGCTAAATTTTATTTGCAATTATCTTGACTGCTACAAGGCCCTTTTTAAAAATTCTTGTGGTAGAACACTCTTTCGGTGGTGCTCCACAACGTTCAACCTATAACTGACATTTCCAACTCTGCCAGGTGGGCAACGAAATTTTGAGCCATGCAAAAAGCTTAGCTTCAGATAGAGTAGACAGTGATTGGCGTCTGTGCAGAATTTTACGTTTGAAAAATGAGCAGACGCATCACGCAAGGCTCGAAAAGCGGATGTTATTGATACCGAAACTGAAAAATAAATAAATAAATAAAAATACAGAAATTTATAAATAAAATGCTGCCATTGCCGCTCGCTGGAAGCCACACGACTCGGATCGCACGACTCCTGGCCAGACAGTGGGAACGGAACCACATGCATTAGTTGGCCCTAAATTGGCTCGTTTCGTTCCGCGGGTATAGCGCCTTACAACCAGACTCTCCGGTTGGTCGGCCATGCAGGGGACGACATCAAGCACTGCCCCTGCTGCAAGGTGTTCATCATCAAGATGGACGACGGGTCGTGCAACCACATGACGTGCCGCCTGTGCGGCACCGAGTTCTGCTGGCTGTGCATGAAGGAGGTCTCGGACCTGCACTACCTGAGCCCCTCGGGCTGCACCTTCTGGGGCAAGAAGCCCTGGAGCCGCAAGAAGAAGATCCTCTGGCAGCTGGGCATGCTCGTCGGCGCACCCGTCGGCATTGCCCTCATCGCGGGCATTGCCGTGCCTGCCATCGTCATCGGCATTCCCGTCTGGGTTGGACGAAAGGTGACGCAGGGGCAGTCTTTCGAAACTGTAGAGGTTTTGGGAATTGACTAGCTGTGCTTATAGTTCTTTCACCAGGTTCCACTCCCTCGGGAGTGCTTGTCATTGAGGATTGATGCATGTGGCATGCTTGCTTGTTTGTTTCAGTATTGCTTGATAAATTTTGCCATAGATACCCGTTGTGGTTGCTTGTGCAATGAGAGAGTACTACCATTTCTACTAGTCGATGAACAAGCGGCCTAATGATTTAGCCCTGAGGTTCTTTCTGTTCCAATCTTGGTGTGTGCTTGTGCACGCATGCATAAATGTGTACTTCACATTTCCATGTATTGCTTAGAAAATCTTGTTTTCACTGCCAGTTCTTTAGTATTTAAGCACTGAACATGCTTGGGAGGCTTGACGAGTGTATTCAAGGAAACACTTTTATTAGGTATAGATAGCGTACTTTGCGAGCTTTTAGGATCTGCTCTCTGTGTGGTTGTGGGCAACGTAAGGAATATGTGCAAGCCAGCTGTCCTTGACATTTGCCTTCTTAGGTGTCAAATTTGGTATGTGTACTGCATATAGACCTGCCCTCATTTTGAAAGAGCAAGAAATTTAGTGTTGTGTTGCAAGTTGTGCCTGTTGTCATGAACACTGAAGGATGGGACAAGTTGATTACTAGAACTGTGGCGCACATTTACCAGCGCAACTGGACGGTGCAGTGAGCACAGAAACGGATGCTCCCCCCAAAGGCCAGTGTTTCTATTGCGGCTTTTACTATGCAGAAGCTGATGGGTCATCATCTTGTTTTCGGCTTGCCGTGTATGTGTCTGCTCCAGAGCATGGAACTGGTGAGAGAGATGGCACGCACAAAGGAAGGGGAAGGGGCCACATTCACATGCGAGATAGTGCAGTACAGTTACACCTTGATTTAACGAATTGTTCTACAGCCAACGTCTGATTTTTCTGACTCCCAAGGGACCATGAAAATGTGTGAGAAATCGGGAAGTCTGAAAAGATGAATGCATGCAGAAAACGCACTATTTTGTAGGTATTTCTCGGATGGAGAGTGTCATGGACGGAGCATCAGACTTGCAAAATCTGCCAATGCATCATTGAGGTGGCTCTGAAAAGAGCCATTTATAAATCGGGGGGGGGGGGGGGGGGGACGACAGTGGATGCCATCAATGTAGCCGACGCTATCTTTAGCTGGGTCAACGCTGCCTGTTACTGCTTTAGCAGCGCGGAAAAAATCATTCATCCTCTTTTGCATGGTGTTCCGCTTGCCCACGACGATGTTGCTCCTATTTCAGCCAGGGTCATATCACTGTACACTTATGACAGCATCATCAATGTTTGCGTCAACTCGCAGCTCATTGACTGTGTAGGTGCTGACTATACATTTTCAGTATCGGAGTCAACCGAACCCACCGTCACTTGACGGACGATTTCATCCTCAGCTGACTTTGCACAAAGTTTGAGATCTTTGTTGGCGTTGGCAAAGCCTTCAAAAGTTACCCCAGTTGGAATCGAAACGCCAATGGCACGCAGGTCATTGAACGCAAAGTCCATAAAAGGAGATTGATCGTACATGCTGTCGTTTTACCCGATCAAGATGGCAATCTCGTTGCCGAGTGTGAAGCCCGGGTGGCGAAAGCAGCTGCAAAGCGTCTCTTGTGTAACAGCCTTCCATGGGTCCACAAGCATGCCAACAGCAGATCTAAGGTCAACGGTGTAACTTTTCGTGCTGTCTGAGCACAGTACCATGTGGCTGAGCAAACATGACCTGTACTGAAGCTTCAGCTTGCGGATTACGCCTTGTTCTATCGGCTGCAGGATTGCCGTGGTGTTCGGCGGCAGAAATTCCAGCTATATAACATTTAGGTCTCTGATGTGGCCATGCGCAACCCAGTTTTCCACAAATAGCAGAATTTTTCGATTGCGCTGTTTGAACCTTCTGTCAAACTTGCGAATGCGCACTTCAAATAACTGCTGTGTTATCCAGGCATTTTTGTTGACCTCGTACTGAAAAGGTAGGGTTGTCCCCATAAAACACCTTGGATTCTTCGGTTTTTCTATGACGAGCATCGAAACTTCTATCTGCCTGACATGTTGCTGCCGCCATGACAGAGGTCACCAGGGAATGCAAGCATTTCCTCTGAGAGCATTTTGTGGAACAAACCAGTTTCATCGCAGTTTCAAATTTTCTGAGGCGTGAACTGCTGCATCAAAGACTGCAGCTTTCCATTCTAATGCTGCACGACGGCTGAATCGTCAACAGCGCGGCTTTCACCACACATCTTGAACTTGAGGTCATTGCGATTCTTGAAATTTCTGAGCTACCAATCGCTGAACTTGAAGTCCTTGACGCTCATTTGAAGTGCTAAAGCCTTCGCCTTTTGCTTCAAAATGTAACCCGAGACCGAGATTCACTTTGTGGTCATATTATTTAACTACACGAGGAGCGCTTCCTCAAGCTACGGGTAAATGCACTGACTCACATTCTTTTGCTGAGTCCGGTGGACTTCGTCATGAAATCCAAAACCTTTTGCTTAGAAATTCCGAAATCCTTGCCCACGTCGGCTTGTCACTGGCAGATTTCAACTTGCTTGATGATGACGGCTTTCCTTTCCATCGTCAGCCTACGATAGGGCTTTGAGTGCTTCGAAGTCATAGACGAAGATGATGAAGGCGTAGTCAGCGCCATCACTGTCAGCGGCAAATCGGCTCAATGAAGAGCACAGCACCGAAGCTGGAAGCTTCTTAGTGGATAAACACAAAATACTACTATGGCCATAGCTATGGCTGGCTGCAGATGCGAACGGATTGGCATGTGAGAGCGTTGGTTTGAGGTTTCAATGTGATACAGTGGCCGCAGTGCTACAGCTGGCTATGGCTAGCGGATTGGCATGCAAGAGTGGGGGCTTGAGGCTGCGAGGTAATAAAAATGGCGGCGATGGATACTGCTTTAGACCCGTGGTTAGAGGCAAAAAGTCTTGAAAAATCAGACGGCGAAGGGTTTGAATGCCCGAAATTTTAGCCGTTTTTATACATTGGTTCTATGGGGTATGTGACGGTGACATGAAGGAGTCTGAATTATCGGGCATGTCCGAAAACTCGGACGTTGACTGTATGTATTGTAATTTGATTTCCATATGTGCCGTGTATTTTTAGATTATATTTATTTCTTTGTTCGTTTGTTTATCCTTATAACACATAATATAACAAAGTGCAATTAATCACTATTTCAATGTAACAAAATTTCACAACTGCACGTAAGGTTGCAAGATGAAAAAAAAAAAAAAACTGAAAAAACAAACACAAACAAACAGAAAGGCTTCCAGGGTTGTCGCAGCACTACGTGAAAAGATTGTTTCTAAATAGCACTCTCGTATATTCAGGCAGCATAGTAGTGGGCTGTGGTGACGAGGTGTAAGAGTATTTACCATATCTTTCCGTGTATAACCCGCCTGCTCGTATTGTGACACTCCCAAAAGGAAAAACAAAAACAAAACATGCATGTAACCTGTGGAAATAATGGCGTACAGTGCTTATATTTCTGTACGAACAGTCTCATTCACAGATGCATGGCTCTTCCACGTCGTATCTTCGGCCAGCGGCTATGTTCCCCACCTCTTTGACTGCACTGATAATCTTCAGCTTCTGCTGTGCACTATAAAAAACTGTAGCTTATTGTGAAGTGCACTGCATTGTGATCCCAGTTCTGGTTCCCTTGGGCCACGTGCGCTATTCACTAACTACCGATACAGTCAAAACACATAATAGCTACCCGAAAAGAGAAGATCTGGCGACCACGAAAGAGGGGAGAAGGGATCTACAGTGTTCGGAGGTGGGGAGCGGGTGGGTTCCCTTGGTGATAACGGAATTTTGGCAAGCGTTCCTTTGAGATGTGACCTCACGGCAACACAATGCGTGCTGCCAGGAAGCCACACCTAAAGATGAAATTTGCGTGTTACCCACAGCCCGATTTTACTGTCAAATAAAAAAAAAAAATTCTGGTGCTAGTTGTAGATGCAAAGATACGGTATTTGTGTTACAGGAATTTTTCTGATTGAGTCCATGAAGTGCTGCACAGTAACCATTACGCACTGTCCAAGAGAGCTAGGAAACTGCTGCTTCTTTTACTGCTTTTCTTTAATGCTCTCTTGGTTCTACAGTTTTAGAAGGATGACTGTCACATGACTGTCACAACAGCAGGCAACTGTCTCTGTTTTTCTACTTGCTTCTCTGCGAGGGCCTCAAATGAAAGCTGGTGTCTCTCTGTGTTTCCTCCCGTCTTTGTCTTTTTCTCGTTTGTACTGCCCCCATGGCGCAGCTGCACTCCAAGTACGACCTGCGCACCACGAGCCGCCTCAAGCGGAATTTCGTGGTGACAAGTGGCGTGGTGGCCTCGTTCCTCGTGTCTCCGATCATCGCCGGCATTGCTGTCGGTGAGTCGTGGGATGTGTGCAGCGGGCATCGGCGGCTGTGTGGCCTTCGGCTGAGGTGCAAGGCACTCCGCGCTGTGTGAATATCGGCTCCAGCAGCTGCTAGCGGGGTGGTGGCAGAATGCACAAACTGTTCGTACACCATGTGTTCAGGTGCAGGTTAAGGCCACCCTCTGCAGTAGCTCACTGGATGTGGCCTCAGGCTGCTGAGCTCAAAGGTTCGATCCTGGCAACAGCATCTGCATTTCGATAGGGGGTGAAAGGCAAAAATGCTCATGTGCTTACTTAGCTTTAGATGTACATTAAAGCAACCCAGGTGGTCAAAATTAATCTGTGCTCCCAGCACGACTAGGTTGGGCCTTGTAGTCGAATTGCAGTTCTGACATGTAAAATTCCAAAATTAAAATTTTTTTATGTTAAAGCCTTGTGGTGGTCAAAAGCTAAGGGCCATGCGATCGACGATAGAAGTACGGTTTGTACACCACCTTGAAATCCTCGTAAACCCTTGAATTTGGGAAAAAAGAGTTCAAGGGTCCTTCCAACTCTTTGAAAATAAATGTGCTACTTGAACTCTTAGATAAATTGGGGTTGGGGGTGACTTGAACATTGAAAGTGACGAATTCGGCATCAGGGCTATGCCATAGACACTGTCTAGTGGGAGTGTCACTAAGCAGTGTATTGTGGCGTGCCCACGGCCACTAATGGCAGGCGTGTTTAAATTGCCATTGTGGAGCTAGACAAATCCAGATCACACGACCACGCTGTATGTACCACTATTTTTCTTGTTTTCCTAGCTGGTTCATACCGCAGCCACCGTGGCTCCATTTTCAAGCCCTGAGCTGTGGAAATGCAGGGCTCAAGGTTTCAATTATTTGGCTTTGACGTGACGAGTATCTTTGACTGAAGCCAAGCACTATGAAACGTCGTGCTCATTGGCAGCTAACATCAATACAATGGGCAAGTCAACTTTGAAAAGTGACCTGAGGAGCTTGAGGCATGGTTCGAACTAAGCAGGTGCATATCTGCTAGAAGTTTGCAGCCAAGAAAGAGATTTCACTATTTTGAAAAACGAAATCTTGCAGTTTTACGGGCCCACAATCTGATCATGAGGTTTGCTGTGCTGAGGGACTCTGCCTTTATTTTGACCACCTGGGGTTCTTTACGTTGTAGGGTTCTCACCTGTACTCTCGGGACAAAGGAACGACAACACAGTAGTGCAAACAATCACAGGGGCATTTATTGCACCTTTCATAGATCAATGCCTGCTAGCCGAGTTGCTATCCACAAAACATGTCGATGGGCGCGGGACAAATCTAGGAAGTCTGACTCACCGCGACCGGATAGCGAGCGAATATGTTCGCCCCATGCTGGATCCCAACGCCTGGTTGTTCGCACGTACGGTCAAGTGAACGGTGGCGCTTTCGAAGGAGGCCACGCGAGACGGTCTCGCAGAAGCATGGATCGGCGCGCGCGCGGGACATCCGCGGCACTCGCTGACCTGCCACCAAAGAGACAAGAGCCTTCCTTTTCCGCGCCCAAGTAACCCTGCGGTGAGGCGGCGTTAGCAGCGCAACACTCGCGCCATCTCTCGTACCGCGCCTCAACCAGACCGACTGCTGTGGGCATCACACAGGCCACGCGGCGAAGCGGGATTGCAGGAGACGGGAGCTATCCGGGAAAACACGATATCAGGGGACGCGTGCAAGTCGCGCATCCCCACATTTATGCAAATGAAAGTACGCAAATGTTTTTTTTGCATTTCGCTCCTATCGAAAGTCAGCCAGAATGGCTGGGATTCAACCTTGAGCTCGGCAGCAAAGCCATATTCACTATTTTTCACTGTATGTGTATATGGGTGTTTCTTCCCCCTCCTTGAACTTTGAGTTGAATGTTCTGTACAAACCGTGGATAGAAAGAAAGTTAAAAAAACATCCGAGGACACCTAAGCACTTCTTACACAAGTTGTGAATGCCAAACCATTAATGTCCAGTTGAACGCCACTGAGTGATTCTTCAAGTTATGAACTCCTTGCAGGCAAGCGAGTGCATTGAGACGCTTGGCGCGTTTTGATTTGGCCTTAACGAAGCACAATTAGAATGCATGCGAGAGCTTGTGGAGACAAGGAAGATGCAGATAACACAGGATTGTGAGAGTGAGGGTGACGGGACGTAGTGGCGATGCCCTCTCCCCTCGCGCAACACCTGGCACACCACTGTGGCCGCAGGTGTTCCCTTTCACCTGTTCTACTCCGTCGAGGCATGCCCATGCCGTGGCATCACAGCCAATGACGTGCTCGTGACGTGGCGTCGCAGTGTATGGGAGTTCGGGTGCTGTTTCTCTGGTACAGATGCTGGCTTTTTCACTCAGTGAGCCATTTGACACTTTTCTATCAAGAGGCATTCCTCCTTGCCGCCTTCAAGAGCCAGCCAACCTAGCAGCGTTATCGGTATGTTCGTTTAACATGATGGTAGACATAAGGATGGGAAGACAGCGGTACGGAGCAGGGTTAGCATATTCTCTGGTTGAGATTCAAGTCTAAGGACCGGAGGGTGGCAGCCCATGTTATGTGTGGAGCAGCTAACCAGTGGAATACAGTTCCGTGCATTGATACTTTCCTGTTTATTACATTTCCCCAGCTTTTATACGCTGTGAAAGGCTGGTCACGCTTAGTTTTCATAGGGCTCTCATTTGTTCGTGGTAGCCGAAAAGTTTGCTCTAAACGGGATCATTATGAGTGGGCATGGCTGTACTAGAAAGGGCTACGTGTGTCCTGGACTCGTTCCGGCCAGCGATTTGTGATTTTATCTCCAACCTGTATTGCCTGCCTCTGCCCCCACAGGCATCGGCGTCCCCATCCTGCTGGCCTACATCTACGGGGTCGTTCCAGTGTCCCTGTGCCGTTCTGGTGGCTGCGGCGTCACCACTTCCGCGTCGGGGGTCCGCATCGAGTTTGACGAGGAAGGCGAGGGCGTGGGCGGGATCGGCAGCGGGTCCGTTGGGGTTGCGGCTGATGGTGCAAGCGTGGACACTGCTGGGGGCATTGCTCCGGCCAGCATAGGCGAGGCGGCCTCCCTGGGGATGTCAGGGGGTAGCCCCAGCCTCGGCTCGCACCTGGACACGGTGGCAGGCGCATCCAACACGGCGATTGCTGGCCACTCTCTCACCGGAAGCATCGCCTCGGCCAGTGCCCACTCCCACCGGTGAGATTCTTGTTTTCCGTAACTGAGAATTTGCAAGATCCCGGAAGTTGGTGGCCCCATAGTACTTCAAGCAACAATGCCAGCCCTGAAAATAGACAGCAGTGGCATTTCACTAGTTTTTTAGATGAAATCCAGAGTATTCACTTGCCCCCATACCTTTTATGTGAACTATCGCCAGTGATGACTGCATGATTACGACTAGGCTTCAAGCTCTCGCAAGCCACAGTTGCAGCAGGCTTCATAAGTTGATCTGTAGATTATGCCACTAGAGTAGCTACTACACAAAAACCTTCATAGGTGCCCCTAGTATCAGCTCGGAGGCTGTCCAAATGTCTCAAACACTGTAAAAGCTAATAAAGGGAAAATGAGACATCCACCCAATCGGAGCAGTTGCTACAAAGGAAACTAATATTGTAATATTGTCTTTGTAGCAATGGGAACGATCGGGTGCATGCCTCATTTTTCCTTTATTAATCACTGCTCTCCACCTTGTAGGTTTTCCGGAGAAATAATATGTGAAACGGTAAAAGTTGTTGTGTAATAACTGTAGGAACATAGAATTTTAGTGCAAGCACATTTATTTTACCGTAATATTGTCATTACTGCAAAGCTGGGTTCTGTATTTGATAGAATAACTAGTGCGTTGTGGTTTGTCTTCTTTAAGGGGCAACAACCAATGTTTTTGAGTTTATGGTAACTAAAAGGGATATTAAGAGGAAGCTTTAGCTCGGGCACAACTCCAACGCAACCTATTCAAGTACATGTAAAACGCAGAAACGCTTTTCTAAGTTAACCCCTGGACAGATTTTAATTAAGTTTGTTCCATTTAAGAGAGAAAGTGAAATTCTAGTGACTGTTGGAAGTGGAATTTCAATTTAGGGCCTGAATATTGTTTAAAGATTTCCAAAAATTCAAAAGTTAAAAAGAAAATACATAGAAGCACGAAGTTTACAAATTAATGGCTCTGCATCAAGAACAGATATCGCGGTTCTATAAACAGCATCTATGAGAACAATCAAAGCAGACAAATTCGGTATATATGAACTTATATATTAAGTGAATTCGTTATGTTGTGCACAAGGGTTGTGCAAAAGCTGTATTTCCATATTACTAAATTTTTTTGAAACTCGTGTAACATATCCGTTTTGTCCGCTTTAGATGTGCTATTAGATGCAATTCACAGAATTGGGATATCATTTTTCATTGCTGAGTTAGAGTTGTAAACTTGATAGTCTTGTTTTCTGAAGATTTTCTATTCTTGCCAATTTTTTAATAAAAATTGACGACCTAAATGAAAATTTGAAACCAACAGTCACTAGAATTCAAGTTTTTCTTTTAAATACAACAAACCGCGTCAAATTTGGTGAAGTCGTTGCCGAGAAAAACAAATTCTCCTTTTACATGCATTTAGATAGGAGCGCCCGAGCTAAAGCTTCTTCTTACCCGCCGTGGTTGCTCAGTGGCTATGGTGTTGGGCTGCTGAGCACGAGGTCGCGGGATCGAATCCCGGCCACGGCGGCCGCATTTAGATGGCGGCGAAATGCGAAAACACCCGTGTGCTAACACTTAGGTGCACGTTAAAGAACCCCAGGTGGTCAAAATTTCCGGAGTCCTCCACTACGGGGTGCCTCATAATCAGAAAGTGGTTTTGGCACGTAAAACCCCAAATATTATTATTATTAAAGCTTCTTCTTAAGCGAATGCGTGTGTCTATCTTGTAAACGGTGTGGATGTAATGCCTCGAAATTGAGGGGCACACTTACTGTAACAAACATACATACCGTTTAAAGGCAGCTCCAGAAAAGGAATTGCGAAGGTTGAAGGGGCAACTTGATGGCCACAGTTAAAGAAGAAAGCTAGTGATGGTGATGATGATCTGCTTTCTGAAGTTTGCTAGGGTTTCAGTGTGCGTTTGATGTCATGCCATGTTTGAATACCAGCGTATTCCAAGATGAATGTGCAAACAAGGTAACGACGTCTGATGACGACGTCAACACAAACGCAGCGCCACATGCATGTGTTTACATTCTCTCACGTCTGAGCATTGTCTAAACTACACTGGCATCCCCCAAGTTGCCTACTCCACTTCTCATTATTGTTTTTTCTCACGGTTTTCCTCCTCTCTGTGGTCACTGCTCTCAGGCTGGAAGTGCAGGCGGAGGTGTCATCGAACAAGCGCTTCAGCCTGAGCAGCCACAGCGAGACTGCCTCTGCCACGGTCAGTCTCAGCGAGCGCTCGGCCAACATGTCTGGCCTGGCGGACGACGCCGCCAGCACCCGCGCCCTTGCAGGTTCCATCGTTGGATACAGGTGCGCTATTTCTCCACAGGGCTTTCTCTCTCTCTCTCTCTCCTGTTGGCCAGAACCAGACAGATTGTCGCACGAACAGTTTACAGCTAATACAGGAAAAGCTTGCTAATTCGACACTGTTCATTTGGACAGGTATTTTGGTCCCGCAATAAGTGCATGTTAGTCTATGCGACCAAAAGTTTGTTAATTTGGCAGAATGCCGACTGCTATCACTGCACGAAAGTGAAGTAAAAGCAGCAGTAGCACCACTTGAGTAAAATCGAAATGTGGAAGGCATCGCCATAGCATGGTGATTGTCACCTGTGGTGACTGCAGCGCCACCGACCGTCTGTCTTTTTTTCATTTTTTTTTTCTTATTCTCATCGATCGCCTATACCATTTTCCCTTTTGTAACTGTTGTTGTCATCTGTTCTTGTCAAGTTTTCTTTTTTTCATTGTTGCCGTGTGGTGCATGTCCTTCCACCTTGCACTACACCGATGGTAACGTTGGCTAAGCAACAGAAGTATGTGGCCAAGGACTTGGCAACTAACGTCGAAATCTTGTAAACGTCCAAGAATGGTGCATCGCGACAAGACGTCATGAAAAGGCAGGACGTGAAAAGCACTTCGCACGCATATGTGCAAAATGAACTGCAGATTCTGCAAGCCTTTGAAGGCAAGAAGTTTCATGTTTCAAGAAAGCAGCTGCGAACTGCAGCTCATCCTCAGCTGCAAGAAGCTTTGTTTTGGTGGATGACCGACTGTTGCAGTGCGCATCTGCCTTTGAGTGGACCTCTGATAATGATGCAAGCGCAGAGGTACTCGGCAGTGGTGGACATTGATTCATTCAAGGCTTCCGAAGGCTAGTTTATGAGGTTGCGAGAGAGGCATGAACTCGTTTGCAGAAGTGCGTGCCGGAAAATGGGCAGTGTTGATGAAAACATGACCACCGAGTAGAGAAATGTGCAGCTGCTTCAGCACATTGCTGCATATAATTCAAGTTATGTGTTCAATGCCGACGAGATTGCGCTCTTTTTCAAGGCTCTTCCGGACAAGGCGGTGACATTCGAAGGAGGCTCGTGCATTGGTGGCAAGAAGTGCAAGCAAAGAATAACTGCTTCTTGCCGCCAGTATGACTTAAACGGACCGGTTGCCCCTTGTAGTCACGGGGAAGGCTCAAAACTTACATTATTTCAAAAATATCATTAGCTTTCCTGTTGAATACCGGGCAAACAGGAAGGCTTGGAGGACCTCGGATATTTTTCAAGGCTGGCTGCAGCAGTTGGACCGGCAGTCCACCTCCAAGGGGCATAAGATAATAATGGTCATCGACAACTGTACAACTGCAGTGCACATAACTGCATGATAGAACTGAAAAGCATCGAAGTTGGTTTTTTCTTCATTTTTTCTGCTGCCTGATACTGCTTCTGTTCTTCGACCCAATGACCAGGGTATCAGTATGTGAAATCTAAATACCGAGGGCGACTGCTAGAGCGGATGCTTTTGTGCTCAGAAGTTGGGAAGCATTACGAAGTGAACCATCTTAGTTCGGTGCACATCATAGCTCACGTGTGGAAGAACACACCTCGACATGTTATCGCTGACTGTTTTCAGCACAGCTTTTTTGTAAGGCCTGAGCACAAGCATGCGGCAGTAGCCGAACAGGTTCCAGCGGAGTCCAGCAACAATGACTGCCTGAGCTTTGACGCTGCTTTGCCAACTAATGTGGCACTTGCCGATTACATGCGTTTGATTATGGTGTTGCCACAGCTGGCCGGCTAACCGATAGAGAAATCCTAAATGACGTTACGCGCTCCCAGGACGACCATGGTTCTGATGAGAAAAGGCCATGCAAAGAGGAGCAGCCGCAACCTCATCGCACCTCAAGAGAGGCCACGGAGGAATTTTCAATTTTCGAAGTTTTTTGCTTAGGCACTTCTGACAGCTTGTGTGCTGTTCACCACTTGGAAGGACTCCAAAAAATTGTCATGTCAGTTGGGATTTGCGCAGAAAGGCAGACGTCTGTAACACAGTACTTCAGCAAATAAAGATATGCTGCTCCAGCTTGGTTTTAAAGCTGTATTTGTTGCTTATTCTTTCATTTTTTTCGGTCCCGTCAGATCCGAATGAGCAAGCTTTTACTGTAGTAGGAGTAGGGTGTGTATAGATGCTTTCATAGGCGAGAGCGAGAACCTCCTCTCTAGATGATGGCATGGGAGTGCAAAGGCGCATCTGTGATGCTTTTGCATGAGGGTTCACATGCAACTACCAGAGCCCAGAGGGCATTCTCAATGAAGAGGTCTATAGTGAGCTAGTTGGTACATTTGAACCTAAGTGCTAAGAGGAACAAATATATAACAAAATATCCAGTATGACTATATAAATCTAAGATCTTTGTTGTTAGTGTAGAATGTAACAGTTGCGACAAATATTGGTGTAACATATGAGGATTGGTGTAGCTATGAGGATGTGTCAAGTTATAAGGAGGTTTGAGATTGTGCGTTCGTGTTGAAAATTCAGCATAGCTAATGCCCCTGTCGATTTTATCAAAGATTGAGGAGACATAATGCTTGAAAAACTAGCGGCCCTTTATAAGAACTGTCTATAGGCTTCAATGGTCCCAGAGAACTGGAAGAATGCCAACATTATACTAATCCACAAAAAGGGAGACATTAAAGAATTGGAGAATTATAGGCCCAGTAGCTTACTTCCAGTAATATATAAAATATTTACCAAGATAATATCCAATAGAATAAGGTCAACACTGGACTTTAGTCAACTAAGGGAACAGCAGATTTCAGGAAGGGATACTCTACAATGGATCATATCCATGTCATCAATCAGGTAAAAGAGAAATCTGCAGAGTACAATCAGCCTCTCTATAGGGCTTTCGTAGATTACGAAATGGCATTTGGTTCAGTAGAGATACCAGCAGTCATAGAGGCATTACGTAATCAAGAAGTACATGACGTTTACGTAAATATCTTGGGAAGTATCTACACAGATTCCACAGCTACCTTAATTCTGCACAATCAGGAATACACCTATAAAGAAACGGTTCAGGCGAGGAGACACTATCCCTCCAATGCTATTCACTGTATGCTTGGAAGAAGTGTTCAAGCTATTACGAATATCTCGGCAACCTTCGATTTGCAGTTGACATTGTCCTGTTCAGCAACCATGGGGACAAGTTAAAACAAGTGATTGAGGACCTTAAGAGAGAGAGTGCAAGAGTGGGGTTGAAGATTAATATGCAGAAGACCAAGATAAGGATGAATAGCCGGGCAAGGGAACAAGAGTTCAGGATCGCCAGTCATCCTCTAGAGTCTGTGAAGGAGTACGTTTGCCTAGGTCAGTCAGTCACTGGGGACCCTGGTCATGAGAAGGAAATTTACAGAAGAATAAAATTGGGTTGGAGTGCATATGGAAGACATTGTCAGCTCCTGACTGGAAGCTTACCATTATCGTTAAATAGAAAGGTGTACAATCAATGCATTCTACAGGTGCTGACATATGGGGCAAGAACTTGGCGACTGACAAAGAAGCTTAAAAACAAGTTAAGGACCGCGCAAAGAGCGATGGAACAAAGAATGTTGGGCGCAACGTTAAGAGACAGGAACAGAGCAGTATGGCTCAAAGAGCAAACAGGGATAGCCGATATTTGATAGCCGAGAAGGATATGCGTAGGTTAGATAACCTGTGGACCATTAGGGTTACAGAATGGGTGCCAAGAGAAGAGAAGTGCAGTCGAGGATGGCAGAAGACTAGCTGGGGTGATGAAATTATGAAATTCGCAGGTGCTAGCTCGAATAAGTTGGCTCAGGACAGGGGTAATTGGAGATCCCAGGGAGAGGCCTTCGTTCTGCATTAGACATAAAATAGGATGATGATGCTGATGCTGATGATGATGATGGACACCCCCTGTCACACAGGCACCAGCAGAGTCGTTTTAACTCCGTCGTCTTTATCTCGAGGGAGATGCACTCAGTGTCACACGGTCACCCCACCTAGTCAACACCTGCTTGTCTGCTTAGGGAGTTCAAAGGAACTTTTGGTCAAGGGAGATCTGCGATCTGCCTCGACCGCTGAAGGGTGTGCTCTTGTACCCATACCTGTTGTTGTAAAGCTGATAATTTAATTATTTTTTGCATTAAAATTAACATTGCATATACTTAAAACGTTTCTATTGAATTAAATAAAAGTTCAAGTGCAATTCAACAACAGTTGCAGTTTAGCAACAGTTCTGCTTGCTGCTGCACAATACTATCGACCTAGGCCGCTTGCCGCCATTTTTCTCATCTTTCAAGGCGTTTACACGAACCCTATAGAATCGAGTGGAGTCGACTTGTCAGGCTGGAATATGCCTGTTGAGTTCGTGTAAACACTAGCCAGTTGGATTGAACAAGCGTCGAGTCATCCTGACTGCATGGGATACAGGTTGACCCAGCGCGTGACCAGTTTGCAGCGTGCATGTAAATGCGGACGGATCCAGCCCGCCAGCGCCTAGACTTACGCAGAAACGCGGGGACTTCGCAATTTTTGTTCCGGCAGTGGGAATAGTATCGGGACAGGAGAAGGCACTGTGCAGCGCAAAGTAATTGTAGCGATAAGACCCGTGAAATAGAGCTGTTGCCGAGGGCTGCGGGGACCGCAAGCCCAGTTCAAAAGCGTTGATGTCTCGGCTCGACGCTGTGTGCCATCATTGTATGGACTAGTCAGAAGTGAGTTCATGTAAACGCAGTTACGTCGAGCTCAGTCAGCTCGATTCCGGACTCGTCCCACTCGCGCTGGCTTCATGTAAACGTTGCCTTTGTCATGCTAGTTGTGCAGCAGTCGGTGTGGTCACTCATGAATGGCACAGTAGACAAAATAAAAGGAAATCCTACGAAATCACTGTGCAGGAAATGTATCGTTTTGAGTGTAGTCTGCAGCAGCTCTGGTCGAAGAATGCAGAGCCTGCACGCCATGCTATGGTGTCTAGCCACGGAGGAAGGACATGTGGCTAGTCATAATGCAAAGAAAAACACATACAGTCGACTCCCGTTAATACGAAGTTCACGGGGACCGCAAAAAACTTCGAATCAAACGAACTTCCAATTAAGCTCAAAAACACAAAAAACAGCACTTTATTTGTGGCGAAATTGAGTATTTTCTCTAAGAAAAATAGTCGGTCATCTTGCTTTGCTTCTTCTTGCCGAATCGCGCTGCTGAAAGCAAGTTCTGCAGGCTGTAGATGTGGCGGAACGCTTCTTCCGCGTTACCTTCAGCGGCAAAGAAGCGCTCCGCAAGAGCAAGGCCCGCAGCTACATCGGCAGCCTTAGGTTGCGGCTCGCCTTCAACGTCATGGTCGCTTTCCTGGGTCGCTTCCTGGGGCCGAATAATCTCTACAATTTCGCTATCCGTCAGCGCACCGCACGTTTCGACCGCCTTGTCTACGGCAACGTAATCTTCAAAATTGACGTCCCCGAGAGCATCACCAAAATCAGTGCCGTCAAGCTCGCTTGTTGACGCTTCCTCTGCTGAAATTTCAGAGGCATCCTCCGAAGAAGCTGCCACAAAACCGCAAGCCCTGAAGCAGTTTGCGATTGTTTCTTGCTTCACACGATCCCATGCTCGCGCCAACATGTGGATGGCACTAAGCAGGCTCACCTCGTACTTTGTGGAGCTATCCATACACAAAATCATGCGCTCGAGGAGGTGCCGCCTGTACAGGACTTTAACATTCTTGATGATGCCTTGGTCCATTGGCTGCAAAACAGCCGTTGTGTTTGCAGGCAAAAATGCGAGGCGTATTGCACTCAAGGCTGGCACATTCACATGAGCACTGCAGTGATCGACAAGGAACAACTCCTTGCGGTTCGAAGCAGCAAACTTGCGGTCCAATTTGCTTATCCAGCTCTTGAAGATTTCGGCCGTCATCCACGCTTTTTTGTTCGCCTCATAGTCCACAGGCAGCGTCTTCACGCCTTTAAAACATCTCGGCTTCGCGGCTTTCTTGATCACAAGTAACCGACATCGTTCCATGCCAGTCATGTTTGCCGCTATCAGCACCGACACTCTCTCCTTGCTGCATTTGCCCCCAGCACAGTCGTCGTCCTTGAATGTCAGGGTCTTCCCTGGTAGAAGCCGATAGAAGAGTGCAGTCTCATCTGCATTGAAGA
Organism: Dermacentor variabilis; assembly: GCF_050947875.1. Taxonomy (NCBI): domain Eukaryota; kingdom Metazoa; phylum Arthropoda; class Arachnida; order Ixodida; family Ixodidae; genus Dermacentor; species Dermacentor variabilis. The sequence continues at coordinate 140,502,308 of NC_134571.1, forward strand.
TGTCTTCTGGTCTGTATTCGGCGAGATATTCACGCAGCTTTCCGTCCTTCCACGTGGCGCATGTTTCCTGGTTAACGGACGCCTTTTCACCACACACGCTCTTGAAAACCAGGTCATGGCGATCTTTAAAGCGCGTCAGCCATCCATCTGACGAAACGAAGTCATCGATCCCCAACATTGCTGCAAGCGTTCGGGCTTTCATCGCAACGATGTCTCCGCTGAGAGGAAGTTTGTTGCTCCTGGCCTCCCTAATCCTAACCAGCAGAGCCTTCTCCAACTCTGGGTAAGCGCCGGCGCGCATTCGCTTCCGAGAAGTCTTGAACTTGTCGTTCTCAAATGCATCCATTATTGTGCGCTTGTTCTTGGTGTAGTTAGAGAGCGTGTTCGGCTTGATCCCGTACTTCCGTGCGCTGTCTTGTTTGGCGGCACCTCCCTTCTCAACTTCCTTCAAAACCTCGACTTTCGTTGCCAGGTCGAGCGTGCGATAAGAGCCACGGTTTGCCATGGCTATAAACTGCGCTACTAGGTACAGTCAATTCCGAATCACTCGTGGAACAACCTAGCCTACGAGCTTCCCGCACAAAGGCGCTTGACCAACACATGCCTCGATGTTACGCTGCACACGCTGCAAGACTAATCTCGCACAATCTCGCCACTGCCAGTATGCAGCGCTGCGTGCACCTATGGCACCCGCGTGGCCTCCGCGATCAGCTTCGGCCACTCGCGGCAGCCGCGCGTGGTCTCCGGCGGGAGCCGCTTCGCCTCCCCCTGGAGTTGATCGCGGAGGCCACGGCAGCCGTAGCAATGAATAATAGCGCCGCTCCAAGAAGGATGGCGTTGCGGGTGGCTGCGGTGGCGATGACACCAACGCGGAGCACGGAACTGTTGCAACACTTGAAAAATTGTACATTCTACCAAAAAATGACGGTCACCTCGAGGATCCCGGCTGAAAATTAATTTCCAATTAAACAATATTACTGGATGAGGACTTCGAATTATTGAGCGATTTCTTCTATAGGATTACATGCAAAACTGACGGGACCAGCACTTCACTTCTAATTAACCGAAAATTCCAATTAAGCGGCTTCGAATTATCGGGAGTCGACTGTATAAGCACAAGGTGGCTAGTGTCGCTGTCAGCACTGCCATGTTTGGCGAGTGCGCTTTAACCCTTAATGAGGTGTATGTCTCTTGCATCAAATGTATCGAATAATATTCTTATAGAAGCAGCGTTAATCAGAATAGCTACGGGCTAATTAGAAGTTACATTCTTGTACTTGTACAAAAACCAAACATCACTGAATGTGCCTCTGGCGGCTACCTTAAAAACTCATTATTGGCCCTGTCAAATGATTGCAACTTCCTTGAGGTCGAACTCACTTAGGAAGTCTCGCACTTCCTTATCATAAAGGAGTTCGTGGATGCCCGTGTGATACGAGTATAACAGGCAAGGATGTGTCATCGTGTCCCTGTTAGCCACACTGATTTTTCTGCACGGGCTAACAACTCGAGCTACAGAGACTGTTCTGTGCGCTTTAGACAAGCAGTGATGCTCCGAGGCCTGGTGCAGTAGTGCCATCATGCTTGGCGCAAGGCTGATGTCTCTGTTGTTTCAATCCTCAGCCAGGGTGTTTTCACTGCGACAGGCGTGGAGCGCTCAAATTCTTGTCTGCTGAGATAACGGCATACAGTTTTCTACAGTAGTTACTAGAGGGAACGCAGGTGCTGCGATTGTTCAGCCACCGTGGAAATGATTGTTAATACTACGTGGATTTGTCTGATTTTTGTGCTTGTGGCTTCAGTCGTTCTCGCGGCTTCTATTATTATGCTTTAACTGTATCTATGGCCTCAAATTCAGAGCAATCTAAACTTTTTCTAAATGCAGAAGGCCATAAGACTTTGAAAACATGCATAATTGTTACCCGCCGTGGTTGCTCAGTGGCTATGGTGTTGGGCTGCTGAGCACGAGGTCGCGGGATCGAATCCCGGCCACGGCGGCCGCATTTCGATGGGGGCGAAATGCGAAAACACCCGTGTGCTTAGATTTAGGTGCACGTTAAAGAACCCCAGGTGGTCAAAATTTCCGGAGTCCTCCACTACAGCGTGCCTCATAATCAGAAAGTGGTTTTGGCACGTAAAACCCCAAATATTATTATTATTATGCATAATTGTTGCTAGTTGCAGCGGGTGGCCAAAGTGAAAGCGTGGTTGAGCGTTGGAGGCCTATTGAGGTGGCCAAATCGAAATGCGCCAAGTATCTGAAAGCGCTGGCTTGCAAGACACCTGCTTGTCAACGCATGCGTCCATGCCGTAATGGTTTCAATATCGGACTTCTGTGTTAGAGGTCCTCTGTTACAATCCCCTCGTCGGACAATTTTGGTTGTTTATTTAAATGTTTATAATGCAGTACTTTGTTGAAGGTGATCAGTTTGCAAAGTCACGAACCCATTTAAACCCGGAAAGGCGAAGTTTAGGTAAATCCATGTGTTCTAATCATCATTCCCATGCTGACTGAACTGCCCTGCTTGTAGCTACCGTAGACATTAGTGCCCGAGTTCCCTCTAGTAATTAATATGCGAAATTCTATGCGTAAGGGTACCTGATAAAAAAAGCTCTAGATGTCCAGAATTTTTCCAGATCTTCACGTATGGCATCTTTCATAGCCCAGGTGCTGCCTTAGGAAGTTAAAACAACAGAACTTTGGTGGATGCTTATCTCACAAGGTCATGTAATATTCTATATATATATATATATATATATATATATATATATATATATATATATATATATATATATAAAGAACAACTGAAAAGTAAATGTTGAGGTAGTACAGATTAACTTAGTCTTATTCATTCACAAGCGAGAAGGCCCTGCATAATTTCTGATTGACTCTTTCTTGGGTGGTTGCTTGAGCTAGTTGGTAATTCATGATCAAAAATAACGTACAGCGTGAAAGACAAGGACTGCGAAGACGACATGCACAGCGCTGTTTCTTGTTTTCAGTTACTCATACTATGAAAAGATCTGTGAATAACAAGGCGCTTTTAAAAAAAAGTTTGGGGGAACTAGAAGTTTCACTGCCATTCGCCGCTCCTTCAGCCCAAAAAGCTCCTTGCTTGTCTTATTTGTCTTGCTTGTCTGTATCTTGTGTACAGAAAGTTCTGCAGTCTTGATCAGTCCTGCTTGCTGACTATTGCTTTGATGGTGCTGTAATGCGTCGACTGTTCATTAGGCAACATTGCCATGTATGCCAGAAGCTTTGATGATGTTTTTTAGGCTACCTTTAACCCTCTACATCACTGCAGTTGATGCCCACCAAGAAAGGGCATTTATGAGGCCGATTTGCAAAAAAAATTACTTTATTTTTCTTGCTTTGGTAATCTTGTTCATTGCCGGTGCATGCAAAATTATTAGTAAATCTTCCTTATGAATTAAAATAAATGTCGTTATATCTTTATTGGAAGTTTTTGACTTGTTAAGATAGTAGGTGTATGTTTCTATATGGGAATTTAGTAGGAAGTTATGATTACTTTGAAATGATGAAGTTTGAGTCTATTTTGTCTTGCGATTGCCTTGATCCTCACCAACTTCCCTATAACACTTTACATGTTGCCAGAAAATGCTTGGCACTGGAATATCCTTTTAAAACAGTTGCTGCATTAGGTCTATGAAAAAGCTGCTCGAAAGAGTTACATAAAAAAATTTTGATGGCTTTGATTTTCCCACCTTTCTCAAGGGAAAAGTGTGTAACGTACATTAATGTGTTCTTTTCCACTTCTTTTTACTTCCCTTTTTCCCTTTTCCCCTGCCTTTTGAACACTACTGCTTTCTGTCTTGAATCCCACATCCCTGGGCTATGTCCCACACCTGGTGACGTTGACCTCAAACACCTTGTGACATTGTCCTTATCCTGTCTATTTTTGCTTGCTTTCTCTCCCTATCTCATTTCTTTTTGTTTGTGGTGTTTTGTGCTGTCGAATCCCACACCTGCCTTTTTCATCCACCTCTTTTGTTTGATCCACTGGACTCTGGTGTTTCTCTCCTTTGATGCTTCCGCACTCCCCTCTTTTGCCACTGGCTCCTCCCTCCCCACCCTCCATGTTCATAACCTCTGTTCCCCCCTCACATGACTAACCCCCCTTTGCATGCTTCTGTATGGTGTTCCCCCTGCCCTCTCCCCCACTTCCAACTCTGTAGGGAAGGCACTCTGGCGGCGCCCGTGGAAGTGCACGTTGACCCCTCGGAAGAGTCGGACTACTGTCGCCAGTGCCGCATCACTCACCGGCCCTGCTGCCCCAACGCCCTGCCCTCCCATCCGCTGCAACAGTTGCCGCACTGCGAGTGCCTTGACACTGCCAGCGTTACCAAAGTGCAGATTGAGTGAGAGAAAGAGAGAGAGGAGGAGACGGCAGCAGCATTGCCAGCTTGCCCCCCATCGCCGTGTCATGTTCTGTCATCATCGGCGCACCCGGTGATGGGCAGCGTGTCGGCAGCTCTCGGCCACCAAGCTGCGGCATTGCGGAGTGCCGTCTTTGAAGCACGAATTTCGGGACAGGCCAAAAACAACGAAACTGTCAGATGGTTCCTGCTTCTTGTGCATGATCACTGTTTCGCTGCAGCATGGTGAGCAGGGCTGTTAGAATGCGCATTTCCGTGTGTCACTTGTGTAACATTAGCCAGACAGCGGCACGCGACTGTCGTTGATGTATGGAACACTTTCCACGCTGGTCGGTCAGTGCACGGTGTGTCGTGGAACGGAGTCTGGACATGCCTAGCTGACCCATTAGTTACTGGCCAAAGCTCGTTTGCCATGGTGCATAGCGCTATGGATTGCGGAAGCTGCCGCATTCCTCTTGATGTCAAGAAGAGCAAGTCATCATCGTGGGCCCAGAGTCCAGCTCGAGCACAGCTTGCAGGATACTGTGTGTCACTCAACCTCTGCAGCCACATTTACTCCAGCTGTCTGTCTGAAGAACACCCCGTACCGCTTGAGAACAAAAGTGGAATTCCGTACCTTTAGAGTTTCCCAGACTAAGAGTGGCTGTTTGGAATTCTGTGGCAACGAAAGTGGCAAAGCTAGCACAGAGAGCATTGTTTGTTGGTGTCATTGTGCTTGTGTGTGGGCAGTTGACATGGTCTGTCATAGGTTCACAGCCTCTCTGACCTTTATCAGGCGTGTCATTGCCTGGAGGGCATGAGACTGACAGTTCTGTCGCAGTGGTTCTGCTCTAGTTGTGCAGGGCAGAAGACTGAAAAAACAAAAAAGCAAGTATTGCCAGATAAGTGAAGGCTGTCACTGCTAAGCAGACAAGCAAAATGCTAGGATTATGGCTCACATGGCAAGGGCTCAAACGTTGTGGTTCACGCCGACCGACCGACTTTAGGTACACAGCAGGCAACACGTTGAATTGGTGCTAATGGTGCATTCACCCCTGCAAGCTTGAGCGATTAGACAAAGAACACCGGAGGAAAGGAATTGTGTGTAAAGCGCTGACGCTGCCAGTGTTGTATAACAACTGGTGACTGCTTGCTTGCGCACATGAAGCTGCGCCATCTGTGGTGCCAGTTTTAAATGTGCTCCTGGATGACTTTGCATCCATTGGTGGTTTGTCAAAGAGAAATGTGCCAAGTGGGCCAGCTGACAAGACTGTCCAACACACCAGACAGTCGGCGATGGCTCCGGCGAGACAGAGTTTCGTTCAGCTAACATCTGGTGCTGTTCACAGTGTCGGAATGGACCGGGAGGTTTCTAGCGCGCCGGCCACAGCAGACGACTTTGTCTGACAGTTGCAGGCACGTTTCAGCCGTGTCTTTTGCGACAGTGCATGGGCAGCCCTTCCAAACAAGTGAGGTCACTGCCTGTCAACTTGCTTGGTCATCACATCTCCTATAGTATGAGCAAGACTGGAGAAAAAAAAGGACGTTTTTGCCGTTCGAGGTTATAGTCATGAATGTGTTCCGGATGTAGTGTGATCACCTGACATAGAAATTTGTTGGAAACTCTACAGATGTATATTCAAGTGTATTGACATGAGGCATAGCGTGTGCGTTACAGTGGCTGCCACTGTTGCTGGCCGCTGTATGTGTGTGCCGTGTGTCTTTTGCCATGGTAAGAGTGGTTCTTGTGCATTGCCTCCTCTTGCGATGTTTGCATACCTTTTTTTTCCTTGGCTGGGAAAAAAAATAGTTCCAGTGAGGAAACATGCCGGTTGTTTTGTACAGTGTATAAAAAATTTGTTGGTTGTTTGGTGCTTCCAGTGTTTAATCATGGCAGCCAAACTGACTGTGCTGCAGCTGATTTTGTTTGTTTTTGCAATAAGCGCGCATTGATACTCTGCCGATGCTTGTCTTTATCGATTCTTGCACTGCGTAGTACTTTATCTCCTCTAGTACATTTCTTTCTTTCACTCTCTTGAGTGATAAGTGTCTCTTGCTGTCTTTCTCTGGCCACCTTTAGCGACCAACTTGCTTGATGTCATATCTTGTCTCCTCTCTTCCATTGGTTCCCAGTTCCTTACATAATTTAAAATTCCTCTTCAAGTGAAAGAGAGCTTGGGCTGTGGCCTGTCTGTAGGTAACCAGTCTTGAGTGGTGTCTAGTTGTGTGCTCAAGTGCTCAACGCGTCATGTTTTGCCCCCACTGCATTCTCAAGGGTGCGGCTGTGAGGCGAGCCCGCAGCCTACACCAACATTTGCCAACTGTCATGTTACTATAGTCCCAACGGCAAAACTGGGCTCGCTATCCAAGTTTCATTGTCTGTCGCAGATGCCAATTTCACATTTGGCTGTTGTGGATTCCCCAGTTCTTTCTGCCAGTTTGACGACTTGGATATTTGCTCTAGATGTACATCTTACTTGGGTCGTTCAGTAATTTGTTGCACAGCCATCTGTGCCGTAAAGTGCCATACGTTTTGAGTTTTTAACCTCACAACTTGTCAGATAACATTCAGGGAGCTTGACGAACTGTGCGAGATTACTCCTCTGCTGTGTTGTATCTTGGTACGCTGGCAGTACAAGTCTCAATTGGAAGCCTCCTGGTTACTTTTGTTCCTTTTCAGCATTGACTGATAATTGTTCCATAGTGTGGTAATTTTTTGTCCCATACAAGCGCATGAGGTACAGAAGTGAGCAGCTTTGTGTAGAACGTGCCACCGGCGCTCTGTGTAGCAAGGCGGTGCCGTCTAACGTTAGCCACTAGGTTCGAGATGGGTGCCCACTGTGAATGCGCGGGAAAAAGAGCCGGGTGCCTGCTCATCGCTTCCTTGTTCCAGTTCTCACCTTGTGTGTTCGCTTCCCACCGCAAGGGCCATGCTGCATGTCTGTGTGGCATTAATACGACATTGCCACGGCGGCCAGTGCAGCGCCGTACCGTCATGTTTTACACATGTACCCAACCAGGCGGCCAGGCAAGTAAGCGCGAGTGATGGTGGTTGACCGTGCACTTTTGAATATGCACCACGCTCACCGGCCGTGTTGTCTGTTTGCCTGTCTTTGCACTGCGTGTTAGCAAGGATAGATGGCACATTTTGTATTTGTACAGAACGGCGAGTTTGCCAGCTCTGCAAAAACATGCGGTCAGCCGCCATTGCTTGCGCGTGCTTGCCTGACCGCCATGGCAATGTCATGTCAATGCCACATAGACATGCAGCATGGCCGTGGCAACGGGAAGCAAACACACAGTGGGAACTGGAACAAAGAAGCAATGAGCAGGCTCCTTTTGCTGCACATGCACATTGGGCACCTATCTCGAAACCAGTGGCTAACGTTAGACGGTGCTGCCTTGCTACACAGAGCCTCGGCGGCACGTTCTAGTCAAGGCTGCTCACCTCTGTACTTGCTGCAAGCCAGCACTTTTCACAAAACTTCTCCTGCATCTATAACTGGTTATCTGTTCCAGTTTGCTTCTTTTTTTTCCTGGGCATTGAATCATAGTTTAAATGCTTTCATTTTTGGCCAAGCTCGGTCACTTTTGCACACTCTGGTGGCGTTGCTGTACTATCGTGTCAATGTCACCAAATATCTTGTCATGCATGTTGTTCTCTGCGAGTGTTTCACGTTGCAGCCAGATGAAAGGGATACATTTGGGCCGTTTGCAGATGGGAAGCTGTGTGCAGGCCGAACACTTTCGCAAAAGCCTGTTCAGTGCCCTTGCTTTACAGCTCCATGGTCGCAGTTACGCCATAGTGCGTGCGGTGGCTGTGGGGCTTGCAGTATCACGAAAAATAAGTGTCATTGGTTAAGACTGTACGGCTTGGATGGCATTAGCCCAAGGTAGGCAGATGGCTCTGTGGCTTATTGGTGGTTTCCTGGCAGTCTGAGCACAAGGCCTTGCTCTTGCTTGTTGTACCATCAGAATGAAATACAGCATTAGGTGATGTGGGTTCCATGATAAAAGTTCATACCTGCAGCTAGTAAAATGGTGCAGCATGGTTTTGGTTGCACCTGCGCTAGGCTGCAATTCTAAATTCTAAAAGCTGCATGCCTCGACTGCAGAAAACTCTACCTTCACACAGACTGTACACCTTGTAAACTTCGGCACCTAGGATACATTTTGTCGAAGAGTTCTTGGGCCATTGCAAGCATTACCAGTAATGATGCTGGGTCCTGCACTGGGATTCACTTAGTATTTTCAATGCTCCAGAAACATTTTGGTGCAAGAACTCTTTCACGACTTTGAAGTGAATAGAGATGTGCAGGAGTTGCACTGCTTAGCAGCAGCTGTGGTTAGGCATGCATTTGCCTCGGAACTCTTGGTCTAAACAATATGTTTGCTCTCTTCTTGTGAACAAATTGGAACCAAGAAATTTCCAGCACAAAATAAAAAATAAAAAAGAACCGAAGGAACTAAACGATGAATGTTGTTTCGGGCATAAGTATTGTCCATGTTTGTTTGTCTTTCATTCGTACCATATGGCCCTGGGCGAGACCTTCCGAGTTGGGGTGGTGACTGGTGCGTGCTCGTGGCTGTGGACTTTGCCCAAAAGCGCCTGTGTGCCATACTCTTACGTGGAGAGACAGTGAACTGCCCTGGCTGGGAAGCTGTGCCCCGAGGAGGCTGCCCTCGTGCCCTCCTCCATATGAAGGGTGTACGAATATCTGTTGTATAACCTAATGTTTGTATTCTTGTACAGCCGTGGCTTGTATGGAACATGCAAAGGGAAGACAACTGCCAATCTACTGTGGCGCCCCCCTTTCGCCAGTCTACTGTGGCAGGAGAGGGCTGGGGGGGAAGGTCACATTGATGTACAAAGCTGGTTACCCGCAGGCTCTGTGGTGCGCGTGCGTGTACACTGTGCGTGTGTGTGTATTTATAATTGAAATTAAACGAATAAAATTGCTATTTCCACGGACAAAGACTGCTCTCACTTCCCTGCTGCACGGCAGGCATTCATCTCTTGCTAGGTGCGAGGCCACGTGTTTGATTCATAGTGGGCCAGTGTGTTCTGGTGTAGGGGGATGCTGCCAAGGGAGGACTGAGATGCAAAGCACACGCCAAGCAGGCTTGACAGGCGTACGTACTTGAGCCAGATATCAAAAATTATCCGAGCGCATTTAAGTTCATTTTAATGCGAGTCATTCCATGCCCACTTGCGCGTGTGCCTACATCCATGGCAGTGCTGCAACATCATTCGTAGTGACACGTGACTTAGATAATTATAGAAGGCAACATCAGTGGTTCGTTTTAACATGTTGCTTCAATAGACGAATTCAGTTTAGAGAAAGAATAAGCATACAAGCCGAATGTCTGCTAGTTCTTGTTTTACTTCGTGCCGTAGCAAGAGATGTGCTTCTGTATCGTCTGCCTGCTCCCATGTGGTGCAGTCATGCACACAAAGCAAAACTGTCATTTTCTATCGTGTTTCAGCACGCGATCAAGCTCTGTAATACGCTTGCATATGCCTCAGTGTTCGTGTAGCACTGACATATCGCTATTCAAGTGTTCTCGTGCAGAGCGTGCAGTCTTGCGCTACGCGAAACGAAATAAACTTGCGCAACAGCTTGCGCGCGAGACCGGTGACGCAACAAGTGAGAAAATAAATTTGCTGCCCAAGCACTTTGCACAGATGGTTAACCAGCGAAGCTGAAACGTGTGGTGGTGTGTATCACTGGGTTAATCCCAACAGTTCATTAAGCAATGGCATGGTAAGCTACTGGATCCTCGGTAGACAGTTGGTGCTTGCACTCGGCTGCATGAGCCTGTTCTTGTGCCCGGGCTGCAGCACCGGCACAGCGTAGACGAGCTCGTTCCAGGTTCTGTTGGAGGCATTGCTGATCAAAAGCTGCCTGCTCCTAAGGAGTACGTGTGACGCATGGCCAACCCATTTTGGAGCCAGAGAGAAACCGCTGCGCGTGCGTTTGGCTGTGACTGAGAGCAATGTCGTCACTACTGGTGCAGCTAATCCAAGCTTACGTATTGTGCGCTTCTTTTTTTTTTTCTCGCACATGTGCATGAGGTTGCGCCAGAGCATTTTTCGTCATATAGGTGACCAACAGACGGACGGACGAATCGGCTAGCCATATTACAGCTTTGCTGTAAAAAAGGCGCCCGTGATGTATGCGTCACGCGATCCTCAAGTTCCGGTACGGGAGAACGCAGGGAAGAAATTTCGCTTGCGGATTCTATGGGAAAGGGGAGAGAGTGTCTATATTACAGTGACGCTTCCTGAAATCAGCTTCACAGCACTGAAATATTTCTATCTTGAACCACTTTGAAAAATTATTGTGGTAGAACGCTCCTTAGAGGGCATGTAACAACTTCCTGCATAAAACCAAGATTTGCTATGTGGCCTGGTGAGAGGTGCCTCAATGTGCACCTCTTCGCACGGAACAGCAGGTGACGAAGACATCGAGACACTATCTATCAAGCCAGCTGCATGCCAGTAGTATGTGCTACATCAGTGCATGCGGGGAGCGGCACTGTTCTGTCAGTGAAGGGTGTAGTTATGTATAGAAGCGGTACCATGCAATACATGACACTGTAAACAGATGCAGTGTGATCGAGTGCAGAGCCCGGGATCTAGGTCGGGCGAGCTGTCCACACTGGCAAATCAAAACGGATGGCTCTGGCCCCTCCTCGTTCTCTACTTGTGTGGGTGAGGCCCCCTCGCACCTCGCTTCCCTTGATGCTACTCTGGATCTACCCATTTTCTCCCGATTCGCTTACCTCCCCACTTTAAGAAAAGACTATAGGACGAACCGTCATGTGATAACTGTGAAGCCTGGTCATACAGATATAAAGGAAAAGCTCATGGGAAATGGGCCCTTGCCATGTGATATAGGTAAACAGAAATTCCTAGCTGTTGAACGCACGGAGAGCAGTGCAGAGCCAGTGGCAAAGATCGATTGTGTAGAGATCGCTGAGAGCTACCGCAACATAATGTGAAAAAGGTTGGTTTTCGCTCGAAAAGGCGAAGCATTTAGCATAAGCATGAAGTATCGGAAAACTACACAAAGTAAGGTTTGTAGTTTTATCGGCTGTATAAATTGAAGTAAACATTCGCTTACAAAATTAAGAAGCATGGTGTCGAGCGCACACAGGCAAACGTGAACAGATCACTCGCTGTTGCAATACTGGCGTGATGAATAGCGTAGAGAAGGAAACTAATGTTTCTGCTGCCTCTTGTTTGAAAGCGTCTCTGAAACTTTAAATTACATGATGACCAGCACTAGGCACGCGCAAGGACTGGGAAAATGCAGCCACCTTGGCTCGCTGAATCTTTGCACTCTCCGTAGATAACCTCCATTATAGGGCACAGGCAGTGTACGCGCTCAGCCGCGTGGATAGCCATGCACAGCCTCGACAGCACTGAGGAGGAGGCGCCCGCTTGCCCCAACCCCTTTTGCATGTGCCTGACCACGTGACCAACATTCGGGGTGGAAAACAGCGAGCATCAAGGTCCCTAGATAAAAAGTTATCTAGGGACCTTACTGCACATCAAGCCACTAGCCTTCTCAGCCCACCCTCGCACCCGCAGCATATGGCGTGCATTATTGTCAACGCAACAGAACGACCACAGCAACGATTCACGTGGAGTGTTTAATTGCTGTCGCAAAGGATGTTGCAAGACGTCGCTAGTGACCAGCATTGCTATCGTCCACGTCTCCGGTAAGCTAAAGCTAACGAATGTACAACAGCTAGAGCACCCCTCCAGCATGAGCCATACACAAACATACACACAAGACACACACATGAACTGTGACATTGTGTGAACAATTTATTTCTCTATACACTTGACCATCCCTCACGCCCTGCGCTTTTTGGCGGCCCGCTCCTTGTGCTTCTTCTTGGCATGGTAGTTGAGCCGGGCCTTGCGTTTTCGTTCCTTGAGGATTTCCTCCTTGGTCTTGAGCTCTTTCTGGAAGTGCTTCTTCGAGCCCTTCTGGCGCGGGGGGCCGCTGTGCCGCTTGCCCAGCCGGTCTGCACAAAGAACACACCAGTAAGCACTCTGTGGACTGTGAACGAGTGCTGGATGACGCGCGCAAGGCAGTAAAATATTGGCATTAGCCGTAAGTAGCACTAGTTAAGCTACGAAGAAGCTAGCCTCCTGGTTAGCTCGGGTGGCAAAGCGCGCCTTCTCTATATAAAAGTGGTGGTGCCAGGTTTGATTCCCAAACCAAGATAAGGTTGCTTCAACTAGAACGCTTTATTTCCAATAAGCCTGCAAATGGGCTGTAACGTTTCAGGTTCACATGAACTGTGCTTATATCTATCATATGGGTTTACACACGGTTACATACAACACATCGTTGTCAGGCTTGCGTTGGATACTATTGCATCAACTCAACCTAAGGGTGGGTTTATGCAATAGCATTCAACGTGAGCATGTGAGGCTTCGCTGATGTGCGATACACCAATGCAATTTTTAAATTGTTCTTTAGCAGTAAAACCTTGATCGTGCACCTTGCCGACAGCCTTGATACAACGCAAAAGACACATGTTGCGAAATGAAACGTCAATGTAAATTGTGTTTTACTTTTCATACCTTGATGTGCACATCCAGAGAATGTTACCTATGCCACAATATAGCAAAGTATGTTAATCCCAGATTTCCATGTAACTAAACTTCACCAGTCAGTGCCACAAGGGAAATACGAGTAAATAAATCAAAACTGCACTGCAGGCGCCAGCAAAATAAAATGGTTGAATTACGTGCGCACAGCAGCCTAGGGGAGCGTGACGCAGGTGCAACAAAAGTTGCTCACCGATAGACATTGCATAAACATGTGCAGTGTGTAGGTGGCATGCACACCGTGCGTGAGTCGCACGTGTTCAGGGCGGCGTAGGCGCTGCCTATGGAAAACGACGTACTTGCATGCTGCACGAATGCGGCCGCACTAGCGGGTAGTGCGACAGCGCGGCCGAGATACACATACATAGTCAACAAGCCTCCAAGTATACCGCTACGCGCTCCAGGGTAGCTTGCGGCGTTAGGGACTCCCTACGAATAATGGCGCGGGTGGAGGTACAACACAACAAAAATCTTTTTTTCAGAGTCGCTTCAAATGACTTCAGGCGGCCAAAATCAAACCAGCAATAATATCAGCCCAACGACCAATTCCATCTTGAATCCGTGCAGGCTGACGCTCAAATGGAACACGCTGATGCCCAAGAACCAGCTGCTGCGTGGCTCCGGCTTCCGCCAGCCTGCTCTGCCCCCGCTGTCTCCACCCTTGACCCTCTGTGCCAGGGAGGGACCGCGATGTGGCTCGATCATGGTCCGCAGTGCTGTCCCATGGCCTGGCTATGCACGTCTTGCACCCGCCATTGAGAAATCCAAGGCCGTCATGTAGAGGCCATGGCTATACGACCCCTCCCCCCCCCTCTTGTGCTTTTTTCCTCCTGCTTCCTCCCAACCAAGCTCTTTACTTCATGCCCATGCTCATCACGCTGTTTATCAGTGCCATTTAATCCTTGTACCAGATCCCTCATTTTTCCATGCCCATTTCCGTTGGTCGCTGCCGCTGCACTCTGAAAGTTGCCTGTGACAGAACTGGAGAGGTGGACTCTGCTAGCAACTCTTCGTCCTTTTTGTGTGCGTCCGTGTCTAATATTTGTTTTCAAATTAACTGCATGTGGAAGGACTCGTTTAACCGTCACCAAAGAATGCTGTGACATTAAATTGCTCACACGCTCCGACTGAAACACACCACTGCACTGAACAATCACTGCTGCTGCTCAAGCAGACACCTTTTTGGTCACTGTGTATCTAACCACACATCCATGTCTGCAATGTGCTGTATAATTCTTGTCATGAGCTGCAAGTGAGGTTATTGCAAGCCTTCTTGGGTGACACTGTGATGGTCTTGCAGTATGTCTCTTTGCTTAATTTCTCAATACGAGTTCACGCGTATGCAGCTGAATTTGCAAAATAGCGTGTGCTCACCAAGCTATGCACAGCACCCACACAGACCAGTGGATTGTCAGAAACATACCAGACCACATCTTTCCAGAATGGGAAAGACGTTCACTAACTGTACACCAGTTGATGTTTCACAAACACAGCGTAATGGAACGTATATGATATGCCATGTGTCAAACTGTTTTGTTACATTTTGCTTTTTTATGCACAAAGAAATAATGCACGTTAATTAGTATGTAAGAAGTGTGTAGCTTGTATTACGTTTATTTTTGCTAAATATTGCTTTGCTATAACAAATCTGTGTTTCACTGTGCAGTTAAAGACTAGACAAGAATAAGAAATTTGACATTCTTCATATCTACACTGCCTAGAACTAGGCTTTTTACGCAATAGGAAATTTTGTTGAAGTTGGCCATTAAGCTGCCCAAAGGGTCGAGAGGGCATTTCACGAGCCGATCAAGTAGTACTCCCGCGTCGGCCAAGATTTGTGTTTGCCCTAACACCCGATTCCTGGCATGTTGGCACATCTAACACCCCAAGCGGCCACCGAGTTCTGAGGCCGTCAATGACGACAACCTCGATTATGGAATCCAGACCGACTGCTTGCCACCGCTCTAATGCACAAGTGCCCAGGCTGCTGCCATCCTGTGTAGCCCAGCTTGGCTCACTTCTTGTGGGAGAGTGTGTTTCTTGCTCCCCTGCCTGGGTAAGTCATATGTGGTCATTGAACCCACACCCGACAGACTGCACCAGTTAAACACTGCAGGCTCACCTAAGCTGTACAAACGAAATTTTGAACTCTCTCCTAGCATAACGTACTTTCCCTCATTCAGCTTCAGCAGGCTCGCTTTTGTATTCTGATATTGTATTCTAACAACATTATTATTATGAGACGGGCTCATTAAGCTATATGGTTGTAACTCAATGCCAGTTTTCTTTTAATAAACATTACTCAATCTATCAATGTCAAATCAAAAACAAAGAGCATGCTAAACTAGCACTGAGGCTTGAGCAGAACGGAACGTGACAACAGGGACTTTGTGTCACGCGACATAAAACGTGCTTGCAGACTGCAATGACTACAGCTTGTAATCACAGTATTAGATTGGAATAACACAAGAAAAGATTAGAGTTATGGCTGCGGATGATATTTGCCTCCACTAAGGGTAGACCCCAGAGTTTTCAACTTTCTTTTGACAAGCGAGAACAAATTGCTACGCATTTCTCTCTCTTACTGTGGAACCCTGGTAAAGAAACAATCAAGGGCATTGCAATTTCCCCTCGTGGCTGAGAAAAAGCGCATGGCAATTGTAAAACAGCGCACAAGAAAGGATGAGTACAATGAAAAGGTAGACGTGACATGCACCGACTACCAACGTTTATTCAAAAGCAACGCGGATGCAAGGCTATCTTGGCGGGCATGACACTTCTTTTTCTCCAAAGAAGTCAACTAATTGGGGAGCTGACTAAAGCTTTCTACATCCAGAGCCAACCTTCGGTGCACCTTTAGATAATTAAATGATGCACCTTAATACTAGAGAAAAGTGTCGTGGCAGTCATTCTTTTTAGTAAGTGTTAACTTGCCTGTGCTATTCAACCTATGATATAGAGTGATAGTTTTGCACAGCTTTTTGTTTGTTCGATGCATGAGGTAGCTGGGATAAGAATGGCATATATGACCTGTATGCATCCGAATAAACGTTTGTTTGAAATTGGCGCAT
The DNA here is from genome assembly GCF_050947875.1 of Dermacentor variabilis. Taxonomy (NCBI): domain Eukaryota; kingdom Metazoa; phylum Arthropoda; class Arachnida; order Ixodida; family Ixodidae; genus Dermacentor; species Dermacentor variabilis. The sequence continues at coordinate 140,518,388 of NC_134571.1, forward strand.
GTTACATCTACCTTTTCTTTGTCCTCATCCTTTCTTGAGCACTGTTCTACAATCACCAACCCACCCAACTTGCCCCACTTGTCTGAGAAAAACCGAGTGTGCTTTAGAATTGAGCAAATACAGTACTAGCTCGAAGCTGTAGTTAGATCCTTTTTTTTATTATTTTGATCATGGTGGAAGGAAACAAAATAAGTGAGCCCCTGACGTTAATTTCTTGAAACTGGATGTGAAGGCCACACTCCTCTTCCTAGCTTTTCTGTCAGGCCCTTTCATAAAAGGCCGACCGGTTTGCCTTGCAGCCACACCATGCAATCAATCTAGTGTTGCCAAGAATGCAGGACACAGCATCAAAGCAAAAGTTGTATGTACGCGCGCTGCACATCACCAGCATTGCACGTACCAGCTCTATGCACAGTGCAAGCACAGATCTGTCAATGCCCTCACAAAAGTCTGCAAGGAAGCCTGCGTTTGCTTGCCTGATTAAAGATGCAATTGCTACGACAACACTGCTGTTTGAAGCACCCATCCCAGTCCTCCTTTGCAAAAAAGGTGTCTTTTCCTTCACACTTTCTCCAATGCAGCTGAGATGGTTGGAGAAAGGAAAGCTTAGGGGACATGCCCCAAGGCGTTATTAGTGTTTTCTGAAACTTTAGCTTCACCAAGAACTATTTTCTTGCTAATCCCAGGCCACGGCCCTTTTCTTCTTTGCTGGAAGGGTAAGGCATGCACACTGCCACAGAAACTTGGTTATATGTGCAGTCCATACTTTAGAGCTATGAAGCATGCGTTCGCTCACTGTAGATTCAGTGCACTTGTGAGCAGAGCCTCGCAACAAGCCGCAGTGCAGTCAAGCCTATCCTCGCCTCTCTTTGAAGATGCACTTGAAGTCTAGGTAAAATTGCGAAATCCAAACGGTCAAGAGGAATCTACCGCCTCCCTTCTTATGCACCCTGGAACTTGCCTGTCTGTCCCTCACGCATAAATAATGTGAGCATCCATGCCCACCTGAAGTCGGGCTTTGCGAAGAATGCCTCCACCAACTTTTCGGCTTTTCCCCTTCTGAGCCTCGCACTGCACTTGTTTACCCTCATTTATGGCACATGTGTGCTGCTTCATTCTGGTGGGCCACAATTTTGTAGCGATGCCTTGTGCTCGATTCTATGCCACTCTTATCATCCACCATTCATGGCCGGCTAATCCCATTGATAACACAAGTTGAGCATTGCTGTGACCATTGATTAAGTGCAAAAAGCATCAAAAGGATTAGCAGCGGAAAAGGCATTGCTACAAAAGCTTGGTTTGCCTAACTTCTTTCTCCTTGATCCTGGTTCACAAGCACCTTGCGAGCGGTAGCGCATGCTATGGCGCGCCTTTGTGAGCCACTGCAGTGCTTTGCACTTGCATTTTGACAATGTTGTGATGGTGCAGTTGGTTGGAGTGTAACTTTTCACATGGAACGTGCCATGTTTTATAAAGGCTTATAAAGTTTTATAAAGGTTTTTCTCCAAAATTCCATGCATGTATACAGTCGACGTCCATTAATTCCGTCCTGACGGGACCAACAAAACTGGTCGAATTAAACAAAAGGCAGAAGAAACATGTCGCTAATTAAAGGGCCCCTGAAACGGTTCGGACAAATTTTATAGACCCGTAGGTTACAGCTTAACTAGAACATTCACACCATAATTTAAGTGAAGCGTTACATATTGATGGAGCTACAAGCGATTCATGTTACCCTCCTCTCTAGCCATGCTTTTTCTCCTCAACTCGTTCGCCGAGCGATCGGGGCTAATCTCCGCCTTCACTGGTTCTGCGTCATGATGCTACGTCACATCGTCCACTTCCGGTTGTTTTGGAGCCCGCCCCAGCCCGCGCGAAACGTCTCTGCTAGCCGCTTGGCAGTCAACCCCAAGCGAGAACTATCGAAGCAGTGTGCGTTTCGAGCATTCTGTCGTAGCGACGAACGTGTCTGGCATTCTGGTAATCACACACTAGCAGAAAGTTTCGATGGAACGGTGAAGTCATAAACTCAAGCTGATGAAGGAACTTTAGCGTAGACGTATGTGAGCTGCCTCATCGGTCTCCACGGTCCAGCCACCCGTTGGCGCAGAACTTAACCAGCCAAACAAAGAACTAATATTGCCCTAACCAAGTGTAAAACATTTTAAACATTTACAAAAACAATGTGTTAACGATTACAATCCTGTGAAAAATTTACACCAGCAGCAAAGAAGAATACATTTTGTTACTGCTACTGTGTGTGGTTGAGCTCTATGCCACCAGGTGGCTGCACCGTGCAGACCATTCTCGCGCAATTCCTGGCGCCCATCGGATAGCGGCTGTCCAATGCGCTGCAGCCAGTCAGCTCGTCTACTGGCTTGCAGAAGGACATGATGTCGCAGCTTGACATATTGCCAGTTGCTACCTTTGCAGTCCACAATGCAACAAAGTCGAATCATAGCGCTCGCGAAAAGACAGACCGACACTGAATGCGGAGCTCTCGTCAAAATGGAGCATGTTGTAACACAAGTAGACGACGCTTGCTGTGTGCCGGAAGTGGTTAAGTGTAGTGAGGAATTGTTCTTGTGCATTCTCTTCCTGTTACTTTCTTTTTATAAAAACAAATTAACTAACGTTCCAACTATTACAAACATCATTTGTTTACCATAAAGTTGGAAAAATTATCGATCACGCGCCCTGGTCAGCTAATCGGATAGCTCGCCCCAGTGACGTCATATGGGCGATTTCCATCATATGGGTAGGGGCGGCTTAAAATTCCGCCGAGCAGTGTGCTGCGATCGGCAGCGATGTGCATATTTAAAACCTTATAATAAATTACACGTTTTACGCAGAGCACTTAGATGTGTCAATTAATGATCAGAAGGACCTACTCTAACGACTCAGTACGTTTGTAGATAATCGTAAAAATCGTTTCAGGGTCTCTTTAACTTCGCAGTAGTTGCCTTTAAGGTTAACTTCGCCGTACGTAATACAGATGCATTGTGCGGTGAAGCATACCAAGCAAAGGGGAAGGTGCCATTGTTACGGGACATACACATTACATTACCGTCCCTTAATTTACACGCGCACATGCGCCGTCTCTGGTCACAGTACGAGCACCGAGACACCTAATAAGTACGCTGGCTGGGCTTCAGAGTTTTAGATTGACCCCTGCTCTTTTGCCGACTTTAAACGTCCCCTCGATTTTCTGAGCTTTTTCGTTTTACTGCCTCTATTTTTGCTAGTTTTCCTAAGAGACAGATGGCTTTTCTTCGCTTCTCGGTGCACGCACGGATAATTAAGGAATGCTTACTGGTCCCCGTTAACAGTCTCCTATACGAGACACGCATGGTGTACACAGTAACGTCAGAAACAGCCCTGAATGGCTGCCAGTATGTTTATTAGGCGTCCAGGTGCTCACACTGTGACCGAAGACAATGGCGCGTGCGCGCCTCCCTACTTAAGAAATGCATACAGCGGGCCTTTCCCATTCTTAGTATGCTTCGCCGTATAACACGGCAGTATTGCTGCAAATCGACAAATCAAGTTCGAATTATCTGGCGAAGGCCAATTTTGAGGTTGAAATCACGGAAGTTTGGGCCTATAGAAATGTATGGGCGCCGGCTTGGTCCTTCGGTCGAGATGAAATCACCTGAAAAATGGGATTAACCGGAAGTCCACTGCAATCTATTTAACCATCAGCATTAAGGCATCATGTGGACAATTACGGGGGAGCTTCTCTGGCAATGGTGACAACATAGGGTGACAACGCAAATGTGTCTGACATGTCCCTATACCAGCTACAGCCGTAATACTCGTGAATGCCCATCACCACCATGGCAAAACAAAACCACTCACCGCAGGCAGAAATTTTCTGCTTCCCAAGGCCACTGCCAACTCCTCCCTCGCCATCATCGTCGTCACCGCTTCCTTCGTCCCGAGCGTCCATCTGCGCCTTCTTCCTCCACTGCTTGTAGCTGAGGAAGTAATAGGTCAAGGGTCCACTTCCCAGAAATTCTTTTCATGTGCTAAGACATGATAAGCTAGAGAAAGCAATGCAGCCACTTCCTGCAGTTGAATTCCAAGAATGGAGCAGCTGTGTTTGCTGATAAGCAACAGAACAAAGCAGACATGCAGATCACACATACGGGCAGTTTTGCCTTCCTCTGGCGCAGGGAGAAGTTTCCACTGGGCGTATGTACACTAAGATGTGCCCAAGATGTGCCCGACATCTAAATGCAATGCTGTTGCATCCTCATGCCCAAATTTTGTCAAAACCATAAAGGAGTGGTGGGCCAGGAATGTGCACCTTCTTTTCCTTCACATTAAATGTGAATAAAAGCTACGAGTGACCTGCCTGATCAAAAGAGAAATGGTTATGGTCACCATGAAAATTGTGCCCAAGGTACAGCAGAGATACTAGCAGTCATGGGGCATAGTGTAATCAAGGAGTAAAAAGGTATACGTGCATATCTTGGGAAATATCTACAAAGATTCCACAGCCAGCCTGGTTCTCCAAAAGAAAAGTAGAAAATTACCTATTAAGAAAGGGGTCGGGCAAGGAGACACTCTTTCCAATGCTATTCACTGCACGTTTAGAAGTATTTGAGCTCTTAGACTGGGAATCAATGGCAAATATCTCGGCAACCTTCGATCTGAAGATGACGTCTTGTTCAGAAACACTGAAGATGAATGGCAACAAATGATGGAGCACCTTAACCAAGAAAGTGCAAGAGTGGGGTTGAAGATTAATATGCAGAAGACAAAGGTAACGTTCAAGAAGTCATGATCGCCAGCTAGCCTCTAGAGTCTGTACAGGATTACGTTTATCTATGTCAATTAGTCACTGAGGCTGAATGCTAGATAATGGCACATTCTTTGTCTAACAACAACGTCTGCATGCATAACAATAACATTTAATGTTTTCCAAAGTAATCGATAAGCTTGCTTTGCTTCTTTGATACTGACCTAATAATCACGGCTTCCAAACTGTTCAATGTATGCAGGTACTCATCAACAAGAGCTTTGCTACAGATAAGCTGTTTCAGTGACTCGGTGTGCTTGACCACTGTAGATGCCGTTACAAATTAAGGTATCAGTTCCACGTCCTCCTCACTCCATTGCTGACAAAGCACGATTCCGCAATGTTAGCCTTGTGAAAACAGTTTTTGATGCCAATGCACGATAACCTTTCTCCAAGCTGCCACATTTACACAGCTCTACTACCATGTTCGCTCTAAAAAAGCTCGAAGCTATGGCATGTTTGTTCTATTTGGAACACACTCACCATCATCAGCCTATTTTATGTCCACTGCTGGACGAAGGCCTCTCCCTGCAATCTCCAATTGGCCCTATCTTGTGTCGATTCCAAGAAGTGTCCGCGAATTTAATTTCATCGCTCCACCTAGTTTTCTTCCATCCTCGACTGCATTTCCCTTCTCTTGGTATCCATTCTGTAACTTTAATGGTGCAACAGTTGTCTAGCCTGTGCATTACATGACCTCCCCAGTTCCATTTTTTTCTCAATGTCGATTAGAATATCGGCTATACTCGTTTGCTCTCTGATTAAGGACCGCGCAAAGAGCGATGGAGCGAAGAATGCTAGGCATAATGTTAAAGAGACAGAAAGAGAGCGGAACGCACTGCCACAGACCAAACAAAAATTTTAGCAGTCATACTTTGTTCATAATAACTGAGTAGTCATTATAACTGGGATCATTATAAGGGACCTGGACGTGAGTGAAGATGGATTGCTAGCATTGCCATGGGTGCCTGGGATCACAAACACAATATACAGACAGCTTTGAACAATAACTGTAGTGTTAACACAACAGACGCAAGGGTCGCAGAATTTAGTACTTACCTGTGTTCATTGTGTTAGCGCTAAGGTTATTGGTTGAATTAAAAACCTATTGTAGTCAACGACAGATTTTTCAGACATACCCAATAATTCTGACGCCACCTTGGCACCTCCATGTACTCCATAGAGACAATGTATAAGGATGTCTGAAATTCACCGTCCATTTTTTTTTTTACCGTTTCCCTTGACCACAGGTCTGAAACAGCATTAATCGAATTATGATAGCAAGCCTTGAACCAGTTCTCACACACTGATCTGCTGTCACCCGTAGCCAACTATGGCCACCGCAGCGATTTATGTTTGGCCACATAGTGTTTGAGGCACAATTGTGTGGTCGTTTTAAACTGTCATGCACTCTGCGGCACTAGGTCTAGCTCCTTTGACATTCGCTGCCAAACTACTTCCTCCTGTTCAATGGTGCGTATTTTTCATTGAAAGGATTTGGCAGCAACTTCGCCTTCATCATTCTTGCTGATGGTTTTGAAGCATAGAAAGCACTGCTGCACATTGACGACGGAAAAGAAAGCCTCCACCATAAAGCAAGTTGAGAATGGCTGGCCATGAGTCAACGTGAGCGAGGAGTCTGGCATTTCCAAGCAGATAATCTCGGATTTCCTCAAAAATAAGGTGACTTGCAAGCTGTGCTACAATGCTGATCTCAGGCCTGCTGTTGGCATGCTTTCAGACGGGTGGAAAGCGGTGACAAGACACGCTTTGCAAGTGTTTTCACCATGTGGACTTCACATTCAGTACTGACCTGGTGATCTTGTCTGAAGCTAATGGCAGCGTGCCCGATCAGTCCCGTTCCATGGAATTTATGATTGATGACCTGTTTGCTGCTGGTGTTGCAATTCCCACATAGACAACTTTTTAACAATTCGTCGATGCTGACAACGAGCTCGACCTCCATGTGGAATTAACTGATGATCAAATCGTCTGTCGAGTGATTTGGAGGACTGCGAAACTGAAAATGAAGAGCCTGTGCCAGCGGGCCCGATGAGTCCGACTACCGACTACCTCTGAATTAACATGAGTGCTGATGACGCTGTCATTAGTGTACAGTGATTACAGTGCAAATGCGAATTGCCAAATTTTTCATGCCGTTCGGGCAGTAAAAGGCTGCGTTCAGGCAATGTTGGCTGCTTTGACAGCAACCACTGTCAGCATTTCATTCTCTTCATCAATGGCTCTTTTTAGAGCCACCTCAGTGATGGTCTGCCACTTCGTCCTTGACCCTCTTCTTCATAAATACTGATAGAATGGTACGTTTTCTGCATGCACTTATTTGTTCAGGCTGCCTGATTTTTCTAATGTTTTTGCAGTCCCTAGGGTATATGAAAAATCAGAACAAGCTCCGACAAGATGCAGCTTCTCATACACATGTTCAACCATCATCATGAGCTGCTCCTTGCTTTTTCTGTATGGGAATGATACTACATTACATAATGATGCGTCTGTCCACGTCTAGATATACAAGGCGATTGTGCAGTTGCTTGTGCTAGCTGGTTGTTGTATGCAAAAAATTATAATTCCATGCACTTTGGCAACTGGTTTAAGCAAAGCTGTCATTGGTGTTCTTGAGGAATGCTGTTCTTGTTTAGCAACCATTTGCGAGTACATAGAGCACACGAGTAAGTTGGACACATTTTCCCAGGGAAACACCTAGTTGAACAAACTACTGGCACTCAAACATGCCGAACTCATGCATGACAACAATGATGGCCCAATGACAATGTTATGATGACGCTGGAAAGGCAATCTTTACATGGTGGCATGATTACGAAAGGGTGACGACAGAAAAACAATGACTTCATGACTGTGGCGACATGGTGAAGTTGGAATGAGAACTACTTGACGACCACAGAGTTAAGATGATGGAACAATAACAATGGAAAGACAATGGAGGAATGGTCACGGTGAAGGTAAGAGAATGACGATAGTGTGGGTGTTGGAGCTCACGCCTGCACTTACGAACATCACCTGCCCAGTTTGCACTATATCAGGTGCCGGCTTGCACTATGTACGGCACCAGCCAATCATGCACAACAGCAGCCACCCACGCAGAGAAACCTCTGCTTTCATGATTGTGCACCACAGTTACTAGAGCAGATGAAAATAGAAGACAGGACAAGTGTTCGTCTGCTCTCGTTAAACTGCATCGCAATACCCTTATGTACACAATAGTAATACTACACTAGTTCTTCCAGTCCGAACAAACAGAGAGCGAAAAAAATGTCGTGACTATGAGTCATAATGTCCACTTCAGAAAATCTTGAAATGAATGCCTGCTGGAAGAATGCGCTCAGAAATGAAATTCACTCTTACACGAAACCCATTCTCACATCAAACATGGCTGCCAAGCACACTATGTGCTTACTCTGCAAGTGTTCCTCCAGTTATTGTAGTGTGGCAAGCAAAATAGCAGGCTGCACACAAAAGAAAGGATACACGTCCGATTTATATGACGCTGGAATCCAGGCACCGCTCTCTGTTCGAATTTTCTTATTCTTGGGGTCACTGTCGTCGCGCACAAAGCGCTTTTTCTTGCGGTCCCTGTAATGTGCAACAAAACAAAAAGCATAAAGGAGTGTGAAATATGCAAAAGACAAAATAAAAATGTATATCATCACTCCCACTTACCTTGGCTCAGGAATAGACACACTTTTATATAGTAACGGCTGAATTGAATGAAGCAGGTTGCATTTAAAAGGAAAAGTACAGCTCTAGTCACTGTATGGAGCAGACATTTTATTTAGGCCCCGATTTTTCATTATACAGTAGATTTCCATTAATTCAACTTCAGTTAATTCGATCCTGGCTGAAGATCCCAACTGGCATCCATGTATTTCTATGGGCCAATACCTTCATTATATCGATCCTGAAATTGGCCTTCGCTGGATAATTCGAACTTGACCAGTCAGCACCCATGTGCCTGAACGCTATGGTGATCCTGATAGCAACCCCTTTAGTGGCAGCGTCTGCCTCGGTGGTGCTTAGGGTTCAGTGCATGTGTTGAGCATATTTCACCTCTTGTCAAAAACGCTTAGTTTTGGCCCACCTTAGGAACAGTTTGAAGCAATAACCGAATCTCACAATGAGTTAATTCAAAGTTTGATTCTAATGCGCACCTATATTTAAAAAGAAAATTGGGCTGATTGCCTGCGCAGTGCACGTGAACACGAAACCAAAACCGAAACCAAAACCGCCTTCGTAATGTTAGTACACTTTGCTGCCGCATAACACGAATGTATTGCGGCAAAGCTAACCTTAAAAATACCTGTAATGAAGCTGATTTAGGAAACCAGCTGCCATTGTGCAAATAACTTTTCTTGCTCAGAAATCGGGTGTGCATTACATTTCTACTTTAGTTTACTGCTTTGGACACATAGAAAGTAGGTGTGCGTTTGAGTCAGGGGCGTACTAGAATCGGGTAAACATTGCCAAATGAAACAGTGGTGTGTTCTGGTGTTTTACCTGCATCTTGTTTCATTCGACCCGCCGTTTAATTCAATCCATTTTAGTCGGGGTCGGATTAACAGAAGTCGACCGTACTTGTTGTAGGCTGAACAATTTTAAAAAGCTTAAAGAATCAAGCTTACAACTTTGTAGCTGTGCACTAAAAAATGGGCACCCCTTTTCTGCTGCAAAAGGTATAACGGCAGCTCTCACAAAAGAATGTACAGTATAATAATAGGTCCACAGCAAAGTGCCTATCAAATAGTCTTAAAAAACGCTCCATGCATTAGAATACCAAATCTGCAAGGAAAGCTATACAAACCGTTTCAGTGCAATGTCTCTATTATCAAAGGTGAATCCTAGGAATAACGTGTCACTAAAAAAGTACTGCAAGTCCACTATATATAATAAAAATCAATTAAAGATTTACACAGAAAATAATTTGACACCTGCTATAAGTTCACTTTCACTGCTGAACAAAGGGAACACTGCATGCATCATTCCCCGCAAGCTATCTGTGCCAGGCATGCCACAGCATAGCACATTCTGATAAGATAATGTGCCTAAGTACAATATTTGACATATTACCGTGCCACTTGAAAAAACTTGTGCAGATCCCACACACTACGGGTATTGATGTAAGCGAAGTTTTCTTTTTTTTGTTCCTGTTTGCACTGATTAACGGTCATTGGTGGTGATGGTGACCGTGAATGTTAAATTTCTTCAGGATTTAATGCAATACGAGAGTAGCGAGTTAAACAGTGACTCGCGTGTACCACGTCTGTTCATCTGTGTAGTACACAGAACACGTAACAGGACGTGTTTACTTGACGCGTCATTGTGTGCCACTGTTCATAACTTCTGAGAAGGTTAGCGTTGTGATTGCCACAAACAGCATATCGCATTGCGCCAGCAGTATTGAACATTATTTGAATAATGGGTATTTACGGGACAAAACTACGATTGGACTATGAGGTACGCCGTAGTGAGGGCTTCGGATTGTTTTTGACTACGTGGGGTTCTTTAACATGCACTCATATCTGAGTACATGAGTGTTTCTACATTTTATCCCTGTCAAAACGCGACCACCCTTGTTGGGATCGAACTCATGAACTCGAGCAATGCCTCAGCCATTGAAGGGCAACGACGGCAATTTTTCACTGTCCACTAACCTTAATAAAATTTTGAATATGTATTCTTTTTTGCACTCTGACTACCTATGCGAAACAATATGACCGGAAGTCCTTTAGTTTTCCTGAAAATGAATTTTATAGAGCGGTTGCATGTTCCCGACACATGCCTATGAATGTATGACTTTTTACTGGCCACCCTGTGTTTGTGATGTCGGAGACTACAGCGTCGCTTTGCCCAGAAACGACGAAACTGGCTCTATTTTCTATGAGACCACGGCTGACAATCATCGTTTTGATAGATGTCATAACTGGTGCTTCTCTTCCTTCTGCTGCAGCACGATGCGTTGACCTTGAGCACGTCAGATACTTCGTGCGGCAGCAGCAGGCCAAAAGAAAATGGCGATCCTTCAGCGCTCACAACATCGCTAAAATTGCTGCTGCCTAGTTTGAAAGAGCTGAAAAAGAGACATCGCTAGCTTAACTGTTTTGCCGTTAGCAACATGTGTACTGCTTGTTTAGCATGCGTTCTGCGTGTCATTACGGTAGTGTAGGATCTGATGTTATTGACTCATCCTGATGTCACACAAAGCAGCTACCCGTTTTGGTTTCGGTACCTCGTTATATTGGTTATTTAAAATTACTGATCAATTTCTACGCTAACTGAACCACCCTACAAGTGCCAGGACTGTCAATGCCATTTGAACATGGTAATATGCTAACATGGTTAAAAACCACCATAGTTGCTCTTTAAGACACTGTGACGGGCACAGAAGTGTTGATTTGCGGGGCGGCTGCTTGTGTCGTGTCATCTTGACATGGTGGTGTTTTATTACACCTTTGAGACTGTACACCCAGTGTCAGTTGTCCGCTGAACAAATTTGCACGGTGTTTATTTTTTAGAGCAGCAGAAGCTTACCGTATTTATTCGCGTATAACCCGCACCAAAATGTGAAAAAACGCGTTTAAAAAGTGGGGGTGCGGGTTATCTGCGAATTTTTTCCTTGGGAGGGGGGGGGGGGGGGGGGTCGGCTTCACCGCAATGTGCGGCAGCCTCCCCGTGTAGTCCGCCATCCCCATCGTCATCGACGCTTGTCAAGCCGATGAAGGGCCAACGAAAGGCCAGCATTGTTGAGCCTCGCGTTAGGCGCTGTTTAGTGTACTTACCCCAGTTTGCACTGTTTGCCTGCTTTGTTTTGGCATCATGAGTGCGACTCGACGGCAGTGTTTCACAGCGAAAGAGAAGCTAAAGATTATAGCCGCTGCCGAAGAAATCGGCAACAGAGCTGCTGCAAGACAGCATGACGTCGACGAGTCGTGCATTCGCGACTGGAGGAAGAAAAAAGAGAGTCTCGAAGCAACGAACCGGAACAGGCGAGCGTTTCGGGGTCCGAAGACTGGCGCGTACCCCCACCTCGAGACGCAGCTTGCGAAGTTCATTGAGGAGCAGAGAAGTCGTGGCCACGCTGTTTCGACTGAGATGGCGCAAATGGAAGCCCTGAAGTTGGCCCGGGAATTGAACATTCCACGTGAGTTTCGTGCAAGCCGTGGATGGCTTCAGCGCTTCATGCGAAGACATGGATTTTCTATGCGGCGGCGAACAACCATGTGCCAGCGGCTTCCTGAAGCCTACGAGGAAAAGTTGTTGAACTTTCAACGATATGTGATCGCACTTCGGAAGGAGCACAGCTATTTGCTGTCTCAGGTGGGAAATGCTGATCAAACACCTGTGTACTTTGAGATGCCGATGGACACGACCATGGAAAAAAAGGGCTCCAAATCAGTCAGCGTGCTGACCGGCGGAAATGCCAAGCTGCGCTGCACAGTCATGCTATGCGCTTTGGCTGACGGCACGAAACTGCGCCCGTATGTGATTTTCAAACGCAAGACGCTACACCTAGCATTCCACTGCCCCCAGGAATCGTTGTGCGTGCGGAAGAAAATTCGTGGATGAACAGTGGCCTAGTCGGTGACTGGCTTCGAGTAATCTGGGAGCGAAGACCAGGTGCCTTGCTGGCACGCCGGTCGATGCTCGTACTAGATTCCTTCAGAGGCCACTGCACTGATGCGGTGAAGGCTCGCCTTGCCGAGACCAGCACCGACCTCGTCATAATACCTGGCGGCATGACGTCCATGCTACAGCCACTCGACGTGTGCCTGAACAAGCCGTTCAAGCACACGTGAAGCGGCTGTATGCCCAGTGGATGGCCGACGGCATGTACGCCCTCACACCGACGGGACGCGTGCGAAGGCCTGATATTCCATTGCTGTGCCAGTGGATCGTGGATGCGTGGAAAGCGATACCGGCCGATTTGGTGCGCAAAAGCTTTAAAAAATGTGCGATCAGTAATAGTCTGGATGGTTCCGAGGACGACTACGTCTTTGAGAGTGGCGATGAAGCCTCGGATGGCAGTAGTGAGAGCGGCGACGATTAAGAATCGGATAACCAGTGACGTGGTGGCGGTCGTTTGAATAAATGTTCTGAAAACGAAATGATCACTGAGTGTGAGTTGCATCTTTCTAGCGCTCATTTTTTTTTTTTTTTTTCAGGTAAACGTGCGGGTTATACGCGAGTTTTTTTTTTTTTTTTCCGCCGAGTTCAAAGTTAGGGGTGCGGGTTATACGCAGGGGCGGGTTATACGCGGGTAAATACGGTACTGTACCTCATCCTACCATATCTTGAATGTACATTTATCCAATTTGTCTGCAACTTTTGCCATGTCTTGTGGTAATGTTTCCTTTAGTGAAAAGAGTCCAAACGAGGCATGCTTTCTCACTTGGCCTTTCCCCTTTTTCGTGCTCCTCCTACGTATGCGAGCTGTCATGAGCAAAGAATGGCAGTGCTGTTAATTCTCTCGTTTCGTGACTGTGACTGGCGGGGAGGAGGCAGCTCATTCTCCGCCTCCTCCCCCTACCTCCTTTCTACCATTCTGTCATCATCCCTAATAGTAGAATGTTGTGCGCGAGTACAAAGATATGTACTGCAGCTTCTGCAGTGCTTATCTTTGAAGACAGGATGGGCGCTAAACATCAAAGAGCTACTGAAAGAGCTACCAGTCACGTATAACAAATGTTTTCCATCCACTGAAGTGCCACTGCATTCAAGGTATTAATAAAGGAACGCTCCACTGACCATCTGAGGGCCTTCTTCTGCTGCTTGAGGTACTTGTCGTCGTCCCCTGTCAAGTCAAGCACTGCTTGAGACGCCTGCTGCTCAAAGCTCTTCTCCAGTTCCAGCCTGTATGACAGTGTTGGAAGGTGAAAGGAGACAGCAACAGTCATTTTGACATTCACACGAACTACTACCACATAACATGCACACTCCAGATCTACTTCCACACCTACTGACTGCGAGATGCTTTTGTTTCCGTGAGCGATGTACACTTGGACAAGCCCCACTCAAGCAGGTGGCATAGTATTGCCACACCTCTTAATCATAGTATATTAAAGCGTCACAGAGGCGCATCCATTGGTGGCTATACCTTTTTTGCTGGGGTCACCGTCACACCTTCATGCATTTTCAATGCTTATCCACATTTTAGACACCACCATGTATGCAATGATGCCGGAATCTGCTACACAGACCTCTGCACTTTCCATAAAAGTGGAACATATTTTATGGCACAGCACCTTTGAGGTCAGCCACACCAGAAGTTGAAGCAGTGCAGTTAGCCTCTACGCCAGGAAAAGTGATCATGGTATGTGCACTAACTGGTAGGCACTAAGTGAGTCACTAAGGTTTAAGTGGTCAGTGGTTACAAAGTTGTATGCAGATTAGGCAAGGGAGTAGTTACAACTTTTCTTAGCCATTAGTGCATTTTAAGTGGGTACAGATTAAACTTCTTCCACCTCAATGCTAGTTTATGACCACGTCATACACTGTGGCATAGTGAGGTGAAAAGCAAGGGCTGCACAGCACATCTTATTATTATTGTTTATTAAATGCTTCGAAGGCCCAAAGAGTATTGCACAAAGGCGGATGTGCTGGCTGTCCCATGCAACTCGTGCCAAGATGTCAAATATGCAAGTGCCACGTAACTCGACAGAATCCAGGTAATGTTGTCCACTGCCATTCGGAGCAAGTAAGACAGTTTTTTGTATTTCGTCTATTTACGTAATAAGTTATTATTATTTTATTAATCAAATTCACAAATATTATATTCAGAGCAAAATGTCAACGAGAAAATTGCAGATCATCCTGAAAAATTCCCGATCCAGCTTTCTGCAGCTCAACATGTGCTACATAAATGTTTTTTCCCAGGCCTGGAAGAAAGCCTGCGAAATACGAAAAAGTGGCACTTGTAGCATGAACGAAGCAAGTTCGAATAGGAGCCCACACCTGGCCACAGCTGCATCTGATGGCTTGGCCGCATCATGCGTTTCACAGTCTGAACACTGCAAACAGCGAATTGATTTGATGGGAAATAAAGCAAACAATGCATTTTGCGATTGTCAGTGGTTATTTTCAAAGCACTGTATGCTATGGCATTGAAGCGAGTGGGTTAGGCCCAACGGCACCCTCGGCACTGAGCCGACACTCGAGGGCGGTAGTGAGCCTTTTAGGTGGCCATCCCGAAAATTCTCCGAGGGCCACCAGGGCGTAGCCCGGTAAACCACTGCGGGAAGCTCGACGGTTATATTTTGATTACTTAATGTTCATTTTCGCACACTTGATTAGTGGCCAGAAATAGTTGTGTGCATTGTATATGCACTGTCCAGACAAAATTCACACAAAATTTTGCCCGCTGAAGCCGACAGTCCACTATAGAAGGGTCTGTTAGTAGAATTTGTTTCATTGATAATATAGGCAGACCAAGCTAAGTGAGAAGAATGGTCCGTTATATACGAAGGTATTTTGTATGCAGATCCATTATAACGAGTGTGGACTGTATACACCTCGGTATAACAAAGCTGGTAAAATTGGCACTTTACTTCGTTATTTTGAAGTTGTTATATTTAAGTTTGACCTTTTATGCAAATAAATACAGTTGCCAATTGATTTTTCTTGCACGGAAGGACTGCAAAATTTTCCGCATTATTGAGCAATCTTTGGAAACAACAAACTAAAAACAAAATATTTTCTTGAGCTCGTGAGTCGGGGACCAAAAATATGATTTCATGTTGTGTCGACAAAATATTCACATCGGCAATATAAAGCAAAGGCGCCGACGCTTTCGTGTCCATTCCGCCCCCACGGCCAACAACGTTGCCCGCAGCAGGATGACATCATCATGAAAAGTGCTGGCAGTAAAGAGAGAATGCTTCGTCTGCTTTTCGCTTCAATGTGTCGCCGAAACTTGAGATTACTAACCTCCAGCACAAAACGCGCAGGAAAACACGGCACATGGCCATCTCGGCCCTGCCAGTCCTTGCACCTGCGGCAGATTACCTCCAAAAGAGGGTGCACGGGCTGCATATGTGCTCAGCCGTGCTGACAACCAAGCACAGCGACAGCCGTAGGCCAGAAAAGGAGATGTGCTTGCTCCCCTCCCACTTCTTGCTTTCTTGTGTGGTGTGCGTCAAGACGCCATCTTTCACAGCTCAATCTCGCACAATTTCCATCGTACCCAAAGCATGCGGTGTACAGGGTGCCATGGGATATTACTGCACTTGGACTTTATAGGGAACGTCACGCTGCTCCACTTTGTCAGTTGGTCTCTGGTGTGCAGCGTGTGATTTGAAAAGTCCATTCACAAGCAGCCTCATGTAGTTTGACCATTTGAACATCTACATCCACGGAAGTTTCCATTTATTGCCTTGACATTCATTTCTGGTGGCAATGAAATTTCGTAATATTTAAATTGTGCGTAAACACAAAAGAAGTACTACTGAGGTTCTAACTACATGGTGTTTGTACTCTGGACATGAAGTTATATAAAAAGTTTATTACTTTGTTACATCAAGAATTTTGATATACATATTGAAGTTCGTTGTATTGAGGTTTAACTGTATATGGGTGGGTAGTAAACAGCACAAACCTTTATGATAAGGTGTTGTGTAATACTACAACTTATGAATGAATACCAGACCATGAAGAGGGTGTTGATTAGCCAAACTCTGAAGATAGAGAACCACCTTCATGAGAGGCATGCTGGCTTGCCTAGGGATAAAATAAAACATAAAACAACCCGCATTGCTTTGTAGAGATTTTAAATGGTTAGTCAAAGTCATCGATTGAAGATTTCTTGAATACAGATGCATATTCAAGCTGCGATATAATTGAGCTCTTGCAAGCGATTATAAGTGTCAGTGTTAGAAGAACGCATATAACAGCAAAGGAAACTAATGCAGAGCTGGTTGAATATATTAGGTTGTTAATATCCTTATTTACTATCTCCTAGAAACATGTTGCACTGCGCTATCAAAGGCATTAGAATGTGCTGACACTACACAATGCCATGCACTAACATGTTCCATCTAACTGTGATCAAGACAGTACCTTCAGTAAAGGAAAGAGGGGCCTCGTAAGGTGCCAAGGCATGGCAAGAAGGCGGACAGAATCAGTGTCAAGTGCGACAAAGACTGATATTTATTTACTTGTTTGAAAATAATGCAGGCCAATTCAGCCCATGCACGGGGGGCAGTGCATACATTACACATTGACATTAGTTGAAAAAAACAACAACAAAACAAAATAGTTCTCTTTAAAACTCACCCTTTCTCCGAGTGGAAGTCTGAAGCAAAGTGGGGTATGTAGAACTCCTCATCCTTGAACGAGGCTGGCTTGGCCTTTTTGCTCTTGGCAGCTGCAGGCTCAGAGCCTGCACCACGCTTGGCACCTTTCCTGCTGGGCACCTTGGTCTTATTGCTGATCACAGTTGCAAAGGTTTTCTGCAGGGGAGAAGAGGGTGGCAGCAGGTTACCACTTGCTACATGAAAAAGAATCTGCACGAGGTGATCCGCAACTTTATTCTGGACCATGCAATAAGGCTAGTTTCAATCAGATAGCGCAGATACAGAGCAGCTTGTGTGCAAAATATAACGTTAGAAATACAACTAGATGCCTCACGAAAAGCTCGCGAAAGTAGACATTCTTAAAGGTGTCCTGAAACACTTTTGCCCACTCCTGGAATAAATGCACTTGGTTTGTGGCGAACTCGTACTTCGGACTCCAGATTGTACGAAACTTTAGGCAGTCCTTGCTGAGTTATCGGTAGGCGACTGTACCTGCTCGAATGCAACTTTGTAAAAGGAAAACTACACTTAATGTTGTTAAAGGCTCAACCATGTGAAAACTGCACATAACAAAACAAAAAAAGAGAGAGAAAGAAGGAAATAAAAGAGCCTACCTCTATTTCTTCCTCTCCTGCCATGACAGCAGAACTGCTGGTGTCGCTATGCTTGGCTGCCGGCATGTCTTCTTCCGTCTTTGTAGGTGCCCTCAGTGAGAGGCGTTCAATGAGGTTGTCATGCTTGCGCCGCTTGTTCTTCATGACCGCAAATGCCGCACTCTTGCCTGTGCTCCCGATCTCAAAGATGGTCTGCAATGAAATAAATGCCATGAGCAAGCAACAACTGCATGTCCCGCAGTGGTTGCACAGCAACAGAATAGGAAACTTCTAGTATCCATTAGCACAACATTCTTATTTGTGGAAGGCTTCATTTGCTCCGTTGTGAGTGATTCCAAAGGAAGAACCCACAATTCAGGGGGTATCCAGTGGAGGCCAAAGCAAACAGATTATAATTCAGTATGGCATGCAACACAATCCAGTTTTTCATTCACTATAGTCACTGACAGATAATTTGGAATCGATGGGAACTGCCACAAAGTCTGAATAATTGGGAGTTTGAAAGATAGAATTCACCAGAAAATAAGGGACTAGGTTCCACAACTGGCGAACACAAGTTGCCGAAAAAGCTTGTCAACCCACTGGCATGTGCAAGTGCACGTGCCTATGACCTCGTCAGTCCGTATTTTAACCAATGTCATACTGTCACTACAGATAGACAAAAGTACAGTCGACACATGCACTGAATCTTCACTCTCTGGTAGCATAACAAAGGTCGACTACACTGCGATGAATGAACACGGGTTTCTTCATAACAGTCATCGCTTTTCTCACTTAATCGCCATCCTCACCAGCGCGAACATTGAGGTTGGAGTTGGCGTCACCTGAAACTGCCTAATGATACTGAGAGACAAACATTTGAAATACAGTAAAACTTTGTTAATTCAAATTTCATGGGACTGGGAAAAATGTTTGAGTTAACTGAATTCCAAATAATTCAGGTTACCAAGAGAACAATAAACAAATGCTTATTAATACATCAACAAACTCTTATTTACTGAATGAATCCACAAATCCTGCTTCTACTTTGCACGAAAGCACTGCGGAAGCTGCAATGGTCGCCATCTTGTGACTGCTTAGTGCTTGCAGTGGAGAAGGCCTTGTGACATCCTTCACAGTGCAGCCATGGTGCAAGACCTGCGTCTTCACCTGAGATGTGCTTTTCATTACCTTGTTCACATCCAGATTATTTTTTCGCCAGTGAGCTAGTTGGCAACAGATAGTCCGTCCATCTTGATGTAGTTGGTGGGTTTGATGCCAGTGTGCAGGCTGTGATAAAATCGCTTTTAATCCTCGACAGCTTCCGCTGTGTTTGTGACACAGCACGGGCATATTGCACTGAGTCAAAATGAAACTACTGCTTGCTGCAAACGTTGCAAACCGTGGTTGCTATCGACACAATCGTTGATGGTGACGCCGCGGTTCTGAAGGCATGTGGCCAACACACCTTGAACCAAAATTAAACTACTACTCGCCGCAAGCATTGCAGATGAAACCACGGTGCTTGTGGTGACTGTATATCAGGACAAGCAGAACAAATAAAAATTTAAAAAAAGGGGTAAGAGCCTAAATTTTAGGATTGTTTAAGTGCACTGACAACAGGGACGAGTAAGTGGACACACACAAGCATTAAAGTAGCTGTGCTCGTTTTCGATAAGCTTAAACAATCGTAAGCGTGTCGCACTGACAAGGCCTAACGCCAATGCTTGTGAGGCCTAAAGCTATTCTTTCTGAATCTGCTGGAGTGAGAGTCATATGGGTTTGCTTTGGTGATGTGCTAAAAAAAATTGCCATAAAAAGAAAATTCATGCAATACACAAAACTGAAATTAAATTGACGCAATTTGTGCTACTTTCTGGCACTTTCTACAGCTGTAGTCAGCCACCTGTTGAGGCAGTGCTTTGTTCTGTGAGAGCTTGTCGCTGTAAACAAATGATCAAAGGAATTCCCTTCACACTGGCATGGTGGAAAATACACCCTTGCCCAAAATAGCTACTAGTTAGTTGCAAATTATTTGCATTGTCGTTTCAAAACAACTTAAAATATGCTGCATTCATCACTGAAAAAAAATATATTATGGGGTTTTACATGCCATAACTACGATCTGACGATGAGGCCCAGCGTAGTGGGAGACTCTGGAATAATTTGGATCACCTGGGGTTCTTTACCATGCACCTAAATTAAAGTACAAGGGTGTTTTCGCTTTTCGCCCCCATAGAAATATGGCTGCTGTGGCCGGGATTCGATCCCGCGACCTCATGCTTAGCAGCCCAACACCATAGCCACTAAGCAACCACGGCGGGTTCCACAGTGAAACAGTAACTGAACTCATCAATGCTGCATACGAGCTGGGGGGTGACTATGAGGCTAGAGAAAAACCGTCATGTTCAAATAAAAAAAAAAAAATACAATACACGCAGTTCATTTAAATACACTACATGCAGTGAACTCACACTGGCTGGCTTGAATTTCTTCATGCCTTGTAGAAATTTGGCTCTTGTATCTTCTTCCGTTGACTTGGCTGATGAGAAATGGCAAAAAGAAGAAGAAGAGCAGTTACTTCAGTCAGTGGCAATTCGAGAGTCTGTGGTAAATTCGGCCTTTGCTGCAGCACAGTGGGCACAATGAAGTAATAACTATATCTTTTTTTTGGCTGTGACAGCATTCGTGCTTGTTTTGGCCACTGTTGCAGCTAAGCTACATGTGACACTGACAACAGAAACTACGAACACGAACTACCACAGAGCAGCAGCTACGTTAAGTGACAAAGTCGAGTTGCTCCCTTTAATGCATACTTTTCTTACAAAAAGAGAGTAGTGAAAAGGTGACTCAGGCCAACGTTTCCAAATTGCTGACCACCAGTGCCAGCGTGGCTAGAGACAGTATGCTCTTGTCTAACCACTGTACTTTCGTACACTTGGGCCTAAATTTTTTGTGTGTGGCTAATACACGAGTATAAAAAGCAAATACATATGTGGATATCTGCTTTGATAAACAGAAGCGCTTGCGTCACTTGCTATTTGTTTCGTTACTGCCGGCACATAAGTGCTGAACTATAACGGCTGGAATTTGGTTAACAGCAGAAGCACGCTGTCTATAGGTGGAGCCAACCTTAGATGCACTCTCGGAGTACTGCGCTAAATGTAATTTACAATCTATAGTGTCTGCACGTGCGTTGCACGGCGTCAGGGCAATGAAACTTTGCTGCACAAACATATTATATGAGATGTGTAAAATCTCGACGTTCATGCACCCAGGGCCAAGCACAGCAGCAGGCACTGCCTCTGGAAAGTGGCGTACGTCGCACGAACTTGTAGCCACAGGCAGAAAGTGTATTTACTCGAATCTAATGTGCACTTTTTTTCCGATGAAACAGGTCAAGAAATTGCATGCACATTACAATCAAGTATGACCCTAAATATGCCTTATCATATTGCCATCAGCATTTCAAAATGGCCGCCTAGTATGTGCTTCGAGCCTAGCTGCCATAGCTTCCTCCATGTGCTGTAGTATGTGTGCTTAGGTTAGTCCACCATCTGTCTTCCCATTTTCTGCATTTGCTCTATAAACATAGAAGTGTTGACTGCAAAAACACGGCGAGTTCATCATGATGCTGCAACTAAAAGGAAATTGATCACGTGTGTGGAGACGGATGAAAATTGGGCCGCATCACGGGCATTTGGAGTTTCAGAAACTTGCATGCGGGATTGGTGCAAACAGAAGGAGGGGCGTTCTATTCCGGCAGCTGTTGTGTACGGTGCAGTTGCATGCATGCCCCCTATCTTGAAACCAATCTGTGCTGGGGAGAAAGTCTATGCGCCTAGGCACACCGCACTGTGTTTTTGTCGCTTAGTTTGCGCTGAATTGAGAGGCAGCATTCACTTGCTCCTGCTCTAGCACTTCCTCACTCCAGCGTTTTGATAGACAGTTTCCGCGGTCATAGAGTGAGAGGTGTTCATGTTTGCTGGTGCATGCGTAACACCAGACTTGTTAATTTGCAATGGAACCTCGATTATACATCCCTCAGTTATGCGACGACCCGCATTGTACGACGAATTGGCTTGGTCCTGGCAAAACCCCCATAGAAATATAATGTATTAAAAACCTCAATTATATGACGCAATGTTACCCCGACCTCATTTTGCACTACGCCTCTCTGGTACCGTCTGATTAAAAAAAAAAAAAAAAAGCAGACACAAGATGGCATGTGAACACACTGCAGCTGGCTGATAAATAAAATATATACATTTACGTTAGAATAATGGCAAAATCCACAATTTTAAAACAAATATACTAGAGTTCACTACTTTTAGCATTACGTTGGCAACCTGTACCTTTATATCTCTATCCAATCCATACACAAGTTGATCGAAGTCAAAACTTGCTTTGGTTGAAATCTGCAACATTTTTGCTGTGCTTGTGTTATGGTTATGGTACTGCAGTACCCCGTGGTCTTCTGCGCTTCGACTTCACTTATTCATGACGTTATGGCGACATAGCGCATTCAACATGATGCCCGCTTCGAGAGACGAGCAATTTCATTGGTCGATAAGGAGGGATACTCTGCCGTGGCTCAACATCAATGATTCGCAGATGGCAGGACCAGCGGGAGGCCCTCTTTAAGTACGAGGCTGGTCGGAAGGGCTCTGTGGACCTCATTGTGACCTGGTATAGTGAAACCTCATTAAACCGTAGTTGCCCGGAGCTCGGAAAAAGCATGTACTAAATGGTAGTACTGCTTAACTGAAATAGCATGAGATCGCCCACTTGTCACACGGACATTACCTGTCAAAAACGGAACTCGGAGAGAGTGCGATGAAAGGGGAAAAAGACATGCAGTATTTATTCACTTCGCGCGACAAAAGTGTTATTTTCATTTGATGCCGCCGCAGCCTAGCAGCGACGACAGCAGCCTCGAACTTACTGAAGCTGCATGCCAGCTTTTCAGCCAGCCCTCTCTTCTCGGCAAACACTCGTATGGCAAATTGCTTGTTGGCGTTACGTATTCTCCGTGCACGCGCGCGGTAGCACTGCAGAAGTCGCGGGGAGCCTTTTTCATTGTGGGGTGCTGTTCTCGTCGCGACGATTGCATTCATGAGGATGACGTAACGCGCAGCTTCTGCTACTGTCGGGCCTGAATCGCCCGTGCTGTCGCTTCCCATGTCATTCTCATCACTGTGGCTAGGAGACACTTGGGCAACAACAGAGGCAATGACGACGAAAAGTCGAACCTTATAGCCGACATCTCTTCGTGGTCTCAGCAGCGCTGCCGAGCAACTTCTACGTATTCCAAATGCCACACACCGTAGTCAACAGTAGACCCATGTCGCGTGCCAGCGCCAACTTCTTCGTGTCACGTTCGATAGCACGAACAATGTCTAATTTTTCTTCTATGCTGAGCACCCGGCATCTTTCTTTTAATCCGGGCTTCGGCAATAATGTGAGCCCTCGCTTGCACGATGCCACAATGCTCTCTGGCACGGCGCCGAAATGATGTTGATGTGGCTTCAAGCACAAGTGATCAGGGCGCTTGGAGGCCGTTGTTCTGATCTCTGAGGCATGTTGTTGTTTAAATCTGTGGGCTGCTCACAATGCATTGACATATGTTGAGCAACTCAGTACAAAGGTGCTCGAACCTCAAGGGAGTTCCACAATCCTTCATAGTGAGCTGGGGACTTCGGTGTCCTGAGGCTCCTGTATTCCCGCACAGCCGATTGTGCACATAGTCTAGGCACGAAATAAGGCTATTTGCACATTCTTCAAGGAACAGCCAAATGCAGTTAAATTGTGAAGACTCATTACACAGCAGGTTTGAGTTTGCATATATTCAATCCGGAGTTCAGTGAAAGATAGGACTAGCAGTCGTATGCCAACTGCAACTACCAAATATTTGCAGTGCTTGGATGTATTTAACACGAAACTGTTCATTCAACAGGGATGATGATGCCTATGTACAGACACATGATAAGTCAAAAGGAAAAATAACTAAAGTAAAAACAAAAGAATTAAGAGAAAGAAATAAGGCAAATAGTTCAGCAAGTGGTGAACAGAGTGGGTGAAGACACTCATATCTACCGGGTGCTCGTAGACCTTGAAGATGCTGCTGATGAAATTCCTCTGTTCTCCAAAGCCTAGAATGGGAAACCCTAGTCCAGATTAATTTCAATGAACCTCATCCAAAAAAAAGGAAGTGCTGCTGTTAGTAGGGCTGACCCTTTCAATTTTCATCAAGGCCCACATTAGTGACCCACATTAGTGACCAAGGCAATGAGCCCCCGCATACTTAGCTTAACCACACAATATTTCAGACCATTTCAGACAATCTTTACAAGGTAAAATGAGTGGCCCACCTTGGAAGAGTGGGTGAGGTGGCAGGTCCTCACGGAGGCATTGCTTCATGCGTTTCACCGACTCGCTCGAGGGGGCTGGCCGAGACTTGAGGTACTGGATCATGGCATTACTACAGACACGCTCCATGTTTTGCTGCAGACAAGGTTTTTTCATGAAAAACGGTTCCCAATACAGGAGAGAATGATAAGCGAACAGCATTTCAACTTGCAAACAGCCACCACTGTCTACAAGGTTATCACACTGGACAGTGATGCAATTTCAACGTTCACTGTGTTGTGCAAGAAAGCAGGCTTTCTTTTTTGTTTTAATGCAATGTGTGCAATGAAGAGTGCAATGTAGAGGTGCAGAACACAATTGAACGTCTCATGCTGCAAAAGTTTGTGACCCTCAAGAGTGCAGTGGGTCCACCCTGCCCCTCTATCTCTTTAAGCCCAGCTGTCATCTTTCTTTACGAATTTCGTACGTAAATTAGAGCTCTCGACCTTGGCAGAACGGTGAACTGGTGACCTATACGATGTAACCTGCGACAGACACGTAAAATAAAATTAACCTTAACATTTTTCAGTCGTTTTTTCACATGCACCAGATGCTCAAAATACAAGCATTTCTGGCATTCCACCTTTAGCAGAACTTGTCTAGCACAACTAGAAACGGAACCCAAAACTTTTTGTCCAGTAGCAAAAGGCTGTAGCCACTGAACTACCAAAGCAGGTAAGAGAAAAAAATTGAATTTTGGGGCTTTACGTGCCAAAACTACAATCTGATTATAAGGCACGTTGTAGTGGGAGACTAGATAAATTTTTGACTACCTGAGGTTCTTTAACAGGCACTTAAATCCAAGTATCTAAGTGTTTTTTTTTTTTCACTTTGCCCCCGTCAAAGTGTGGTCACCATGGCCGGGATCAAACCTGCGATCTCCAGCTCAGCAGCGCAACGAAGCAGGTAACAGTGAATACTGTTATGTGCATAAAGGGAGGACATCATGTTACAGTGGAATCTCGATGATACGAATCTCACGGGGTCACGAAAAATATTCGTATTAGCCGAAATTCGTATCATCGAAACAATTAAAACTAGCTAAATTAAAAGGTCAGAGGTGAACTCACTCAGGCACACGTACGTAAAAAGCATTTATTTCTTGAAGAAGAAGTCTCTAATGTCCTTCTGCTTCTTTTTCTTTGTCAGGTCAATTAGCAGACTTTGTTCAAATCCATAAAAACGCGTGCACGTGTCGTCGCTGATTTCATCCGCGGCCATAGCACGCCTCAGAACTTCGAGCGCATGCAGTGTTTCAGCCGCCGGTGGTGGTCCTTCGCCGCAGCCCATGACAAAGAACGCGGTCCGATGGCACGCGGAAAAGGAGGAAAAGCACAAAAGCAACAAAAGTGCCACCGCTTCAAACTCTTCGCGCCCAGTCGCGGCCTCCGCACTGTCCGGCGCCGCGTCCGCGCCTCCGCACCAAAAGAGAGAGGGAGAAATTGCGTAACTGCGCGCTGTTCTCTTTCACTGCAGTCGGTGGGGCTCATGCTCGCGGTCGCGTCCGTCCGTGCACTGGAATCGTGCCAACTGTGGCCTCTCCTCTGTGCAGCGGCCATGGTGTAAGAAGTATACAGACAGGTGTTGACACTCTCCCCTCGCAGCGTGCCAGAGCGCCGCCCGCTCGCGGCCACAATAGGGAGTTTTAGAATAGGGGCCCCAATAGTTTGGGGCCCCAAAGAGCTTTGCGGGTGTTAGCGTTGGGGCACGTAGGGGTGAAGAGTTTTAGAATAGGGTTTTACGTTTGCGGATAGCGTCTTGCGCTGACAGCGCCACTACGGCGTCAAAGAAAAGCTACTAGAAATAATTAAATAATATATACCATTTTATGATAGGAATAATAATTTTGGCTTTCATGTATTTGCCTTTAATTACAATTTAGAGGTTATTCTGTAAGCAGCAAACAATTAGTTGCGCTTAGTTTTGAGCAAACCAACCTTACTAGCCTTCACCAGCCAAGCTTAGCCGTGTTAGGCCTATGAGCCATAAAATCCACAATCGAATTCAAAATCAGTGACATCTAATGAGTCAATCTTCATAACACACGCTTGTTGAGAGAAAGCGATAACCGCACTCACTTCTCCTAGCTTGCGAACTTCACGCGTTACTGCGAATCGAACCCAGTTTGGTGCTAGGTTAGAGCCTTCGATGGGTGCTTCGATGGGTGCCGCCATGTTTGCCGACGCAAAACTTTTGGGGCCCCTATTTGGGCTCCCGCTAAATCGGTGAAATAGCGTTCCCAATGCAAAACCCAAAGGCAGTTTGCGTCTTGCGCATGCGCAGTGGCTTCGACGCTATTTCTTTGGGGCCCCAAAACGTTTGGGGCCCCTATTCTAAAACTCTCTAATATGTTCGGGGGTAGCGAGCCAAGAGAGGGGGCGTGGTCACAGCTGACGTAGAGGGCACTGTGAAATGCGGTCCCAAATCGTGGCGAGCTGCCACGTGCGTGCTGCGCTACATCGCAGATTTTGCTGGTGCGGCTGCACTTCCTTGGTGTTTTGAACACGTTTTTTTATTCCCGTGTTTGATGGCCTTGTGTTTAGCTTTCATCGCCATAGAGTAGCGATGGTGGGCATTACGCAGACGAAAGTAGCAGCGCTTTTTTTTTTGGAGACGTGTTTGCAATGGGAAGAAAGTGTTCCGTCCCGAACTGCAATTTGCGCTACTGGACTTGCACGAGCGTGTGCCTTGACACCCACCGACCATGTCTGTGCCAAGCGTTTTTCAGAGGACGTGGTATCCCGGATACATTACGCGAAGCTCAATGGAAAAGTGCTGCTTAATGCCGAAAAGAGGCCTGTACTGTCTAAAGACGCAGTTCCCACCTTATTTCCAGATTGCCCAAAGTACCTCACACGGCCAAACAGACCTTGAAAGCAGCCTTTTAAGAGGGAGCCTCCTGGGCGAGCACCCAAGCGACGTCGGCCGAAAGTCGACGACAAGAGTGCGACGCAGCATCTGCAAGCTTCTTTGCCCGCTGCGACACCTGTGGACTCGGAAATAGCCTTGGAGCCAGCAGCTAAGCGACATCATCTTCAATATGCTGGGAGAAGGAACTTCAATGTGGCTTGATAACAAAAGACATGTTCCTCACCAAGAGCACATCTGAGGACCTTCGAGTCTCATCAAAATCCACAAAAGAACTTCGCAATGCTCTCCTGCACGATTACAATTTTAAATATGTCTTGACAAGCAAGATGAATAAAGATCCAATTGAACGTTTCTTTGGAAGGTAAGATAAACTGGAAGCCACAACGACCACCCGTCAATGCCTACATTCTTGCAGCTGTCCGTTAAGAGCCAATTCAACAATAGCGAGCGGTGCCGCTGTGTGCAGCCGGTGCCCTCGGCGCCGGACATGCGCAAAGTATTTTCGAAGAGACCAAAACCCCGTGCACTTCAGCTGCTGCCACGCTGCTGCGCTACAGAACTTAGATGCGAAATCGCTGTGCTTCTTCGCCCGTTCCCACGGCCTGACACAGGCAACAAGCGACACCGCGTCTTGGGAAATGGGCTTTAAGTGCTTCGCGATCCGCATGACATCATTAACTGCTGTACAGCAGATACTTTCGTATCAGTAAAGCATTAGGCCTGACACACGCATGATTTTATTACATGTAAACCATTTTCTTAGCGCTTTCCAGTTGTACTCACGCTACTAAACTCGAAAATCGAGCGTGGGCAGTGGAATCTCAAGGCGCCAGCCCACTGATCTGAGCCCGCTGGTCGCGGCGCCATCTGTCGTCACGCAGTAGAACTACAGGGTGCGCCCCGCCGCGGCCGAACATACTATGGACGCGCCGACGGGCGCAGTGTCAACACCTCACTATATTCGTACACCGTGGCAGCGGCGCAACCTCCTCCCCTCCTTAGCAACCGGCACGCCGGTGGGGGGCGCAGCTGCGCATAGCAACCGTGACGTCACACAGTAGCGGTAGAACGAGCGCGCGGCTGTCGGCGGTGGCAACAGCACCGCCGCTCCTTCGTCAGACGTCTCCTTGCAGTCAAGTGGGTGAGACCCATAGCTCTGAAGCGGCCCACTGATTGCACACCAAGAGGTTCGGGGAAGCGGCAGCGGACGCCGGATTCCCCCAACACCAAATGCCAGAAGATCAAGGAGCGAATGCGCATGCGACGAATGAACATATCACCAGATGTGAAAGCAAGGCAGGCAGAACGAAAACGCCAACAGCTACTGATTAGATTGCCGGGTACCAAAGGCAGGGAAGCAGAACGAAAGTGGCAGCAGCGACAGGCGATATCGCCGAACACCAAGGCGAATTAATTGGAGCGCAGACGGCAGCAGCGACCGGCCATTTCACCGAACAGCAAAACTAGGGAAGCGGAGCGCAGACGGCAGCAGCGTCTGGCTTCCGCCAAGCACACTTTAAAATTTCCAAAGTGTCTTCGGAAATTTTCGTATCAACCGACGCGGGTCGAAAATTGATTCGTAACAACCGTTCTCTAGCACGTTGCAAAGTGATGGGGCTCGGCCGGGACCACAGAAAAATTCGCAACATCTAGAAATTCGTATTAGCCGTGATCGTATCATCGAGATTCCACTGTACTGCTTTGTAAGCAGGTCTGGGAAATGACCAACTGAACGGAGAAAAGCAACATACCAGATCGGTCGACTGTTGCTGCATACACCGAAGCAGCTCCAACTCCTCGTCGATGACTGCCTGAGGCACTCGGCCACAGAGGCCACTTTCTGCGATAAAAAGGCGATGTCACCATCAGAATAGTAGAGCCACAGCTGCAAGCGAAGTTAGGACATTTCGTTCCTCAGACACAGTATCGTTTGTTTGGTAGTTGATTTGCAACTCCATAAGCAAGGATGTAGTAGACCCTCTTTGGAGCAAATTTGATTGGACAGCAGGAAACTTTGCTACCAGTGGTATTTCGAAAAAAGTAGAGTAACCTTGGCACTCATGTTTGTCTCATCCTTTGCGTGTTGACGACCAAAATGGCTGCACTGACCACCAAAAATGTGAACATAAACGTGTAGAAACGCAGATGAATATGCGGGCAGTACGTCCTTGCGTTTGTAGCAGTAAACATGTCCAATTGCAAACACCAGTTAGGCCAAGAACTAGTTCTGATACCGCAGCCTGGCCCATGCTGCTGATGAGCTGCTCATTTAAAAGGATGAAGGGTCAAGAGGGAAGAAAGAAACGGCACGTGCCTTCTGGGCTGGAGCCACTGTTGGAAAAGCATAACTCTCGTCCCAGGAACAAATGCAGGTCAAGCAGGTATGGAGCCTCGTCTGGTGCAACCAGGGAATACGCCGTGCCAGTGCGCCCCGCTCGTGCAACACGTCCTGAAACAGAGTGCGTGAAGGAATGAACATCACATGCATGCCATGATTTCGGTACTTGTTTGCATAAAATATTTTGAAATTTCAGTGTGTACTGGATAACTGGTCTGAAGCAAGTACACTAGAACCTTCCTCATACATTTGGAAAAAGAAAAGTGAGAAAAAATGTACTAACTGGCAAAACATACGATCACAAGTCATTAAAAAATCTGGCAGACTCAACTGTAGTTGATATGATAATCATGTAATGCGAAGTGTTGTGCAAATCGTTGCAACATGGGGTGCCAACACACACCGAGACGGTGGAGCCAGAACAGCTAGAGGCATGCATTGTCGCTTTTACAGCTTTGGCAAACTCACACTTGTGCACCTCGAATTCAGCCTGAGTCAGCAGCTTATTTAAGCGAAGCATTCTGCGGGGGGGGGGGGGGGGGGGGGGGGAATTCTGACGTTCCCACTCGGTGCAATTCGTTGCGACATGAGATGCCGACGGGTGTCGAGCAGGTGGGGCTTGTGCGACCTGAGACACACGTTGTCATAACCTACTGCATAGTCTTTTAGGACTGCAAGGGGAAACTGAAACTAAATCTGAGCTGGTGGGTGGTGCTGGAATACAATTCCACCAGAGCAATACATGACAACCACTTCCCTCTGCCTATACCCGCCGTGGTTGCTCAGTGGCTATGGTGTTGGGCTGCTGAGCACGAGGTCGCGGGATCGAATCCCGGCCACGGCGGCCGCATTTTGATGGGGGCGAAATGCGAAAACACCCGTGTGCTTAGATTTAGGTGCACGTTAAAGAACCCCAGGTGGTCAAAATTTCCGGAGTCCTCCACTACGGCGTGCCTCATAATCAGAAAGTGGTTTTGGCACGTAAAACCCCAAATATTATTATTATCCCTCTGCCTACAGCAGGGAACGGCGTCGCGTTTGGGTTGCCGAATACTAAGAGCGTACAGTACACTTCTGACAGCACTAGGCCCCACATGCTGTGAAACAGATTGGTGAAGATCCTCATCGCCAGACGGTTGGTAGGAATAGCTGTGAATGTGGCATGTGACAAATGGGAGGAGATTTGCTGCTAGCAGAATAGGAAACTGAGTGCAAGCTGGTGTTCAAGGTGAGGCGGACGGCTGAGTATTGCGGGAAAGCTGCTGTGATGGGCAGTTACAGTTCACGATTGGCCGTGCCTTGTACCTTTTCTTGTTTACACGGGATCTAAAGGTCAGAAAAAAATGTATCGTACAATTGCAGTCTGGTGATGTACTGAATAGTGGTCCTGAAAGATTGTGTTTTCCAGGAACATATGAACCGACAAAAAAGAAGCATAAGTGTATTGGGTCAATTATCTAGGGATGTGTGAATACTTGAATATGAATTGTATATGAAAGGTCTAATAATTTGACTTGCGAATCAAATATCTAGTATTTAATTTCTTGAATATTCAGTTTTTCGAACGTTCCGAATATACAGTGAATGACTGGGTTGTGGTCGGTGCCTTGACACACGCAGCATTCCCACTGCGTGCAACCTCTATCGGTACAAGATTTGACCAGGTCAATCGGACCAATCGAAGCAATTAATGCTACACGGACAGAGAGAATAACAAAGCAGTGCATATAGGAAGCAGGAAAGCATGTGCAAAGATCAGGCTGATTAACCACTGTATCATATCGCATATGTGTGTTCAGTGTTCATGTATGCAGATTCATGCAGTTTGGAGCTTTCTGCCCACATGCGAGCACACAGACTAACTTGGCAACACTGCATTTCTTGCACGAAATCAGTAAGCATAAAAATTTGTGTTAAATTTTTTGATACTATTCGATTAAATATTTGGCTTTAGTTTCTTGATTCAATTTGAAATCTACTATTTGGTATTCAGACACCTCCACATTTATTGTGTTCTCAATTGCAAACATTGGCACCGTAAATTGTACATAACGGGATCATATCTACGAAGTTCTACTATATGTATGTACTTTTATGTTGTCAAATTCTTTAAAAGTTCTATATCGAATTACACAATTTATAAAAATAATTTCGGCTTTTTTTTTTGCAAGTTCAATATATGTGGTTATGACTGGACATGCAAAACTTTCACAACACAACATACCATACCGTTTCATACCGTTTCACAACATACCGTTTCACAACATACCACAGACCTAATTTTGGATAGGATGAACTTTGGACATTACGGAGCTTTTTCCGCTGGATTATTATGGTTTGTTGTACAATAGTCGACTGTACCAGTGCTTACATTTACAAAGTGCACAGCAGGCATCCACAAATGCCTCCCTTCCAGCTGATTAAATGTCAAGAGAGCAACAAACAGGGAATCCGCCAATTTAACCCAAATTCGTTGTTTTCTAAAGCGATTCGTTGAAGTTGAAGAACAACAAACGGCACGACACGGTAGCTGCACCTACCGACGCGGTGCACGAACAGTTTTGGCCGTGGAGGAAAGCTGTAGTTGACCACATTGTCCAAAAGTGGAATGTCCAGGCCACGGGCAGCCACGTCTGTGACCAGCATTACGGGTACCTGCTTCGCCCGGAACTTGGACACGTTGATGCGCCGGGCCGCCTGGTCCAGGCTGCTGTACACGTATGTGCAGGACACACCTGCCTGCTCCAGAATCTGTGGTGTGTCGAGAAAAGGTTGGGGGAAGGAGGGACAAAGTAAGGCTGAGAACAACAGTCAACTTTCTAGCCAAGAGCTGGTGAACGCGAGAAACACTGATTTAATGGCAAAGCTTGAGTGTCGGTATCCCGATACCTGCATGTGGCATTGCCAGAAAAGTGAAACCCAGAAACCACCTCTCGACTTTCCCATGATACCCCTGGCTGCTAAAGATAGCACTGGCTCTTTCAAAAGTCTACTCTTCATTTGATAAAGATTCTTAGATGCAACACTTCTCAAAACAATTTCTTGAAGAAGACAGTCCTCAGTGGCATAGATGGTGGAGTTACTCTAAAGGGGTGTATTTGTGCATCCTATGGTAGTCCTTCAGAGCAATAATGCCAGATTGCCATAATACTTTAGAGCAATAATCTGTAATTCTTGCCCCTCGTATATTTCATTTCATGGTTCTGTTTCTTGGCTGCAATGCGAATGAATTAAATTTGTTGCCAAGCACACGGGCACAACTGCTGCTGCGCAAGCTGTTTGGTTACAGTGCAAACAGGCTTATTGACATCACAGGCCATGCTAATGACTTGTCGTGCTTTTACCAAATGCTTCGCATCTTCCCTCCTGCACACGACAAGCAATAGAAAAAAAGTGACACTCATTACAGTGCTCTGACATTCAAATGTAACTCACATCGCGGAGGTATTCAGCGTGGTGACGGGTGGCGACAAAGATGAAGGTGAGTTCACCAGGTTTGATGACGTGCTTCAGGAGGTGCAGCAGGATGGCTGTCTTGTCATTGTTGCGACACATGACGTACACTGTCTGGGGAGAGATGAGAAAAAAGGTATTAGTGCTGCTCTCGAAGCCATAGCAACTGACGTGATGACAATTAACACTGCCAAATTTGCGTGCTGTACAGTAGATGCTACAGATGCAATCTGACAAATATGGAGCAACGTCTATGCATAACACATTGACAAAGAGCAGTTCTGAAGGCTTGGCTAGCAAATTCAGCAACAGTTGACTTAACGTTTATTAAAAGTCCTCTTTGAATTACTAGAATTTCGAGTTTACCAAATTTTGACAAATTGTGGCCCAGAACAGATTTATGGTTTATTACATAAGGCAAATATATATGACCCAATAACGTTCAACCAGAACCAGAGCAAATAAATATTGCAAATAAATATTGAACACTACCAATTATACAAACAGATACACACAATATCCAGTTGCACTTGTGGCAACCAGCTTGGTTGTGACCCCTGCCAACATACACTATCGTAATACACCAACACACAACTTTTACACAATCAGTAAAGTACTTGCAAATTTTATTGATACATATTTGCTCACAAAAAAAGAATACAAACTGCAGCCAAATTCAGCTAGTGAGTCCAAGCTGGTTCCTACAACAAGCTTCCTTATGCGAGCTCCGAAAGGCATACCTGGATGCCACCATAAGAAATACACCGTTCGCCTAAGCATTGAACATTCACCCTGTTAACAACTGTGTTAATTTGTCATGCTATACCTTTAGCTGTTCACTGAGCTTGTCCTCAACATCGAGGCGGATGAGCACAGGTTCGGACAGGCCCGCCCGGGCAAAGTCTACCAGCAATCGAGGCAAAGTGGCTGAGAAGAGAAGCGTCTGACGACCCTCAGGCAATCGGTGCAGGACCTCGGTCAGTTGCTCTTGGAAGCCCATCTCAAACAGTCTGCAAATGTGGGACATTTAAATGTGGCACACAGCATAAACATTTCAACAAATGCGCACACTGACTTGTTTCTTTGCGAGGTATATTCTCAATACCCTCTCATATAAGAGCAAACAAGTAGTTCGTTCATACACATGGCGCTCTTATTCGTTATTCGAAAGTTCACACACCTCTACATAAGTGGGCTTCCTCACAGGCTGGTCAGCTGAGTGCCTACCACTTGTGGACAGCACTTACGTTACGAGACATTTAGCGAATACAGGACTTAAGATCCCCTTGGTCACTAAGCCTAACAAAAAAAAAAGTTATCTTGGTTGGTTCTAGACAAAATTACTGCTTCCGACCAATGACTCAGTGTTTGCCACAACAAGTCTCTGAAAATTTCAGCGCTGTCTTTGACTCTCATGACCCAGAAGCACCGTGACGGAAGTATAGTACCATATTCCACTAGTTGCAATGATTTTATAGTATCAGCATTCAAGGCGTACCATACAACTGCAATTGAGCCAAATGTGGACTTCTTTTAAGCAGCTCACAGCTAGCCAGGTGACAGCCAGTGGTAATCTGCCCTTCCTCCACAAGTTCAAACACGCTTTTGCAGAAAGGGTCGAAAGAGGATTCCACGTTGCCTGGACTGCCGGTAAAGCAAGGTCAGGGCGCACACAATCTCTGTCCATCATCGCATTGTGACACTATGCACAGTACAAATGCAAAATGCGTAACCACACCAAAATTTCAATTATCTCTCTGAAACACAAGACTGAAAAAAAGTGTGTTAACAAAAATTCTGGCTCGTGGTAGAGTGAAGTACAATAAAAGCCAGTTGCAATTAGTGAGCGACTCAATAAATGAAAATGAAATGCTGCTTTGTTATAGACGTTACAAAAAAGGTGAACAAGACAGTACAACATAACCTTGTAGATACAATCCCGTTGCATACGATTTCCTGGCACAAATGTTTGCGGTCGCAAATACAAAAATTGACCTGATACTGTCATGGTTCTTTTTTTTTTATCGGTAAACTTTTATTGAGTTACCTATAGACAACATACCCGAAAAAAAATTTTTTTCTTGTTGAGTTTTGGTATTGAGTATGAAGTTTCTGACTAAATGTCTTTGGGCAACACTAAATGACAAGCAGCAAGCATCATTTGTTGGTTTAGAGCAGGAACACAGGACGAGTAAGAGGTTCTGCACCCCCCTCACTTTCTTTTGAAAGTATTGTCAGAGGTGACAGACCGATGCAAGGTCTGCGGCAGCAGTGGTGTCATGCATGATATAAAGCAAATGAAATGTGCACCTATGGGTCACATGTGATAAGAACTGTTAGTACAAGTTCCAAACGAAGCCATAGCTGGTTTGGGGTGAAGCCTACTTCCGGTTTCTTTCCTTGTGTTTCCCCCGTATTGCTCATAACAATTTCCATAAAATATTTTTCCTTTTCATTGATTATACTTATTCTCGAGGTCTTTTGCACATTTAGATATATAATTTTTTTTTCCCCTGTATTTATAGGTGCTATCATTAAAGGGTTAATACATACCCGGAAAACGTGACGTTTCGGCACAAACGCTCAATACATTGAAAGTGAGATCACATGATATGTTTTCTAGCCGTTAGATCCCATGTGAAGAAGAAAAGGTGCGAGGAACACGCGATCGAGAATGTTAAGCGGCCACTATGGCAGCTTCCCCGTAGTACTTGCCCATTCGTGTCATGCGGAAATGGCAAAACGCACCTCGCTTTTCTCTCCCGGTACTCGCAAATTTCCTAGCAGGTCACCGCACGTCACATTCACAGCTATCACCACCAACCATATTGCGATAAGGATCTTGATTTATCTATTTCACAGTGTATGTGGTGTTGTTGTGCTGGAATGTATACTGCACGCTTTTAATAAGTGATAACCCAAGCACGCCGCCATTCCACCTTCTCTTGTTTCAGGCGCTGCCATGTGAGCGTCATGTTTTGATCCTGCGGCATCATATTTCAGTGTCCCCTACCAGCTCTATGCTGTTTTAGTTTCCCATTGCTGTGCTAAAACACTACGGCTATGGCTATGCAATAGCAAAACAGAGCATATGGCTTCAGAGTCTCGGGCTACAACGATTCTTGCTGAGTGGGCACATTAAACCTTCCAACCAACACACGCTGCTCAAAGAAGCTGCTGATCCCGGCCAAATTCGCGGAGTGCAAACGTAAGCTTGCGGAAGCTGCAAAAACGAAAATATGCGTCTTGGGTTGCTTGGGCCCCACCGGCTCGGCGTGTGTCGGCATGTCCTGTGCTGTAACGATTTGTGCAACGCTTTGAGTTGCATATATTTCAGCTACAGCTTAGTGTGCCATATTTTTTTAGTTACTTCGAATCGTACATTTTCATTACAGTCTCTTTCTAAAACTTGGTAATAAGGTTCTACTGTATTTAAAAAGGGGAAGACAGCATGACAAAAAATGTTCAGTGTATAGAGAAGGGCAGAGAGCACTAGAGCAAAATGGGCGCAGGACAAATACCAACTGCAACTCATTTTCAAAATGTATTGCATATCAATTGCACCCTACTCTCGTTAGTCTGAATCAGCTGGGCCAATTCCATGCCCTGCCTGACAGAAAAGAGGCCCACTTTACCAAGTTGGACCAATACCAGGTTGGCTGGCTCTGTGAGATAACTGTCCTCCCGAGTTTTTCATCACTGGTCAAAATGAGAAAAAGGAGGCACACCTGTCAGCCTCGTCGAAGACAACATATTTTACTGAGTTGAGACGTAGGTTCATCTCCACGACAATGTGCAAGAAGCGCCCCGGTGTAGCGATGAGCAGGTCAGGGTTCTCGTGAATTGCCTCAAACTGGTCCTCCATGCTGTCGCCACCCAGGATAACCGTTGACCGGAGGTCGGTGAACTTCCCCAGCTGTAACGACGGACGGACACTGCTGCCATACATACTGCCGAGAAGTGTTACAGAAAAACAGCACTGTCTTTCAATACGGTTGCATTTCGTTAAACGGGCTTTGACAGGGCTGACAAAATCGGTTGAATTAAAAGATGGTGCAGAAAAAAAAAAAATCTTTTATACTGTTACTTTATTTGACAGTTCTTACCAGACTCTAATGAACACAAAGTTTTTGTGGGACTGAAGTAAAAACATGTGACATGACTGTTGCTGGCAGCTTAGCCTGTAAAACATCTGATCTTTTGTATGAGCTTTTGTAATGAGAGTGAAGTGGTGTCGTCACCAACCTATGCGAAACCTTCTGAAGTTGCAGTCTTGTTATGACACTGGCTCTAACAGTTGACTGTTGTCATTGCCGCGAATACAATTTTGGTTTCATATCCATATCTAAAACCCATTTTTTAAAAGAAAAAATGTACGTGTTAGAATTCAGTAAATGCATTAATCACTTATCCTGAGCTGCCGTTTTCAGTTAAAACTCTGCCTAAGGCAGGCTGGAAATTTACATTTTCGTAGAGCAATGGCACCTTCTATGCATTCACTGTTCCCTGGTGCAACCAAGACGGACGTTTCAGCCATTGAACTCATAACAGGGGGTCGCCATCGATGTCCCGCATGTGCACGCTGACCAGTCAAGTTCCCATCCTCCAATAGAGACCAATTTCAGAACTGATATAATGAAAGTCACGGCATGCAGGAATGTAAGGGTGCCAGCCGGGACCTTTAGTTGGGATTGAATTAACTAAACAATTTAATTAACTGGAGTTGCAGACTGGCATTGTAGACTGGTATAAACATGATACGAGATCCTCACTGAAACCTTTCCAAATCCTCATCACCAGCAGCCTATTTTATGTTTACTGCAGGACGAAGGACTCTCTCAGTGGCCTCCAATAGCTCTGAAATGCTTTAGCCAACTTCATCTTATCCTTCTGAATTTTATAATCGCACGGCTAGTTAGCCCTCTGCTGCCCTCAAACATGTTTGTCTTTTTATGACGCCCTTATAATACTCTTATAAGTTAGATAACTTGTTATTTGTTCTATGGATTACACGAACTGGCCAACTACATTTATTATTGATCTGTAATTCCTACTGCCACCTTTCTATCTCCTACTGTTATACATAGAATTATTTGCTTCTTTATTTGTTGCATACCCCTTAGCTGCCTTATTTTTTACATTGCAAACACGAAGTGGTGAACGGCCACATGCCAGGCACTTGCATTGTCCACAAAATGATGACTTAGACTTCGTTAATTAAGATGTACCGAATTGCTGTTTTAATTAGATGTTCTGGCGCAAAATTAGCCAAGGCAAGCATTCAGTACAGTAGCAGCATGCTTTAATACTATTTTTACTGGTCACAAAACATCTGCGTCACGCTATGGGAGAGCTTTGTACACTGCCAATCGTGGTTGCATGGCGGTGCCACTGGTTCTGGGTGCTGCAATGGTGTGCTTTTCGTCACGGCTTTACGTGCTTGTTACATCTTTGAACATTTGCGGAGTCACTCAAATGGTCCTCAGGAGGTTGAAGAACGATGCCAAAGGTTTGTTGCACCTCAATGTCGTTCCGGCAACGGAAGAACAGACGAAAAGGTGACCGGGAGCTCCTCCATGGCTCTTCAAACATTCAAGTGTGCTAGAAGCATTGTCACCTGGAAGATGTCATTCGTGGCAACATTTCTCTGTGTCTGACTTTTCTTGGAGGAGCATGCAATCATACACAGTAATTTTATATTCATTCAATTGTGTGTATGACCGACACTTCACATGTCCTCACAAGAAACATCCTCGTGTCACTCGAGTGCTCAGAAAACTCCAATTTCACTACAAAGCCTCACTCATAGTTTATTGTTTCACGCAGCTGAGGCAAAGACCAGAATGTGAAATAGCCCTGAAAAGTGACCCAGAGACCACGTAAGTGCGTCTTTGCAACGGGGCCCGGTCACACTAGGTTGACACGACACTGATGCTGACAAGACAAAAGATGCCGAAGCCAATAACAATCGGCCACAGCAGCATCTGCTGTTGGCATTTATTTCTCTTTGTTTTAGTTTTTAGATCAACAGCTCTGTGAAATAAAGGGCCTTCGGAGTAGAAGGCAGGAAAAAGGGGGGAGTTGATAGCCCGAAGAACAGTAGCAACGCACCTATACTGGACAATCAAATCAGTCAAGAAGCATGTGAAGATGAGCATGCCGCTTGCACTGAATGTGCTAGTCCCCGTCGTCGTCCTCTTCCTATAATATTTAACAAGCTCTTTTCAAAGCCACCTCATTGATGCCACTGACACAGCTGCAGAGGCCTGTTATTCCACCCCTTGACTTTCTCCATCCGAGAAATATCTAAAAAACGATGTTTTCTGCATGCATTCACTTTTTTAGAACCTTTTTAAAACAGCACACATATTTTTAAAAGCTTGCTCTTAGCACACATTTTCTTTAAGGATGCATTCACCTGCTTCAGGAACTTGTATTTATAAACTTGAAGCAAATAACCCTCTTGCCTCATTTTATTATTAGATGACCAATGGTTCCAAGACCAACAAGCAAATAATTTTTGCTAGCAGAATCTATTTCTTTGTAAAACAACTTTGTAAAACTTGATGCAACAATTGAAGAATCATAAAGCGAGTTCAAATTCATAATTCTTAGGGAAAATTCGGCAGAGATGGCTAGCATGCAATGTAGACAGCATCATAATTATTCTGTGTTAAAGTGCCTGCTTTGCACTGGTTTGGAAACAGGGCCTACATTCACGAAACTTCTCTTATGCAAGTGTTTCCCGATTGGCCAACGTTCGGGTGCCCATAGGTGTCCGTACAATAACAAGATGATCACTGAGGCAATGGTCAACCGTGAACGGCACATAGTAAAACTCGTGAACATGGGCCTAGACGAGGAGGGTGAGACAGGAAGAGGAAACATCCGCACCTCCTTGGCAAATTTGTGCGTCTGCAAAGCGAGCTCACGCGTAGGCGACAGTATGAGGGCACGGGGTCCTGTGTGCGGCGAACGGCCTCCCAATCGCTCCAGGATTGGCACCAGGAAAGCGGCCGTCTTTCCGCTGCCCGTGCGTGCCATGGCCACCACGTCCCGACCTTCCAACACCACAGGGATGGCCTGCGCACCACAGCAGCTCATGATGCATAAGGCACAGGTCAGGGCAACAGAGAAAAGTTTGGGTACTCCATTGGTCACAGTGCCTGACATGTAAATCACATCCCACAGTTTGTACTGCCCAGAGGTCCATTATGTGTTGTTGTGAGTTGTGCTCTTTTTGATATTCCAATGCACTGCATCACATTCTGTAAAATCAACACCTGGAACACAGGCTAGCAGTACACAATATAAATAAAATAATAAAATAATACTCCTTTCATGCCTTTTTCACCATGGAAGCACTGTTT
Source organism: Dermacentor variabilis (assembly GCF_050947875.1). NCBI lineage: Eukaryota > Metazoa > Arthropoda > Arachnida > Ixodida > Ixodidae > Dermacentor > Dermacentor variabilis. The sequence goes on from NC_134571.1 coordinate 140,558,542, forward strand.
GCAATAGCATCCAACATCAAAAAATGAAATCAAATAGTGGCACTCAGCATCCAAAAACAACTTATGTGCTATGGCAGACACCCTAGTATGGGCTCCATCTTTAATTTCAACCCCATGGAGTTCTTTACCGCGCAACGTGATAAGCGACCGCGACGGCAAAACCTATCTCTCGTCACGTTCGCGTGAAAAATGTGTGCATGTGGTTGCACCTTTAGTGAGTGTTGAGAACTGCGAGTGATCAACAGTGGTCAAACAAGGGACGTATGCCTGTGGAGCCAATGTTTCAACCAGGAGATCCGTGTTCACCAGATTAAAACGCTTTTCCTGGCAGTACTTACACAGCTCACCCCCACCCACCCCCACACACACAATTTCATAATTGCAAAGCTAGTTTTCCTGCGAGGTGCTTTGCAGAACTAATGGCAGCGTAGTCATTTTTGAAAACAGCGTCTACAAGCAGAGTTTGCTTGTATTATGACACAGAAAGTGTAGACGTGGCTCTTATGATGAAATCACATGCGAGAGATAAGCCACAGCATATGCAGCTTGCACTTTGTCTTCATTTAAACAATGACCAGCACCTCCTGGGCAAATGTGCAGTGCAGGGAAGTTCACTTGCGAACTAAGAAATGGTGTATGAGGTGAATGGTGGTGGTGGAGCATAGAGGTACACAACATGAAACATGACGGTAGTTGTGACAGCACTATCCTAACTACAACTCTCCCATTGCTTTTTTGAACATTTTGCATTTTCTCCCCTACTCAGCGCATCCCATTATTTTCCTTCCTTATGCAAGGGGGGGGAGGGGGAAAGGAGAGTGAGCTATATATAAACTCTGTCAAGAACAGAAGATGTTGACCTGGTGAGGACCCTTGATGAAACCTTGCCTCGAGATGTGCCTTGTTCAACCTCTGTTGATCCCTCACAGCTCTCCATCTTCCTGTGTACCTCTGTCCTGCTAACAACTGCAAGATGTATACTGCCACAATTTAATGCAGGCTTACCTTACGTTGGATAGGAGTTGGCTGTTTATACCCACGTTTCAAGATGGCTTTTAGGATAGCATGGCTGAGGCCTGCAAATGGAAGTAAACAAACACAAGATGAGGAACACAGAAATGACAAAGATGAGTAACACAGTGCTTATTTGGAAAGCTAACAGCCACCTTTAAGAGGGCCCTGGCTACAATTTTTTCTCAAAAACTGCAACCACACTGGAATGCGATGCCTTTTATAGAATATATTCACACAGGAACTTTTGAAAAGGACAGAATAATAATGGGGACATTAATCATGCACTGTCTACTTTCTCTATTACTCCTCAACACAATGTTTGATTTCACCTATGGTGCTTCCAGCAGCAGTGCCCCGACTGTTGCCCCTTTCTTACTTTTCATTCTTTCGGGGGTGCACATTTGGAATCTCTTCAAGGTCAGTACCTGACAAAGGTTCCCGAGGGCAACAAGGAAGTGGTGACAGGTTGGGTGGTATGCACTAACAAGTGCTGCTGCAGCATTTAAAAAAAAATAGATTAGCAATTAAATACTGAGATCCTGCATGCCCAAACCCCCTATATGATTATGAGGCATGCATAGTGGGGAACTTGAAATTAAGTGTGACCACCCATGGTTCTTTATTGTGGATCTTAATCTAGGTACACAAATGTCTTAATCTAGGTACACAAGCGTTCTTTCATTTTGAACCCATCAGAATGCGGACTTCACAGCCAGTATCGAACCAATGACCTTGAGCTCAGAAGTACAAAGCCATAGTCGCCAAGCTACTGCAGTGGATACTGTTTAATAGAAGATCGGATGGATATCTGCGTGTGTGCTTGAGCTTTCGCTCAGGAGAACCTCATCATCGTGAAAAATTGCCCTATGGATGGTGGCTATAGGCTGCTCCAGGAGTCTATAATGTGATAAGTGGGGCATAATTTCAGGTTCACATTTATTACAGTAATGTGGTACATTTTAACAGGTACAGAGTAACAGTGGTAGAACAGCCATTTCACTTTTCGGCACAGGTCCTGGCACAGACAAGAAGCCGATTTGGCGCAGCAGCAAGCGCTTTTGGCGCAGGGTCCAACGCAGGTGCGCTTACCATATACTGCGCAAATATTAACTGATATAGTCGATATGTAGTGGATGTATATGTGCGAGGCTTACCCTGCAAGCGTGGTCAGGAAAGGACGCAGCGCTCTTCAACACTGTGATGCACAAAGGGGGCTACGGCAGGGTTCATCGATTTGGCGCAGAGAAGGCACCACAGATAGATCGTCAACAAATGCGCGTTTGTTAGCCCTGGATGCAACCCAGTGCATCAGTCATGGCTTGTGGACAAACATTCACCACAAGACCGATCGAGTATGCACTGAACATGACAACACGCAATATGCTCATGTCATGCGAGGCACATTAGGGAATTTTCGAATAGGGGGCCGCAAAGGTTTTGCGGCCGCAAGAAAAACGATAGTGTCAGTGCCACTGCGCATGTGCGAGACGCAAATATGGTATTGCGTTTGCATTTACAACCCTATTTCACCAAAACAGCGCGGCGACACAAACTCGACATAAATGTTTTGTGTCAACGAACATGGCAGCACCCATCGAAGTGGCAGCTCTCGCCGTGTACTACATTTGCTAACACCATTCTTAACTATGCACCACGTGTGATTCTGATCGCAGTGGCTCTTTTGCAAAGCCCCGTTATCGCGCATAAACATAGAGAATGTTTATCTTCAAAAACATGAATGTGACATCCTCCTTCGTAAACTCCATGTTACCAGGTGGGTTAGATGAACACCGAAATAAAGTGCCAGCAACATGGTACAGCGGCAGTACATTGTATGTCCGTCAGAGAAAAATGCACGCATGACGAACCAGACGACTCCGATAGGTCCACAGAGTTTCTCACTATAGAGTGAGAAACTCTATTGGAGCAATTGGCCCCATTGCAGGTGCACTTCTCGAACCCGAGAACACTATGGGTGCCAGCTCATGGCGGCAACCTGGGTAACAAAGCAGCTGACCTAGCCGTACAAGCAGCAAATAACCAGGAGGTGCGACTGCACAACCCAGATTACTGGCTTGAACCCATCCTCGCCAATCATGAACTCATGTAATTCTACATGGATTCATGCAGAGCGTAGACATTCCCAAGCACAATTCTCTCCCTAGGCCACAACTCTACAGCGAGTGCAGACTCGATCCGTGCTAAGCCCCCAAAAGGTCGGCTGAAATTTCCAAGCAAGAGTTCAAGCCTAACTGCAGGCACTGCGAAGCACTAACCGCAGACCAAGATCACATACTTTGGGATGCCCATCCTACCTCCCCCGCCAATGAAAATTCTTCGGCAAGCCCCCAAGCTTGGGGCCTGGGAGTGTGCGATCAAGATGGATGACCCAGAATGCCAAGTCATGCTGGCAGAGTGGGCTAACTGCATCGCGGCCATATGGCCTCCACACTAACTCCTCTGCCAGGGTCTCAACTACTAATTTACGCCTCCAATAAAGTTTACCTCTCTCTCTCTCACTATAGAGTGAGAAACTCTATGGATGGGCCCCTGCTTCCTTCTATGATGATGATGATGATGACAGTGTGCATTTGGTTTTGATTTCTGTTTTGCTAGCTGTGAAGCATCGACGGATGGAGGTTCTTGCTTTTATGCATGCTTTGGTGCAGGCTTGGTGCAATTAACTGCTAAAATGCTGTTTTGGCACAGGATGGCGCAAATGCTCACTCTCAGTGCAGTTTGGCACAGCTGCTTCACCACAGGAATAAGTAGCACGATAGGGTGTCCCATACATAAAAACTGTTGGGTGGACACCCTACATAGAGGCGATGTGATAGGCAAGGCATAATAAGTGCTGAAGGGAGCAAGCAATTTTTTTATGCAAGATTGTTGCATAAAGTGGTCCTTGATGAATGCATTCGGTCTGCATGTTATTGCACCATTGTCAACAATTCATCATTTTCTTACTGTGTTAAAGAAAGCATTCTAGTGCTTCTTTAAATGATCACTCTTTTGACTTACACATAGATGGCCCTCTTAACGTTGCCATGCTCAGTTGACTGCGTAGCAAGATGTGTGAAATGAAACGTGTTGAGAAGTAATGGGTAGCGTGGCTGAGGCGTGCAAATGGAAGGAAACAAACACAAGATGAGGAACACGGAAATGACCAAGATGAGCATCAGAAAGCTCATTTGGAAAGATAACAACCACCTTTAAAGGGTACCGGCAACAATTTTTCTTAAAAACTGCGAACACGCTCGAATTCGATACCTTTTAGTGAATATATTCTCGCAGGAACCTTTGAAAACAACAATATGTGCATGTGCAAATGCTGATCTGACAAACGTGAATAGAAGTGCTGAAGTGAACCGTGCACATGATCACACCTGCATTTAAAGGTGGCTGCGATCTTCCTGAATAAACATATGGCATTTGGAGTAGTACTCCTTTCATTTTTGTATCTTTTCGTTAGATTTTAATACCAAGTGTAATTCACCAATTATTTTCCGAAAGATTGAACTGAAATAATAATTCAGACAAACTAGCAAACCAATGATGCACAGCAATCACTGATGTGGCAAGTGTCAGGCTGCTACTACAAGCATATCTGCAGGATCTGCAAGCACTTTAGATTGTCCCTTGGCAATGACATATACAAGCTGAGGATTAGTAGCTGCCACTAATGAAGTATGTAGTAATGGCGCACAAATACAGATGGCATGAAGGTTTAGTGAAGCCATTGCACTAAGGTTCGTAAACAGAATGAAAAATTAAAACATGTATTATTTGAGAACAGCTGTTTTTTTTGCAAGATGTAAAATACTCACATATGACCTATCAGCCGTTAGCTGTGGGAAATATTATGGCGCGCAGAAATAGTAACAAAAGTAAGTTCAGCCTCTGCCACTTTTGTGTAAAATATCAGATTGGTCGTGAGGGGCCAACTTGAGCTCTACATTTCATAAACCACTTGGCCCGCTCACTTCTGCTTTCAGTTATTTCGCTTGCAAGTTACACAGCCACGGCCGCCCGCGACTCCCGCACCCCCAAATGTTTGGTGCACTATACCACGAATAAGCAGTAGATCGAGCAGCACGCTACACATATCTTCCTACACGGCAAACTGAGCGTGGCACCATTAATAGTGCCAACGATATGTAAACCAAAAGCGTGATCTATCTTGTCAACAAGTCGGGCACACAAGATGTAAACCAAGGCTCCGCGGCCGTGTTCTTTGCTCACCCATGGCTTGGAAGCCGCCCGATTTCTTCTTGTTGGCAGCAGCCGCCGCGTCCAACTTCATAGTGTCGAAGTCCTCCTCCTCTTCCGACTCGTCATCCAGAAACGATTGTGCAGCCTGCGTTCAAATGCATGACAGGGCACGCATGATAGCCGTGCTGTTATGACAGTGGGCATTCAAAGCAAACTAGTTTAGTCCCCGCGGCAAGACATCAGCCATTTCAAAACACAACTAAAAACGTTGTCAAATAGTTTCGCGCAGAAATTTCGTTCGTTTAGCGCAACTTGCGCTGGCGGATTCAACATCGCACTTTACAAATACCAAAACATAAGAACTCACCTCTGCGGGCTGCTGTTTCTTACGCTGTTTCGTGTCATGCTTCTTTCTGGGCCCTCTTGACTTCTTCCCCTTCATGCTTCAGTAAAACTGAGCAACTACAGCGAACTATGAACGCTTTGCCTACGTCAAGGCGACCGGCACATTGGAACAACAGCACGCAGCCAAGTAAAACACGTGTGCGTCGTGAGAATATCAGTCTCAGACACTTTGATAGGAGCCGTGTGAATAGTAAAGCCAATTATACCGACGGTAGCGGTGAAAGCAAGTAAAATTTTTATTTTCACGTCTTTATCGCGGACAATCACGATTTAGATATGTGTGTGCAAGATTTATCTAAAAATAACAGTGAAATGATTTATATTGATTTTGAGTGAAAATATCACTTTTTAATACGGAGGAAATAAACAAAATAGGAGATACCCTTACGACCATTAAGGAAGGAAAAAAGTTCGGAGGAAGCATCGCGCAATGCGATTGAAGCTAAACTTGTCAGCCCAAGATATGCTCGCACGTCAAAATGTGCGATTGGCTTTACTATTCCCCATTGCGTTCCCCATGTGTTTTCGCTCTGCAGGCCGAGCGACGGCGGGGCAGTCGAACAAGCGCGCACCGAATAAAAGCTATGGCATAGCTACTGGGAACCAAACGTCTCAGTAAATCTCGATTCTCGTTCCATGATCTCGACGCGAAAGGTCACGCATAGAGAAAGAAATTCAACAAGAGCGGACAATCCCATACCCATAGAGTCCAGCGAGCGCCCCAAGCGAATGGGATTAGCACGTTTCGGTTTCGATATTGGGCGCGCGCGTTTTGAACGCCAGCTGGTACACGCCACGCCGACTCCGCAGATCGGCGTGGCATTTATTTTATTCGCTTCTACTGCTGAAACACGCGTGGCCTTGGCGCTGAGTCGTTGTATCATTTAGTAAAATTGAGTGCGAACGATATTTACAAGCCTCTATCGAACCTGTGCCACGTGCAGTTTCATAAAGTAAACGCAAGACGTCTTCTGAAATGATGAAATGTTTATTTTCCTCCATATAAATGCTCGTTCCGGGCCTGTTGTGCATCCATCCAAAGTTGTGGCACCAGGTAAGCAGCAGTAGTTGCCGTTCGAAGCTCCACCGGACGCCATCAGCTGAAGAAGAGTAAATTACAAGCATGTATCATTTCGGTATATAGACCTAACAGGAATAGTGCGTGTAGAGGTGAAACGTGCGTAAGTGATGAATGGACGGCATTAGAAATAAATTCGCTTTTACATACATTTCGCAGAAAATAGACTCCTCGCAAACAATGCCATAAAATATAAACATCTGGTTTCCAAGCATTCCTCCCTTCCCGCTCATTATTTCCTGCACTTTAAGAGCACAATTACACGAGTGAGAGCGCGTTTCCAAGACAACGTAACCTCAGCCGACACGATGGTACGCAGAGTTCACTGAGGTGGCCAGAACACAGGCGCTCAGCCGCACCACGTTACACGCTCGCAGAATTCCTTCTAATCGCACTCAACACAAATGCCTGGGTGCAAAGCCCGTTTTCAGTGGCCCAGAAGGCAGAATTTTAAAGTTCTTGGTTTTTGAGCTCCTCGGCGTTATTCTGTGCGCGTCCTGCCGGAGCAAGCAACACACTCCCGTGTTATCACGCTTGGCAATCGATCGTCGCGTTTTCGACAAGCGTGAGTAGCGAAAAAAGGTATATCATGTTGCAGGGCGAAGGAAAGCGTCACGAACTTGTCCCACTAAAGTTCAGTACACGCCAAACAAACTGCCTCACCGGGGCCGAGCTGCTTTTCGCTAACTGCGGCACAACGCCAGGCGCGGCGCGCGTACCTCGATCGGAAGTATCCCGAGCGCCCTCCGAAGTCCCCCCCCCCCCTTCCCCGGGCGATGCCGGAGCCCCCTTACACCTCCTCCCGCCCAAGGAGGTTAAAGAAAAGGCCGAAATTGCTGGAGTGGAGGGGGCGCTCGTCAAGTGAAGCCGCCGCGACGCCATCTTGCAGGGGGCAGAAAGCGAGCCATTCCTCCTTGCTCCCGCCCCCACTCATATAAGGTGCCATTACCAGAGCTTTGTCCTCCACATCACTTGAGGTTTCTTTTGATTTTCCTCAACCTTTTCACTTGAAATTTTACTGGGGCTAATTGCTTACTGCATCACTGTTGGCGCGGACGTGCACGGCTTTTAATTCATACTTTAGCTTTATTTCTGCAAATCCTGACAATTGGAGGACAAGCGCATTAGGAGCACTAGCGGCGGCTGCCTCATCTGTACTTTCGCATTTAAACATTGTTTTAAATTTCCACTGCAAACACCCCGCACATATACAATATATTTAAGTACACACAGAGGACAAACTTTATTAAATTTTTGAAAGAGATAGAGGTAGCCAATTAAAATTATTTCTAAACTATGGATAGCCTATGCCTAGAGAATGAATATGTTGCTACGTGTTCACCACGCTTCAAATCTCTTTGTGTGCTTTTTTTGAGCACGAAAAAAAACCTATCAAATTCAGTGACCCCTTCGGCAGAGTCTTTTATCAATGGCGTGTGAAATGCACGTGAATGTTGTGCGTTTCAGTATTGCTTCTCTTTCCAGTAAGCAATGCGGACGACTCATAAAAAAAACATTTCTAATAATTTACATTTATTATGGATCAAAACATAGTAAGTTGCATGCAAACGTCATAAATATATACAGGGTGTCCCAGTTAACTATCATGCACCAAAATCTAAAATAAGAGAAATTTGTTACTCGAAGAAAACCTAGTGTATATTGTTTACAGTACAGTGGGGCAGACCTGCCGCGGTTGCTCAGTGGCTATGGTGTTGGGCTGCTGAGCACGAGGTCGCAGGATCAAATCCCGGCCCCGGCGGCCGCATTTCGATGGAGGCGAAAACACCCGTGTACTTAGATTTAGTTGCATGTTAAAGAACCCCAGGTGGTCAAAATTTCCGGAGCCTCCACTACGGCGTGCCTCATGAAGTTGTTTTGGCATATAAAACCCCATGACTTTTTAACAGTGGAGTAGCTGCCAGGAATTTTTTCATTACTGAGATTTAATTAGGTAATTGTAATTAATTACCTAACTCGAGACGTACTATCCCAATTATCAAAGTGTCAATGAGGCATTTGAAGGCACAGCGAAGGGAAATCTAACTGCGGTATTTTCAGCGACGCACTAATTGCGTACTAATTTTTTTTTCCCGACTGTAAAAACCCGCGAAATATGGAAATACCACGTGGGTGCGATCCCCACCGGATCATAAAGCGGCGCCCTCGAACAGGCTCCCTCTGTGTTATCCAGAAGAAAATAAAGAAAATAAAGAAAAACATCGTGATCAGGCTAGTGCCTTATCTGCCGCGCCCCGGCCGAAGTAATACGTCGCGTTTGGTGTTAGTTGGAAACAAGCTGTGATAGCTGTTGTCTTAGCGTAGATAAAGTGCACGGATGTGTGTGTGTGTGTGTGTTTTTTTGCCACAAGACCTGTTACCACAAAAGCGAATTGGCAACGTCAGTGCAAAGGTTTAAAGGTGCGTTTTATTTCGTCCCAGTCGACATGTCTTTCTCTAATGAGCAGAAGGTAAACATGATCCTTGCCTTGGGATCTGCAAATGGCAACAAGAGCAAGGCCTCAAATATATACAGGGTGTTTCAGCGAACACTTTCAAAAATTTTTAAAGGTTGCCTGTGGCAGATATCGCAATTCTAGTTCATGAGCTGGTCTACTCGAAGCGGCGGACAATACTTGGAGAAAAAATTGAGATGCAAAATCAACTAATTAATAAACATTCACAAATTAAGTTTATAACTAATTACATTATGGCTCATATTGCAATTTACAAATTCTAGCCGTGGAGTTCGCAAACCGGATCCATCTAGGAACGAATTTTCAAGATGACACCAGTTTCGAGATATAAATTCCCGAACTTTGGGGAGAAATGCATTGGCGTTCTAGTTAATTTGTTAACAAAACGTCGTTTCATGCACTGAAACACACAAGTAACTGGAAGACCAATGCATTTCTACGTAAAGTTCAGCAATTTATATCTCGAAACTGATGTCCTGAGAATTCGTTCCAAGTGAATCAGCCTTGCGAAGTCCACTGCTAGAATTTGTAAATTGCAATATGGGTCATAAGACAATTGTCTAAAAAATTAATTAGTGAGTTCTTGTTAATTAGTAGATTTTGCATATCTGTTTTTTGTGCAAGTAGTGTCCGCCGCTTCGAGTAGACCGGCTCATCGACTAGAATTGAGCTATCTGCCACAGGCAACGTTTAAAAAAATTTGAAAGTGTTCGCTGAAACACTCGATCTATATATCAGTCATGGAAGGGTGGCGGTAGACCAAACGCCTCGACTACCATCAGAAATGATGAAAGCCTGAGACAAACCGGCACCTGCCAGAAACAGCGGCGTAGGTCTCTATCTTTGGGTCCTAGCCTATGCACGGATGTTATAGAATTTATGGCCTCAAACCCTCATGCTATAGAGTGCGGGACTTCGCCGCCCAGGTACGGATTTCCAGGTTATCAGCATGGAGGATTCTAAAAGACAGCCTTGCACCAGTGCCACCTTAACCAGCAGAAATGCTTGGAAGATAGGGACCTGTATAATTGTCTAGATTTCTCGAATTGGGGACCTCACAAAAGCCGATAAGTCACCGGACTTTTTGAGCAACGTCATGTACCCAGATGAAGCCAATTTTCACAGAACGCCCTGGTAAATTTGCATAATGCACACTATTGGAGCGACTACAATGAGCACTGGGTAAAGCGCAATCGGCACCAGATACCAGTGGTCGTTCAATGTGGGATGCGGAATTTACGCTGGTGCTATAATCGGTCCCATCTTCTTCGATCACACACTGACTGGATAGGGTTACGTGGACGAAATACTTGAAGGAGTGGTCGATGAGTGTCTCAGCGAAGTCCTGCTTTCACATCTTCCACTTCTGGGGTATCATCAAGATGGAGCACTGGCACACATGCAGAAGCCGAGCACGAAACTGGCTGGATGCTACTTTTCATGCGCAATAGACTGCAAGGCACGGGCCTGTAAATTGTGCGGCTAGGTCATCTGACTTCTCTCCACTAGATTCTTCAACCACACCGGATTCTTCAAGCATCTCCAAATATTCCTCAAGCATACCGGATGCCGCTTCCAGAAGCGGCATCCGGTATTTGAAGAATTCTTTGCGTAAGCTTGTCGAGAGACGGTTCTTGTCTCCACTCGAGAAAGGCAGCAAAGACCGCCCCGGAGATAGCGGTCTGCAAGAGCAACAAGCGTGAGTAAGCCCTCCTCGGTGCGATGTCAATCGACTTTCTCACAAAAGCAGTCCCGGCCTCGATGGCATCCGCGCCAAACTACTTAAATTAACATGACATCATTCAGCTAACCTGCTCGCATCAATCTTCCAGCAATCCGTTGATACAGGATGTATACCGGATTAGTGGAAATCTGCATATGTGGTACCTATTGGGGCCGAGCTCCACCACTGGAAAAGCTGGCGCCACCATCGGCGTGACGTGGTATGAGGGATCACGCGTACACAGCGGCCACTTCGGCTTCTTCGGGAGCGCCGAAGCGAGCTGAAAATGAAAACTGAAAATTCCACCGGCACTGAGGTTCTGATTGAGAGGGGAGGTTTTCCCACTGCGGGTGTCGGCTTGCCAACACTTGAAAGCACTATAAAAGGCAGTGGCTGCCTTTGAAGGCGTCCAACATGGTAGGCTACTGCTCGGTGCCGCAGTGCCGGACGTGCGCGACGGAGTCCGGTCTCAGCCTTATTCACACGTAGCCGCAGGAAAGGAATCTGCGTGAAGCTTGGATCGCTAAACTTAGAGCCGGCAAGCACCCATCGGCTACAACTCGGGTGTGCATCAAGCACTTTCTTGAAAATTTCTGCTACGGCATCGCAGCTGTGATGTTCAGTGAGTAGCACAAAGGGCGCACTGAGACGCTCGCCCGCGCACTCTGCCCAGCTAAAGTCATGAAGCTTTGATCTATGAAATTGTTGCTGTTAGATACTGGCAAGCACAGTTGAACGGATTGGGAACGGTAAGATGCACATAAAAAAAGAAGGCGCGGTATATGCTCATGTTTGTGGTATATAGTACCAAACAATGAATGTACTGGATTAAGAGAGAGAGAGATAACAACTTTATTGTGTGCCCGGGATGGGGTCAAGGGAAGGGGAAGAGGGGAGAGATTCTCTTCTGTCTTCTTCCCCCTTTAGGCGGCAGCCGGGAGCCCTTGGGCCCCGGCGGCGTCTTCAGCTCTCCGGACTAAAGCTCCGGACGACTCGGACTTGCACTTCCGGATCGGAGCTGAGCAGCGCGGTCTCCCACTGCTCCTCAGACCTGATTTCTACAGAAGACTGGTCTTTCTGTTGGACGTGACCACGTTTGAGTGGACACGACCAAACCACGTGCTGAAGGTCTACCTTGCCTTTGCAGGTTTTGAATTCGGCTCTATAGGTCCTGGGTAACAGCGGCTGTAGGCTACAGGGTTAGGCAAGGTGTTCATCGGGAGCAAATGCCATGCCACCGATTGCCACTCAGTTAAAGTTCTGTGCGCTGCAGGGTACTTGGTCCTCACATGTTCATAATGATCAAGGATGTCCTGATAGGACAACAGCCTCTCCCGCCCCGACTGGCGAAGAGAGTGAGCGTCAGCGGTGGAAAGGTTGGCGTCGACTCGGTTGGTTAGACCTCGAGCCGCGTCGTGCGCGTTCTCGTTCCCCGGGAGGCCGGAGTGGGCCAGCGCCCAGACGATTTGGACTCCCCTGACTCGGTTGCCACGAAAACAGGTCAGCAGAATGTTGAGTGCTTCGGACGACACACGCCCCCTTGCGAAATTTAAGATGGCCGATTTGGAGTCGCTCACTATCAATTTGTATTTGGAGGATGCCGTCATTGCCAGGGCAATGGCCGCCTCCTCCCCAACTTCCGGCGTCGTCGTGAGGATCGTGCCGGACGCGATTGAATCGCCCAGTCGATTTACTATTGCTATGGCCACTGCATTAAGAAAAAGAAGCAGCGCGAAATTGCTCGCCTAGAAGACTGATAAACATCCAGTGCGATACAACTAAAGAAATAATTACATTGAAATGTTCAAGAATTTAGAAGAAAAAGAAAAGATTGAATCGTTGCGAGGGCACATCACAAGTCGCCGTAGGCGTCGAAGTACCTAGTTAAAACGAAATTATTTTTGAAGAGCTCTGATAGCGTACACGCAACAATGGTTTCTTGTCTACTGTCAAATGCTTGTATGCTGAGGCCTAAAAGTCACGGCACAGTGTGAAAATGCGCACGCAGCGAAAGCAAAACATTGTGCGCGGACATGCATTCCCAGTCGGTAGCTGCGAACCCCTGTGATCGCTGCTCTGAGGCTTCATTCCGTTATGCTCCATTTGGTTGTACTGACAGCCCACTATAAAAACATATTTCGCATAGCTTCCTCTCAGCGATTGCTTACATTTCACGCAAGGAACTGGTTCGGGGGACTCCATCGCGGTGACCACGCGCAGTGGGCGTTCACTGTACGTATTCGCTAAGGAGATAGCGTCTGTAAACCATTCTGTGCTTTTTGTTTGCCCAAGGGTATTATGCATATACGTTTTTGATTGGAATGACTGACAGCGCCGACTGTAATGCCTGCAGTGCCGAGGAAACTATAGAACATCTACTGTGCTACTGCCCATCTTTTCAAAACGAAAGACATGACCTCTGCACAGCTCTCAATCAGCTAGATAGAACACCGTTCATCTTGAAGAAGATCTTGGGACCATGGCCTCGCATATCGCAGCTACAAAAGGCCACAAAAGCTCTGCTGCGATATTTGAAGGCTACTGGATTGCATCAGCGTCTGTGATCTGGACTGAGTGACCGAACGATATACCCAGTAGACTTTCTTTTCGTCTTTTAATCTTTCCGTCCCCTTTTCCCTTTCCCCAGTGTAGGGTAGCCAACCGGGCTCAGTCCTGGTTAACCTCCCTATCTTTCCTTTATCATTTGCTCTCTCTCTCTCGGTAGTTTCGAGAGTACTTACGGAAATTTCCAGGAGGGTTCCCGCGTGGTGTTTTTATTGAGCGCCGACAGCCAAACCTATGACGAGCGTGCCGCCTAATCGCTCATACTACGCCAGCGGGGCGCTTCCGACAGATGGCGACTCCGTAAGTCCTCGCCGCCAATATTTATACCTGGCAACAGAAATCACCCTAACAACTACAGGCCGATTTCCCTTACGTCCATGTCGTGTAAGGTAGAGACATCTATAGAGCACATCATATATTACTATAGTACTATAGTACTATAGAGCACATCATATACTCAAAGGCGATGGGACATCACAGCCGTAACAATTTACTTCCTAACACCCCGCGTGGTTGCGGCGAAGAATTATCACGTCAGACGCAACTTTTCAAACTTGTGACAGACCTGCACGCAGCACTGCACGTGTCCGTCTACGTCGATGCCATTCTCATAGACTTTTCAAAAGCTTTCGACCGCGTTCCCCTTAATCGCCTCATGTTAAAGATACGTAATCCGCGTCTCGATGAGAGAACGACGTGCACTGATCGAAGAATGTCTAAACAGTCGGTGTCAGTCAGTTTTACTTAACCGTTACATATATAATCCGACCCGAGCAATACCCCTGTCACAAGGCAAACCTAATGTCATTTACAAAGAATGAAATTCGCTCACAGTGCAAATGAAACTTGCCAAGGTTGACAACTGGTCGTGTTGGTATAGCATATGAGAAGTTGGATTGCGGAACATTTTGACGAGACACACAGACGAGAAAGACACCACCACAGAGCGCTACTTGCAACTATCGTTTTATTCCCTTGTCAGTGGAATAAATACAGGAAGATACTCAGGGAGGGAGGGCGGTAGCGACAAAAAACAAACGAAAAAAAATGTTTTGACAAACATGGCCATCACATGATCATATGACAAAGCCAAGCCGGCTTTGTCATGTGATCGTTTTTGCTGCACTCTACATCGTAAAAAGCCGGCTTGGCATTGGTAGATGGCCATGTTTGTAAAAATGTGTTTTTTTTTTCGTTTGTTCTTTGTCGCTACCGCCCCCCCCCCCCCCCCCCCGAGTACCTTCCTGTATTTATTCCACTGACAAGGGAATAAAACGATAGTTGCAAGTAGCGTTCTGTGGTGGTGTGTTTCTCTTCTGTGTGGCTTGTCAAAATGTTGCGCAATCCAACCTCTAACTCACGGTGCAAACAGTTGTTTGCTGTCACACGGTAAAATGCATTGACATTCCTCGAAAAAGACATTTCCAAACGAATGAATTCGCCAGATTCACGTGCCACACGGGCACAACAAATGACTTTCGTTCGTTAATGCCTTAAGTTACTCAATGAATTTTTTTTTCGGTGGAGCTACGACACGTAGAAGTTTAATTACATTTGATGTGGTGATGTCGATGGCAGCATGTTCTGAAGCGAGCTATATTAAGGCACTAAATAAAAAATAAATACGCATTTACATCTTTACTTTGCGCCTTCATGAAAAGTGAATCATAAGAGCAAGCATATTATGGTGCCGTGAGCTTCACTTTGTAGCTGGCGCTTACAACGTTGCAACCGACCATAGCAACTTTAGCCATTTCGAGTAAAATTCGAAGCCCAAAATCAAAACGACGTCTGGCCCGTCGAAGCCGTTCCAACGCTGACCTGAAGTTCACCAAGTACAACTCCTTGCAGAAGGCTTGTAGTTGAAAGTTATGTATAAATTATTTTTTACATAGTAGAGAATGTTTCATGTACTTCAATTATACTGCAATGCGCAAGCTATGAAGTCGAGGTTACGCATTCCTCAGTCAAATTAGTTCTGATGAACGCATTAGATAACGGGGGACATTAAGGCAAATGGCATTAAGTTTGGGGTGCCACAAGGAAGTATGCTCGACCCTCATCTTGTTTTAGTTTACATAGCGACATAGCATAAGCTCGTTAATCCGTCTCTTCGCAGATGATTGTGTAACTTTTAGGAAATAAATTTCACAGCCGACGTCGCAGAACTACAATCTCCATCTCTCAATGTGATAAAAAGAATGGTGCAGCAATTGGCAAATGGAAATGTTCTGTACTCGTAATCAATATATTTGGTTGACTTTTTAAAATATTCTGGGCACCTTGGACAACTACGATAATCTGGACACCTTGGTTTAAATTACTCGTTGTTTCCTTTTTCTTGTATTGTTGTTATATTCTTGTCTTCGATTTATATTGTTTATAAATGAGACATATGTACTCATGTAAATCCTCACTATGCAATGCTCAATAAGGCCCTTAGGGTATATAAATAAATAAATAAACAAACAAACAAATAAATAAATAAATAAATAAATAAATAAATAAATAAATAAATAAATAAATAAATAAATAAAGATATCCATGTATGGATACATTTGTGAGTTTTAAATATGTAAAATAACTCAACTTTAGTTGTATAGAGTGTTATGCTTTTTTATTTCTTTCATAGTTCATACAAGCTATTAGGTAGCGTCAATCAGTACGCTGTCATCTTCCCTTCGCTGCACTTGTTGTGCTTGTTTCTTAGTAAATATTTATTGATGGGTATAGGCCAAGACAGTGATTGTGACAATTGGAAATTGAGGTCTTTGCCGGTTCCGAGTGCATCCAATGCTAAAAAAAAAATGTTTCAATGTACTGATAAGCTGGCAGGCAACGTTTGGGCACTGCATGTTTATTTCGCCATTTCTAAATTAGTTTCAAAAACGCTCATGCTTGTTATAACATACAACATGCAGATCAGTTTGTCGGCATGCATGATTGCGAAACGCCATGTTCGGCCTTCTCAACGGCGACGTCAGCAGAGCTTGCAAGCACGAAATAAATAACAGGTAAATAACAGCGAAGTCGCCTCCGCTAAGTCATCGAGAATAATTAACTGACACCAGTTCACACAGCTGGGAACCATGGTTGAGTGCTGTGGTGAAAGGTGAGGGATACACTTCATTAGCCACATTTTTATTTTTGCTACTAAAGCGCGCGAGACATGCCGCTATAATAATCGCCACGGGTAACCTTCACGCTACTGGCGCTGTGGACTGTAGCATCGCATCCCATGGGTGCTCGCACTGCCCAGGAATATTTTCATTTATTTTATTTATTTGCGATACTGCCACTCTCATTTGAGAGCATGGCAGTTGGGCGATACAGTATACATGTATATGAGTACAATCTAGGCAAAGCAATTCATTGAAAAAAAAAAGGAAAATAAAAAGAAAACGATTGCCCAAGGATGGAAGTATATGAAGGAAGCTGAGTTTAGGAACAAAAACGCATGTTTTCAAATGACAGTTAGTTAACATGATATTAGCAGTGAAGAACACGTAAGTAACCAGTTATACATGAAATAGGAGCGGACTCAAAGATGACACTTAACGCGTCAAGAAATTTTAAAGTTGTGTGAAGAGATGCGCTTCAAACATATACACTTTGAGAGCGAGAAGAAACGAATTGAAAAAAATACAGTAATAAAAATTTATTTTGGGAACAGAGCGCAGCATATGTCCACATAACGGCAACCAAGAAAAAAAAAATGTGTCAGTTTCCAAGCGCACAAACGCACACGCCACGCGAGCTGCATCTTTGCGGCACGCGCGTACGGCGAGAACAACTGGCCCAACTGAAACCTGAACCAATTCCCTGCAGGAACAAAAGACAGAATGAACGCAAAAAAAGAGGTCATTCAGATACCAGAACAACTAGCCCATCGGAGGGAACAGGAGTTGTGGCTTCCGTAAAATAGTTGTCGTTGTTGTTCATTCTTTTATTCCGTTTTTCCTTGGTCAACTGCATTTTTTCTTGAATACCCCGAAGCGTTTGATAAGGTGTGTCACAAATGAGGAAATTTCATCATAGATGCTCATCTTGTACCGGGTGCTTCCTTACTAACCGCCTTGAATACCTTCTAAGCCCGTCCACGCTGAAGTACCATAGGGATGACCTGAGGTGATGTGAAACGGTAGCCTCATGTGGGCATCGCGTCGCTTTGGAGTGACAGAGTGTGCAAGTTACGAAGTAGCTGAAGAATCAATCTGAAATACCTAGTTGAACTACTAAAGGTGGCTCGATTTTCCAATTGTGTACTCAAGGAGAACGAGGAGCCACATGTGCCTTAAAGGCCCGCTCACCAGGCCACACAGCAAATTTTGGTTATACACTGGAAGTTGTTAGGTGTCCTCTAGGGAGCGTTCTCCCGCAAGAATTGTTTTCAAATTGGTTCATTAGTAGCCCAGACAGAAATATTTGAGGTGCCGTAATCCCGTGATTTTAGGAGGCAAGCGTCACCGCCAACACAGACACTCTCTCCACTTGCCCCCGTCTATCCTCTGCAAGGCAAATTCCTTCCCTGCTTCCTTCCATAGGCACTGGACGCGGGATGAGTTCGGACCGGTGGCACCTTCATGCGGCGTTGCCAAGAATGTAATGGCATGTGACGGCCGGGCAGGACTCAGCAGGCGCTACGGCCAGCTACGTTGATTTAATATGCTCTTTCGTTTTTTTCTGTTTTGCGTTGCCGAAATGCGACGTGAAACTCAATCTGATCAAACACGTGCCTTTGGATGCACGAAAAGTTACTGAAACGTGATCGAATGTGTTAGGCCATTCACTTCGTTTTTCATCGCGGCTTCACCATGTGGATGGCGGAAAGACTAGATACGCACGAGGCAACAATACGCACGGTGCTCAGCGCGATACTCGAAGCACATGGCCGCCGGCGCTTTTTGCACTGACTTTATGTGCCGGGGCGGCACACAAAAAGATGGTGGCAGCCGCGCGCTCCGAATTTTGCGTTTCAATCTCTGAGTACTGTACCTTTCATGCGTGGCTTTGCTGTGGTCTAGTACCTGTAGTTCTAACGAGCCGCTCATACGCAAGAGCTTCGTGTCCCGTGGGAATTACCTGTCTTCGCCTCCGCAGCTGTAACGGCTCCGGAGCTTGGGCTACGAAGGCGAACACTCAGATTTGTAGTCGCCATTGTCTTATCAGCGCATCAGTCTTTCTTTGAGGGCATATTTTCCTTCCTCGCGCTTCCCAACTCCAGTTGCGTCCGGTAAATGACTGTTTGCTGTGCATCGGCGGCGAACGCACCGGCGTGTTCACACTTGCCGCTACCGGCGGCTCTCGTCGCGCTGAGCTGTGTGAAAGAGACCATGACTGAAGATTGGGCTAGTTTCTAAGACATTAAGAATTACTAAGAATTGTAAAGGTAAGCATAATTGTAACGGACAGAGAACGGGAACTTATCGACACATATGCGATCGGCGAAGTAGCTCAAGAAATAATAAAAAAGGCGACGCACATCTCCTTTTATTGCCCATAATTTTGGAGCGCAGCGCTTAGGTGCCCGTTGCTGCATTGACCGTCGGCGTAACCGAGCGAACGAGCACAGTGAAGGATGAAAGAGCGAACGCGGTGGGGCATGAAAGACGGCGATAGCGAAGAGAGCGCGAGGAGGAAAGCGGAGGAGGAGGGTGCAGCATAACCACGAGGCAGAGGAGAAGGGCATGGCGAAAGCGGGAGAAGAAAACCATAGTGCTCTGCGGTGACGACCGCTACGATATGGCGCCAGGGTAGTGTGCCGTCGTCTGCTCACCGATGACAAGCGGAGAGCGCGTCGACCGATGCCATATATGGAAGCAAAGCGCTGCATAAGCGGAGGTCTGTCGGCGGCGGCCGCTGCATCTCGCAATCTCTCGATTAGCGAGGCAGTCACACCACACTTCGCTCCGTTTGCGATGGGCCGCCCGAGAGAGATTGTCCGTCCCAGCAAATATAACGCGAAATGAAAACGCGCATAGATTTCGCGTTAGGGAGTATCGCAACCGTCGGCGAATTTTTTACTCCAGAAAGAAACAGTACAACCTGGGTAGGAACCAGAAGGTGGTACAATGTCTCGCACCATTTGCGTAGCGTTCAGCTACGGGGAAAAGATTGGGGAATGAGACCCGACTCCGAAGGCTGGGGTGCAGCTTAACACAGAGTCCCAAAGCGTTAGCTGCTATACGAGGCGAGAATGAGACAAACTTACACGCTCCCGAATGTGACGCAAGAAAAAAAACTCATTAATCCTAGCGGCCGAATGGAAGTCAGAGCGCGCACAAGTGCTCTAGCTCGTGCTATGTGGGACGCGACGCATAAGTGCCAGTCATGTTAAAAAAATTAAATCATGGGGCTTTACGTTCCAAAACCAAGATGGGAATATGAGGCACGCTGTAGTGTGGGACACCGAAAATTTTGACCACCTGGGGTTTTTTAAAGTGCACCTAAATCTAAGTACATGGGTGTTTTCGCATTTCGCCCCCATCGAAATGCCAGTCGTGTGAAAGAAGTGTAGTAGAGTCAAACGCCTTTATGGCGAAGTGCTTGGGGCGTCCTATATTCCTCTTTATACCGGTCAATTCAAAGTTAACGTCGCGCAGCGCACAGCTCTCATAAGAACTGGTCATTACGTTCTATGAAGCGGTGCATCGAAGGTAGTTAACGGTGGCATGCGAGAAACATTGCATACGGCTTGAACATCGCGCTGCTGTGTGTGTGGCGTCAGTGTTTCGAACCCACCGTCCATAGTGTGTTTAGAAAGAGTTTATTTAAACAAGAGACGATAAGAACACTGAGTCACAATCACGGCAAAATTCCACCAGGACGATAACGTCTACAAGAAACGAAGGATTGTATGCACGGCACGTTCTCAGAGTAGCGTCCGACTGCTCACTCACTAAGATACGACACAGACCCATGGAAAAGCACAATTACACCTAAACTAATTGTCACATGTATAAATGACGTTCCACATATAGCAGCGTGCGTGATACATTCACTGTCCCTAACTCAATAACCTCTGACAACATAGACCCATGGAAAAGCACAATGACACCTAAACTGATTGTCACATGTGTTTAGAAAAAGTTTATTTCGACAGGAGACGATACGAGCACTGAGTCACAATCACGGCACGATTCCACCAGGACGATAACACATAAGAAACGAAACACGGCACGTTTTCAAAGTAGTGTGCGAGTCCTCACTCACCAACATATAATCACATATACTAAATGCCACATGTACAAAATGATGTTCCACATATACAGTGTACCCACTGGTTATGTACAATGATGATGTGACAGAACACTTCACACAATTTGCACGAGATGTGTATATACAAAAATGATCATGTATACAAGAGCACGCACGCACGCACGCACGCACGCACGCACACGCACACACACGCACACACACACACGCACGCACGCGCGCGCACACACACACACACACACACACACACACACACACACACACACACAGAGAGAGAGAGAGAGAGAGAGAAATCACGGGCACCTACATTCTATGTGCAATAAATGAATACTTCTGATGACCTGGCTACAAGAACCAGACTGGTCGAAAATTAAGCCATACGTGTCCATCAGCCACCGACAGGAAACGGCATGACCACTGTCGAAGGAACTCTTCTTACCCAAGGAAGAACAACTCCTCCGACAGAAACGACAGTAGCTCAGAGTAGAGCCTCCCCAGAAGTGGAAACAGAGCGCGGTGACGACGTCCCGCGGCAACTGCTTCGCACCGGTTACGCCATAGACAGAAGGCCCCCGCAGCAATTAAAAGTCGCGCGAAGCGGCCACGTGAGCAGCGACCAGATGTAATAAAGCGGTTAACTCCAAGGCCACGAAATCCAGTATGCACGGCCCTCCAAAATATCCTGGCAACGACGCATTGCAGCAGTACATGTTTATTGGATTCTTGAAGGGGGCAATTGGGACACTGCGAAGATGGGACAACGCCCCACCGCTCAAGCCTGTCCCGAGTTGGAAGCACTTGCCACCCTAGACGCCACATGAAGTCGCGTAAGTGGCCAGGCAAAATTGACGCCGTTATCGCATCCCACGACACATTATTGGAACGTGCGAGGCGCGCTGGGGGAACTAGAGGAAGCAGTAAGGCTGACATAGTATATACTACGCGGTTTTGGAGAACGTCTACATCAGGACATACCTGTTGTATGTGGCGATAAAATGCCACGGCCGTACAGTAAAATGTAGGTGCGTTTAACACTTGTGGGCCGCGATTTAAGTGTACGCCCGGTAACATGTAGCGAATTTTCGTGCCAAGGAAATAGCAAGCGAGTTCACGCGCAGGACACTGATCACGCTGTAACAGGCGGAGCAGAAACCGCAGAGCAAGCAGCCGGCGGCGGACAGACACTGACGGGAACGCGAACCCACCGCGAGAACGTGGTTGCCCAAGCGCCGCGCGACGGACAAGTTCTGTACGGCCCGACCGGAAGAAGGAACCGAGGAAGGACTGCAAGGACCTAGTAAACCGTAATGGTGGCTGTACAACGTGACAAACGTACCACACTCGGCCGCAAAATACAGACTGTGCTAAGTACCTTCTTTCTAATAGGGGTAAATCATACACTTGAACATATTGAATATTTCGCCTTACATCTTCAAGGATTGAGAACCACACGGAATCTGACATGCCATCATAGGTGTAATCAAGGCCTAAAATGCGAAGAGAATTGCTCTTTTGAAGACGGAAAAGGGGACTTAGGCGCGTCTGTGGTAAGCCAATGAACAAATAACGACACTTTGAAAAATTTAGTGCAGCACCTGAAATATTTCCGTACTCAGTGAAAATTCGAAGGCGACGCTACGGGTTAAGCTATGTTCATTCCTGAGATATGGTGTGATGTCATCGGCGAAAGCTGTCACCTTCACAACACCGCTACCAGGCAGTGGGAGACCGCACACGTAAGGGTCTCTCACTACTGAGCGTAGAAATGGCTCAAGGCTGAGCACAAAGAGTACTGAGGATAGATGGCACCCTTGACTAGCACCACGAGTAACAGGAAATGGTGAACTTTCACGACCACCAAGGAACAATGTACTTCGGATATTTGAATTGGCATTCCTAATAAGTTCAACAAAATTTGATTAAAAGCCGAACGCGGTCAGTAGATCATGTAGCTATGTTCTAGGCGATCGAATGCCTTTTCTTGATCTAGCGAAACTAAGAGATCAGGTGCCGACCTGGTCAGAGTGTATGTCGTTATGTCACGCGTAACGAACGAAAGTCGGTGTATCTCTCTGCCAGGGACTGAGCATGCCTGATGGTGTCCTATTAAGGAAGGTACCAGGCTTCCCAAGCGCCGGGTGACTACAGCTGTGAAGGTTTTGTAGTACTAAGCATTGTACGAAATCCTCGAGAGCCAGGATCTATTTGCAAAGACGTGCGCGCCATGTTTTCAAGATACGTTACCAAGAGCGAATAATCACGCTTGGGAGGTGAAGTAACAGGAAGTGCTCTTAGGGCCACAGAACCGACTACATTCGGGTGTCTAAGAAGAGAGTTTCTTGCAAAGCGCAGAACATCGAGGTGTGCACGCGGATTACGTCTGCATCGCCAAGCAGCAGCTGACAAAGACGACGCTGCGATGAGGCGTTGGAAACGCCTCCGTAGCTCAAGCTGCCATGACCGCATCAATGGAGTCAGTTGACTGACTCGAAGGCCAATACGGAGCTTCGTGGCAGTATCCGCCAGTTCTTCTGACATACGTCGTCTGAGTGCACGTCCTTCAACTGAACAATGCAGACGCCACTGTACCTTGAGCGCGTCCCATGACTCTGGGTCAGATCTAGAAACAGAGGCGTGCAAGACTCTTGACAAACAAGAGCGCGAGCGCGCGTCATGTAGAACGCGGATGTCTAGAAGCCAAGGTTTTACTGATGAGGAAGTAGGGAAGCGAATTTCAAGTATAACTGGTTTGTGATCGTAAATATAAACAGGGGATGAAGGTAAAATTATCACACGAGATCGGGTGACCTATTGAGCTAAAGTGCTTGGCACACAGGCACGGTCTAACCTGCTTGACGACGCGCCGCGTCGCCACGTCCAGGCAAATGAAGAACCATGAAAAAGTCCATATGTATCCAGCAACGAAAAGTGCTGGACGAGGCGACGCAACTCCCGTGCGTTCCAATCAGGGCGACCCCAGCCCGGGCCTTGCTCGCGTGCCTAAGACGCAGTTAATGTCCCCACCGAGCACCACGTGACGACCGTCCAGGAAATACACGTCCAGGTCGCGAAAAAAAATAATTGGACTTAATGGCCTGCGCGGGTCTACATATGCACAAAATCCGTAACCTAAATGAAGATAGTACAAAATCAAATGCCAATATCCGCCCTGTCCCATTATAAAAGACATGAGGATCTCGCAAGAGAGTTCTGTTGAAAATAATAATATCAACTCCAATAGAGTTTGATGTCGCGAAGGAGAAAAAAAGTCTAGCTTAAAAGTGCGTTTGAAAGTAAGGACGTGTCCAATGGTGTAAAAATTTGTTTCTTGCAAACACAGTATGTCACAATTTCTTGCGCGGGCCACGCTGATAATTTCGGCTTGTTTTGCCGGACTTCAGAACCCTTGTGCGTTTAATGAAATAATGTTCAGGGTGTCAGCCATGTTTAATTAAAGGTATCACCAAACTGACCTGGTCGTGTTCTTCAAGTCGGCGCCCCGGGAACAAGTCCAGGGGCTATGCAGTGCACGCGTCACATCTTCGACCCTCTCGAAGAAGGCTGAGGTTTTTTGGGTCGCTGTAACTTGGCATGGCGGTCCGGGCCGCCGTCCGAGCCAGAGGCTGACGCATGGGCACGCTTTACGTTTCGTGGGGCCGCCATTTCTATGTCGAGTTCATCCAGGCTTGATGAGAGTCCAACGCTGCTATCAACTCCGAGGCTGAAGCTGTATTCTGATGAGGATGATGTCGGTAGCGGTAGGCCGGTGGGATTGATTTCATCGCCGCCGACATCTTCGGCAGCGGCGTTGTAGGTGATGTAACTGAGGCGGATGAATGCGCAGCAGATTTCGTGGGTGTATCTATGGGTGTATCGACTGCAGTAATCGCAGGGTCAGGTGTTTTATCTGTGTTTAAAACCTCGCTGCGATCAGGGGTACTGATGGTAGCAGCCGAAGTGGAGGCGCTATCGGCCACAGCATGCGTGTCCTTCGCTGCTTGGGAGGTAAGCGAACATGGCATGTTGCGATCCGCCATTTCACTGTCTTCTTTTCCAGTAGAGGTACTCGACTGATGGTAGCAGCCGAAGTGGAGGCGCTATCGGCCACAGCATGCGTGTCCTTCGCTGCTTGGGAGGTCAGCGAACATGGCGTGTTGCGATCCGCCATTTCACGGTCTTCACTGTGGGCTTTTCCAGCAGAGGTACTCGCAGCGGTCGGCTGCGTACACGCGCAAGCCTGCACATTATCGCTTATGACCACTGCAGTCACTCTGGCAGTCTTTGTAGTTTTTTGACAAATACTTTTTCACTGTTTCATTAACGTGAAAATCAGAGCAGTCTTCGCTTACCGCTTCGGTAGCAGCGAAAGCCTTTTAGCTCAATATCTTCCGTGCAAAGCCCTTAAAGAGCACAAACGCGATGTTGAAGGTCATATTAGACAAGAATGCGCTTTTTGATAGTCAAAAAAGAAAAAAAGAAAACGACAATGTCGACATCGACACTGAAAAAAAAAGTTGCAGTTCCGCCCGAAAGACGAGGCACCGATTGCTGTGGCAAATTAATAGATAATTGACCGAAGTAAGTAATTTTATCGGCCGCATAAGCTCGTAAACATTCGCTTACTAACTAAATTGACAATTATAGAATGTGTAAGCGTGACTGAACGAGAGCGTAGAGAGAAACAGACACACATAGACAGCGCTGTCTTTGTGCGTCTGCTTCTTTCTACGACCTTGTTCAGTCCCGCTTACACATTCTATCATGGATTCAAACAAACTAGCTCGCCAACGCGTTTTAACTAAATTAACAAGGACGGTGTCACGCGCGCACATGTAGACATGAACACATCTCGCTCGATGAGCGCGGAAACTCGCTGTCAAAATGCTGGAGGGAGGAATCGCGGCAGCAGCAAGCGAATTGACCTCCGTGCATTTCTCGCTTCAATGCGAACGAAACGTCAAAAGCACAGCGCATACGAAGCTACGCGCACTCTGCAAACGTCGCAGATCACTTTGAAGATGAGGCCCATGCGGGCGCCCACTTTGGCCATGTCGCAGATCGCTTTCGAGACACACAAGCGCAGGCAACGCATCCGTAACGGCGTCCGCCATTCGCGTGTTCAACGCCGTAGCAGACGCCGCGGTTGTCTCCACTTTGTACAGAGCGGCGGGCGAGCAGGACATCGAGGCACCGTAGCAGCCGCCAAAGAAGACGCACCACTTCCCTCGCCTGACCGCCGTGCGTCGCGCGCGACAGGAGAGGGCACGCTTCCGGCCCGCGTTTCTCCCTCGCGGACGCGATGTGAACCGCGTTCACGGGCTTACCCTCGCACGCTTTCGCTCGCACATACAGCATACGGCGCGCGGCGACGGTTTTATAGCCCTTGGATTTTATACAGAACCTCACGGCGACGGCGGAAATGCGCTAGAGTGTCCATGTTTATTTATTTACGCAGTACCTACATCGCCATAAAGGCATTACGTAGGGGGGAACTAAACCTAATCAGTAAAACAGAAATGTTTTTGCACAGTTGTACCCACAAACAGAAGCGCTACAATAGCATATAGAGAAAGACATACAAGTAAGGTGAAACAAACAGGTTTTCAGGACATATAACACTTACAGTTGTTTTACAAGAGCGCCGTCACAGCGTAGAATAGAATAGTTCGTTATTTGAGACATTTACTATATCATTTGATAAACTGTTCCATTGTCTAATTGATTTGGGAAATAACGAGTAATAAAAATTGTTTGTTCTGCAGTTACAGGCCGAGATATTCTTATCATTGCGAGTCGTATGTAATCTGGTTCCAGAAGATAGTTATAGCGATGGATACCTGTTTTTTTTGGGGGGGGGGGGAGTGTTATATATTTGGTGCAATAGTTTGAGCCACAATCTAAAGCCACCCTGGAGTATATCCTATGCGAATGTACGGCTGTAATACAGGATAAAGGTGATGCAGCCTCAAACAGCGAAAGCCTCCGCGCGCGCTGGGAGTCTGCGTTGCTCAGCTCGGACCTGCAGCACTAACTCTGGACCGTCTAACGAGCCGAGGAAGCCGCCAAGGGCCAACAACCCCTGGCCGAAACCTAGGCAGGGTCCAGGCCCACCCCACCAAATGGAAGGGCACTGAATAAAGTTATTTGAATGAATGAAAGAAGAGTATGAGTGTTAGCTTCTGCCTACGTATATGTAGCAGATCCCACTCTAAGGTGGCTTTCATTTCTGAAACGCTAGAGTACGGGCTGTAATTGTTACAAACAAACCTTACTGCTTGGTTCTGTAGTTTTTCCAGTCTATTAATGAGGTAATCTTGATAGGGATACCATATTATACAGACATAATCAGTATTGCTCTGACATGTAAGAAGTATAAAGTTTCTTTAACTTCGCGTGTTGCCTGTTGGACATTTCTGCGAATAAAATGTAGCATCCTACTAGCTTTTGCTATGACAGTATCAATATGTTTATGCCAAGTGAGCTATCTGGTGAAATAGACTCCTAGATACTTGTATTCGGACTGTATGTCGATGAGCTTGCCATTGATGTTATATCGGTGCTGAGATTTGGATAATTGTATGGAAAAACTTACGCTACTGAACTTTTGAATATATAAATTCATGTTCCATTTTTACACCAGTTCGCTACGTTATCTAAATCAGTTTGCAAAGTATCTATGTCATTTTCAGCAGTAATTTCTTTGTAAATCACACAGTCATCGGCAAATAATTTTATGGGTGATGTAATTAGTTTGACAATGTCGTTTACGTATAGATTAAAGATAACAAGGGGTCCAGTACACTTCCCTGAGGAACGCTCGAAGAAACAGTTATTGGTGAAGATGCGGCGTTGTTTAGGACGACAGACTGTGTTCTTCCGTTTAGGTAGTTTCGTCTCCAATTTTGAACGTTTTCGTTTGCATTTAATGCAGCAAGCTTTACATCTAAGTGCTTATGGGACACAGTATCGAAAGCTTTGTGAAAATCAATAGAAAGCGCGTCTACCTGACTATCGTTATCAATGGCTTTGGATAAAAAATGCTGAAATTCTATTAATTGTGTGTTGCAGGAATAACCTTTTCGGAATCCGTGCTGGGAAGGTGTAAAGAAAGCGTTTGAGTCAATGAATGCAGATGCGTTACTACAAAAAATGTGTTCGAATATTTTGCAACATGCCGACGTTAGCGAAATCGGCCTATAGTTTTCTCTGCGTTTTCTATCGCCCGATTTAAAAAAAAAAAACAGATGTCACGCTTGCCATTTTCCAATGTTGGGGGATGAGGCCTGTTTCAAGGGAAAGCTTATTATAGATCGTTAAATACGAAGCAATGATGCTATGGCACTCTTTAAGAACCACTGGGGATATTTCATCAGGTCCAATTGTTTTCGTTTCATCTAAATGGCGCAATAAATAATCGACGCTACTAACATCAAATTCAATGTCTGGCACCATATCGCCCTGATTTGCGTTGTTCAAAAGTGAAGTCTCCCCTGCGGATACCTGCGAAAACACGGAATGGAAGTACTGGTTAAAGCATTCCACCCTCTCATAGTCTGACGTCATGGTTTTGCCGTTAATAGTTAAAAATGGTATGAGTGTCTTATTTTCGGTCTTGTTTTACATATTCCCTAAACGATTTTGGGTTTGCTTTCAAGTCCTTGTTTAATTTAACAAAGAAGGTATCTTTCGCAGATTTATTTGTTGATTTCAATAGATTATTTATCTCTTGCAAGCTTTTCTGATTTGCTCGACTGGTGTCGGCAGAAAACTTTTTATACGTGCGTCTCGCTTTCCTTATAAGCTTACGTATGTCTACGTTAAAACAATGTCACAAGAAGCCAACAAACACTGACACCAACGACAACACAGGGGAAATTACTTGTGCTTAATAAATGAAATACAAAAACGATAAATTAATGGAAATGAAAGTGGATGAAAAAACAACTTGCCGCAGGTGGGGAACGATCCCACAACGTTCGCATTTCGCGTGCGATGCTCTACCAATGGAGCTACCGCGGCACCGTTTCCCCATCCACTTTCTTGGGTATTTATGTTTCCTAGTAGAATCCTGGTAGTGTTAGCCAGCGCCACCACTCACAGACCTTGGCGGCGGACGTGGAACGTCCTTTCTGCCGCAGGCGTCATGATAACGTGATCTTTTTTGGGTGAAGGCAGCGGGTCAATAAACCCACACATGCTACCTGAAGGCATCAATCACGTTCTCGTGATCGATCACGTTCTTATGACGCCTGCGGCAGAAAGGACGGTCCACGTCTGCCGCCAAGGTCTGCGAGTGGTGGCGCTGGCTAACACTTCCAGGATTCTACTAGGAAACATAAATAACCAAGAAAGCGGATGGGGAAACGGTGCCGCGGTAGCTCCATTGGTAGAGCATCGCACGCGAAATACGAACGTTGTGGGATCGTTCTCCACCTGCGGCAAGTTGTTTTCTCATCCACTTTCATTTGCATTAATTTATCGTTTCTTCATTTTATTTATTAAGCTCAAGTAATTTCGCCTGTGTTGTCCTTGGTGTCAGTGTTTGTTGACTTCTTATGGTATGACTAATAAAAATCGGGCTCCTCGATTAACCCCCTTTCTTGTCGTTTATTACGTTAAACCAAGGCTTTTGTTTTTTCCGTTGCGCAGGTACCAGCGTGGAACATGAATTTCGCCTATTTGAAGTATTTTGTCACGAAATGCTCACCACAGCGTGCGTTTGACAGACACTGGAAAGTTGGAAAGAAATTTTCAAGTTCGGTTCTAATAGCGGCGTAGTCTCCTCTGCCGTAGCTATACACTTTATGGAATTTGCGCCATCCGTACTCGCTATATGTTAAGTTCTATGAAAAATGCCCTGTGGTCACTAATACCTGAGCAAAGAGTAAGTTTTGATACTAAGTTCGGTTAATTGCAAAGTACGAAGTCTAAAATTGCATTTTCTCGCGTAGGTTCCAGTGCATACTGCTGCAATCCATTTAATCCGAGCAGTTCTTCGAACTCTGTGTAAATACGGGACCTATTACCAGCCACACATCCGGCATTCCAGTTGAAGTCCGGCAAATTGAAATCACCCCCTAGACATATGCTATCAGGCATAAGAGATAGCATCTCAGACAACAGTCCGAATGAGCCACTGCTGTCGGATGGGTGGTAGAATGTTCCGTACACTACATTGTTTCCTTTGGGCAATTTCACAAGGCACCCAACAGACTCAGAATTGTTTTCAAATAAAAATTGTGTACTTGACAATGCATTTGATATCAAAATAAATACTCTCCCGCCATGTCCATGCCTATCTTCCCGACAGATAGTAAAACCAGGCGGAAAGATTTCTACATTAGGTATAGTTTTCTCTAAATATAATTCGGTGCCCATCATGATCTGAAGTTTAACAGTGGCTACTAAAGACATGAAGCTATCGACTTTGTTTTTTTGTGCTGCGACAATTTGCTAGCAGGACAGAGAACCGTTCAGTCTGCGAGCAACGCGCTGGGTTATCCTTGGGGGGAGCAGAATTTGGAATGCGTCATTTTCCTCTATCCAGTCGCGCATGCGCCTGAGGTGTAACTGGCGTCCACATATTGCTATACAAACATTTGCCCATTGATGACCAATTTATCATAACTCAAGCGAACACGCTTTTCTTTGTTTTCTCTTTTTTTCTTCTTTCGCATAATTCCAAAGCTGACTTATTTTTTCTGGTACGGCTCGGCTGAAATCTTCAGAGATGCTGTACGAAGTTCCTTTGAGTCTTTAGGCGTTTTTAACGACGTTTTCTCTGGCTTTCCACTGTAAAAAGCAGGCGATTATGGACCGGTTTTTACCTTCTCTGAAAACGCCTACGCAATGAGCACGCGTTCAACCGAAATATCAAGTTTCATCACATATTTGCATATTCCACTAATTAGTTTTTCAGACGCCTCCCACGTCTCGTTATGCTCCCTGTCAGGCAAACCGAAAAAAGATCAAACTCTGTCCACGGCTTCTATTCTCAAAGTCGGTCAGTTCAGCCATAAATCTATCTTCAATTTTTTCCACCCGAGCCAATACGACTTTCTACATTCCTTGTCTTCTCTATTGGGCTCGTAATTTTGGATTGTAATTCACTTTGTCTTGCTGTAATTTCCGTTAACTTCGCGAGCACAGTTTCCTGGCCTATTTTTATTTATAAGAGAATCCTTTCGATATTTGTCATTTGGTCACGCCCCCCTGCATTCATGGGGCCCTGGATTTAGTTCTACGTCCCCCGACAGGAGCAGTAAGATTTGGGAAAGCGTCAGACAGCCGTCGTAGAGAGAGATTAGCACAGCATCAAGGATGTTCAAAGCATTCAATCATTTGTCACTTAATTGCTAATAATGCAATTGCTATCGCAATAAAATCTCATTACGGAAACGCCACCGTGTAGGCTTGATGTTGTGATACTTAAGGTGACCCAAGTTGACGTCAGAAAAGGTTCATTGATAAGCAAGCGGAAGGTGCCCGTTGGCTCCTGGGGCACATACTCAGAAGCACACACCCTCATGATACATACGCAATGCAATAAACAAAAAGAAAGAGCCTTAACCGAAGGGCCCGATTTTTATTAAGCATATCGTAAGACATTGACACCAACGGCAACATAGGGGAAAACACTTGAACTTGACTAAATGAATGGTATGGTATGAAGAACTTTATTTAGGTCCTGAGGGATCAGTCTGGGACTGATGCGGGCCGCTCCCACGTTGGTACAGAGAGGCCGAGCCCCTCTGCCATCACACGGGCCCTCTGGACAGCCCTGAGTTGGTCCGCCAGCACTTCACTGTGCAGCATTCGCTGCCACCACTGTTCACCTCGAGAACCATCACCGGCCAACGCCAAGCAGCGCCACAGCATGTGTTGTAAATTGAGCAAACCCCCACACTTACTACAATAGACTGAAACCCCGCAGTCCGGATTAATTTTATTCATGATGACCGGGTTAGGGTACGTCCGTGTCTGCAGAATCCTTAATGTAACCGCCTGCGGCCTACTTAATTTAGGATGTGGCAACGGGAATGCCCTGCGCCCTAAGTAATAGTGCTTGGTGATTTCGTTGTAGGTTAACAGTTGGTCCCTGTACTCAGGAGCGGGAGATCCAGCCCCTTCAGGGAGTACACGGCACACTAATCCTCGTGCCTCCCTGTGCGCCACCTCGTTGAGGTTACGCGGGGCTCCCTCCACTGTCCCCATGTGCGCCGGGAACCAAGTAACTGTATGCGAAGTGATATCCCTACCCTGCAGCAGTCTGTTAGCCGGTTCCGCAACAAGTCCTCTCGAGAAGGCTGTAATCGCAGATCGCGAGTCGCTAAACACCAAAACTCTTCTAGAATGAAGTAGTGCTAGAGCAATAGCCACCTGTTCAGCAACCCCCGGGTCTTTGGTATAAATGGAAGCAGCATTTCTAACGCTCCCTTTGCCATCTACTACCACCACCGAATAAGCATTTTTACCATTAATCCATGCGGCGTCAACAAATGCAGACTCCTCCTCCTGATCCTTTGCCTCTCGCAACAAAGCCCTAGCTCTCGCGACCCGCCTCCCTACATTGTGCACGGGGTGCACATTCCGCGGAAATGGACGAACCATGATATTTGCCCTAAGGTTCACGTTCAACTCGTGTAGGGGCGCCCTATCGTGCGACACAGCCACCGATTCTTCAATTGACTGTAATATATACCTACCCGCTGGTGTACCTAGCAACCGCTCCCTCTGTGCGGTACGTTGAGCCTCAGCAATTTCATCTAAAGTATTATGCAAACCCAGTCGTAACAACATATCGTTTGACGTAGTCATAGGCAGACCAAGCGCAGCCTTGATGGCTTTTCTGATTAATGCTTCCAATTTATTTTTCTCCCCCCTATTCCAATTTAGCATAGCTGCCACATACGAGAAATGACACATAATAAATGCGTGAACTAAGCGCATCGCACCTTCTTCTCCTAAACCCCTATGCCTATTAGAGATCCGTCTTATAAGTCTTATGGCCTCCTCCGTTTTCTTGGTAATACGCTGAATGATTGTAATGTTCGATCCGTTCGCTTCAAGTACAAAACCCAGGACCCTGATTGCTTCAACTTTGGGTATCACCGACCCTTCCCTAGTATGAATTCTAATGCAAGGCTCAACTTCCGGTACCCAACCCCTCGGCCTACGACCTAGCTTCTTAGATTTGAAGATCAACAACTCCGACTTTTTAGTGGAGCACTTGAGCCCCATGAGACCCAGGTACTCTTCCGTAAGCGTTACCACCTGCTGCAGCCTAGCCTCAAGCTCTCCATCACTACCACCGACACTCCATATAGTAATGTCATCCGCGTAGATAGAATAGCCAATATCCTGGACAGTGTCCAGTCTATTAGCCAACTTCGACATCGCCAGATTGAATAACATAGGCGAGAGTACGGATCCCTGCGGAGTACCACAGCAACCCAATTTAACGACTTCCGATTTGATCTCCCCAAACCTGAGACATGTCTTTCTATCCGTAAGGAAAGCCTTGAGAAAATTGAAAAGCCGCTGCCCCATATTCAAGTCCGATAGCACCCGTAGAATGAAAGAATGTCGGATTTTATCGAAAGCTTTTTCCACATCAAGTCCAATTAGTGCCTTAGTATCCCTTGTTCGCCGGTCAAGGATCTGATGCTTAATCCTGATCATAGCATCCTGAGTCGAGAGGCCGGGCCGAAATCCTATCATCGAATGCGGAAAGACCCCATTGCCCTCAACATAACGCGTTAGCCTATTTAAAATGGCATGCTCAGCGACTTTTCCCAAACACGACGTCAGGGAAATGGGTCTGAGATTTTCAAGCCCTATGGCCTTGCCCGGTTTGGGTATCAGAACAGTAGTTGCCAGTTTCCACTCTTCCGGGAAAGAGCCTTCCTTCCATAGGCAATTGATCTGCCGCGTAAGGAACTCAATTGACCCATCGTCTAAATTCCGTAGCATTTTATTCGTAATGCCATCCGGCCCTGATGCCGATCGACCATTAAGATTCTGCAGCGCCATCCTGATATCACTTTCACTAAATTCCGCGTCCATAGCTGCATTGTCGTCTCCACTATATTCCAAAACCACATCAGGTGTATCGTGCCAGGTCTCCAAAGGAAGGTATCTCTGAGCCAAATCCTTTAGCAACTCCTGCTCCGTGGAGTCCCGACACGCCTGATGGACCAGCTTACTTATCACAGTCCTCTGATTAGACTTAGTGTTTGTCTCGTCTAGTAAATGTCTGAGCAAACTCCATGCCCCTCCCCTCTTAATGCGACCATCAATAGAATTGCACACTTCATCCCATTGCTGCTTGCACAGTACCCGACAATGGTCTTCAATTTCCTGATTAACCACTGCTATACGCTTTCTAAGCCTTCTATTTAATCTCTGACCCTTCCATCTCGCTAACATGAATGAAGGAAATGATAAATTAATGAAAATGAAAGTGGATGAAAAAACAACTAGCCGCAGGTGGGGAACGATCCCAAGTTTTCGCATTACGCGTGCGTTGCGCTGCCAATTGAGCTACTGCGGCGCCGTTTCCCAATCCATTTTCTTGTGTATTTATGTTTCCTACTAGAACCCTGGGAGTGTTAGCCAGCGCCACCACTCACAAACCTTGGCGGTGGATGCGGAACATCCTCTCTGCCACAGGCGTCACGAGTACGTGATCTTTTTGGGTCAAGGCAACTGGCCAATAAACCCACGCATGCTACCTGAAGGCATCAATGTTGCCGGATTCGAGACCCTCTTTATGCATTAAACGAGAATGAAGGGGCTTAACCGGAGGGCCAGATTTTTATTAAGCATATCATAAGAAGCCAACAAACATTGACACCAAGGACAACATAGGGAAAAAATTAAATTATGGAGTTTTATGTGCCAGAACCACATTCTGATTATGAGGCACGCCTTAGTGGAGGACTCCGGAAATTTCGACTACCTGGGGTTCTTTAACGTGCACCTGAATCTAAGTACACGGGTGTTTTCGCATTTCGCCCCCATCAAAATGCGGCCGCCGTGGCCGGAATTCGATCCCGTGACCTCGTGCTCAGAAGCCCAACACCACAGCCACTGAGCAACCAGGGCGGGTAACATAGAGGATATCACTTGTACTTGACTAAATGAATTAAAGAAATGATAAATCAATGAATAAATGCATGCATCTTCACGACGACACGGGTCACTGTAGGTGCGGGACTGGGTAGGTTCCGCTGTTCAATTAAACTGTTTGACGCCGACTTGGAGCACTGAGTATGTTCCACTCCGTTTGTGCTGGTGGTCTTCAATGAACCTCTTTGACTCCAACTCGGGTAACTGGGGAAGAGTAACTGGGAACTGG
Source organism: Dermacentor variabilis (assembly GCF_050947875.1). Taxonomy (NCBI): domain Eukaryota; kingdom Metazoa; phylum Arthropoda; class Arachnida; order Ixodida; family Ixodidae; genus Dermacentor; species Dermacentor variabilis. The sequence goes on from NC_134571.1 coordinate 140,593,590, forward strand.
GGAATTCACTGGGAACTGGGTACACGACATGCTGCAAGTGAAGCGCGAAAAACCTTGACATACGGAGGGTAGAACGCATGCGCTAACTTCAGTGATTGATTTATCAGGAACAGGGCGCTATAGCATGTACGGGGTGATAATTTTTTTTAATGTTTTCCGGAATTTTTAAATATCACCTGTGACAGATAGCACAATTCTTGTCCTTGAGCCAGATTACTTGAAGAGGGAGACATTTACTAGCACGAGAAATGGAAACATGTAATTAACAAAAATTCAATAATTACGGTAATTACGGCGAAATTTACGAATTGTAGCGGGTGAGTTCGCAAGACTTCTTGCAAGACTACTTGCAATGAATCTCCAGGGTGCCACCAGTTTCGAGATATCATTCTCCAAAATGTGGGACGAAGTACATGGGCGTTCCAGTTGCTTTTCTGCGTCAATGCATAAACAAGCGCTTTGTACAGAAAGTAAGCGGAAGAACAGCGCATTTTTACGCCGAGTTTGCACGCATATCTCGAAACTGGTGTCGTTCTGGTAATTCATTCGAAGTGGATACGCCTTGCTTACCCACCGGCTACCATTCGTAAATTGCAATATGTGCCGCAAAGTAAGTAATAAGTTAATTACTAAATTTTTAAAAATATCTGATCGTGTTTTGATTCCCCGTGCAAGCAATGCTTGCTTCTCTGAATAACGCTGCTCAAGCACTAGAATTACGTTATCTACAACAGGCGATTTTTAAAAATTTATGTGAACTTAAAAATGGCCACGCCGCACACGCACACACGCGCGCATACACACACACACACACACACACACACACACACACACACACACACACACACACACACACACGCACACACACACACAAGTGACGCTCAAGTGGCTTGGAAGCCATGCGCTGACTAGGGAAAAAAAGAAAACTTTTCCTGACAGAGATATAAATGGGATGCTCACACGAAGAGGTCCTGGATTATTAACTTTTGCAGATTAAAGTATCAGTCTAGTTAGAGCGTTTTTAATTCTTGTCAGAATTAACGGCGCAACTATGAAAGAGCGGACGACACCTACACGTGCTGCAGTGCAGACCGATCTCAAGAACTCTTTGCGTCATGTTCTCTGAGCCTCTCGTTTAGGTAGCGACCTGTCTTCCCTACGTAGTATTTTCCGCAGGAGAGGGTGATTTGATATACGACGCTCTCTGTGGATGCCACATATCCAGTCTTGTGCCGTTTTTTGCACGCTTGCCTCTTGCTACCACGTGGTTTGCAGATATTGCAGAGCATAGACGATTTGCCAGGCGCGGAAAACACTACTCTTGCATTTCCGCGTTCTGCTACCTTCTTCAAACCCTGTGAAATTTGCTGCAAGTATGGAACAACGGTAATTTGTTCTCTGACTCTGGAAGTGTTCCCACCATTAGCGTGCTTATGCTCAGGAGGTGGTATTATAACAAACATTCGGATACGGAAGATTGGACGTGCATAGGGTAACCTGCATCGAAGAGGCGATCAGACTGAACGGACAAGGTTGTCTAATACAGTGGCAGCAGGATTTCTTCAAGGCATTGTCAACACATAACCTAACCACATTGAGTTTCGAGTGTGCCTACTTGTGGGGTAGCAGTTGCCGGTTTCCTCGTGAACAGGTGCATGAACAGGTGCGATTGGCCAGAAAACGAAGCACAGTATTTTAAAAACCTGACTCATCTGAAGCTGGCAGTTCGTGCGTTACCACCACTGGCTGCAATATGTTTGATTACAGTTGATAGGTCAGGAATGTCAGAGTCCAAGGAGCCGTTATCGCGGTTAACTAAAAACAGGTAATCGTCAACATACCTGAACACTTCTATTACATTATTACCTCCGAGGGGCTGCAAAAGGTCTCTTTAAGCTTGGCTAGAAATAAGTCACTGAGGTCGGGAGCGATACAGGATCAGATGCATACTCCCTTCTACGTATGAGCGTTTCCGTTGGTCAGACAGTTCGCTGCCTAAACGAAGGGCTCAGAGAACATAGCGTTAAAATGGCCGAGAGGGCTGGCTAGCATTGCACGGCATGCAGCACGTGTGGGGGTCGCCCTCTATTTCAGAGTGGCGTCGTTCTGACTATAAATAAAGAAGCTCTAACTAGACTGATAGCTGAATCTGCAAGAATTGATAGTATCTGACCTCTTTGTGCGAGCATCCCTTCCTTATCAATCAGAGAAAGAAGCTATCTTTTTTCAATGTTCATTAGAGCGCGCCCGGCTTCTTAGCCACTTAAATGACACTTGTGTGCGTATATTAACTCGTGCGCTGTTTCTAAGGAATAATTGGTTGAGGTTAGCGCAGGTGTCGGGCCCTCTGCCCATTCCCATTTTTTGCCCTTCACTTCGCATGTGCTGCCTAGGCGTACCTAGGTATGTGCCGCTGGGAATGTGCCACTCTACAATGACGAAAAGGTTCCTTAAACTTATCCGATGCCGAGCGGAATCGCGCCCACGTCACAAAGATTACGCAAGGACAGCAACCCGACGCATAAGCAGACTGCGTCACAAATGCACTGGGTACGTCCCGTTTTTTTTTTCAATGAACGCCATTCACGCCAACAATTTAGCGAAGTGCGCCATGACTGCAATATGTGTGTGGCGCTCTTTCAATGAATCTCTTCAACTTGCTTCACTGAGTACGCGCAGCTGGGTGTGCAGCAAGCGAGGGAACAATTCTCAGCGTTCGCAAACACCGGCGCGCCATGCCACTCGTCTCGGAGGCCACGTGCGGACTTCTCGGCAGCGCCACTAGATGGCGCAGCGTGTCCGAGAAGCACGAGGATGGAGCGCGGCATGACGAGTTTCTCGGCGTTCGCACGCGCCGGCGCGCCACGCCTTTCGGAAACCACGCGCAGACTTTGCGGCGGTGCCGCGAGATGGCGCCAAGTGTTCTTAGGGAAGCGCGAAAGGCGAGTCCCGCTCTAGTACACGCCTCATACATAGTCGTTTCGAAGGTGGCAATACGTTCTGTCGCTATATTGACTCAATGTTAACGCATTAGCGTCGACACTTCGTCGACGCTAACGTCGAACCATTTCAGGATGACGTCAGGACGTGTTATAAGGCACCACTGTGACACTAAATAGAGGGTACCTCATTATTTACAAACTAGGTTAATATATGGATGACACAGCTTGGATATAAGAACCGATATTGTAAGGCTCCATCTTGATATTTGTGCGCTTCCACACGCTTTGAAATTTCAGAAATCTTGCGCCTTTGTTATTATTATTATTATTTGTTTTGAACACATATACACATATATACAGTTAACAGGAAAGGGAAAGCGAGGAGCAGGCTGGCAACTGCCACCGGAAGGGGCACAACGCCTGCCTACTCTTCTGAAGGGAGGTGACAGCAACACAGAAATGGAAGATAGGAAGGAAGGGAGGAAAGAGGAAAGGAAGAGCAACAGGACAAATCTAAAGACTAAAGTAGAACACAGTATACTAGCACGTTGTTCCGCCGAGTTTCGACTCTGCAGCCGGAATTAAAGTGACGCCGCATCGAACAGCCTCCAACAGCCACCAATACAAAGCCGTTCGGTATCAAACCAACTACCTCAGGTGCATCACCACCTATAGACTTACAATAACATATCTTTCGAGATCTGCTTTCTTTGCTTCAAGAGAACCGTCGGTGGAAGGTGCGCTTTCGACACAAAGACCGACGATGACAACAACAACGACAACAACAACAACGACGACGACGACAATACAACCTACATATAAACACTTTCTTGCAGTCTGCCATTTGTATTTCGCTTTCGGTTGCACTCAATTTCGTTCCGGCAAGCTTGAAGCTCCCAAATAAGCACACCTGGAAGCAGTGTCCTGAGAATATGCTGCTGAGGATGTTGCTCGGAAATGAGGCTCACGATAATTGCAGCAGCAGATGTGCTTAATATTCATAGGGGGCATGGTGCTGTGGACGTCCTTAGTTCGTCCCATAAAAAGCTAGGACGTTCGGATCTTTCCGGGACATCTACGGAATGCTTTAAGTTGTCTGGGAAGTTTCGTCTGTCCTTCGCGGCATAAATAAAGTGCTCATTCAACAAATATTACATATCTGTTCTCGTCTATCTCTAAGGAAAAGGTTCCCCGAATTGTAACCGAAGCCCATCCATTATATAAAGCGTTGGGCCCTAGAAGTACCTGCTGAATAAATTTCGTTCGTTGAAGCGGGAGAATTGCAACACTAAGTTTCACAGAAAAATGGCGCTCAAATGGGGCAGTAGTATAGGTATACAAACAGGCTTTGAAGAGCATTTTATTTCTTGGCACGGTGTTAAAAGGTTAAGAATAAATAAACCGCTTGTTTTACCTACGCATATTCATGTTAATTTCATCACAATTTTAAATAAGATGTCTTTTTAAACATAAGTTATGTCACAGTAACATTGTTCTATAAATCACTGGGAGTGCCACATGTATATTTGCAGTGCCGACACTACGCTGTCACGCGCGAACAGGACAAACCTACGCAGACAGGATCGAGGCCGACCATTTTTAAGCACGAATTACTATGGCTGCCCCTTACCGCAACACGCAGCAAGCGTGCTGCAGTGGCTTGTGCCGACTTTGGTGGAATATGCAGGATTGCATCCACGCTTCGCATCCTTAGCTATGAAACACTGCAACTAACTCTATTAGTACAGACGTTCACCGTGCGGCACAGACGCATCTCGATGGCGTGCCTCAAGGAGCCACGAGTGAAAAGTTAGGTGTCTCGCACTGCCCCGCCTTATTCGAGTCTCACAAAACCTGCACGTGTCACGTGCTCTCGCACAGGCGGAGGTTCTGGCCTTCTATTCCACGTTCGCGTAGTGGCCGAAGTCGGGCAGCCCCAGTCCTTCGCCCTGCGCCTCTTGCTGCAAGGCGGCCCTGGCGGCCGTTCTGCTGGAGGCGTCAGGCGGTGCCTCGGTGATGACGATCTCGATCGGAGGGCGGATCCTGGCCGGCGGCGACTTGGCGGCGCCAAACCGGAGTTTCATGCGCGGCGTGCTGGAGGGAGTAGTTTGCCTGCGAGGGAAAGGTGCCGGTTTGGTGGCCAAGGAAGGTTTTCCGCGGCGAGATTAACAATTTTCAAAAAGAGAAAGAAAAGAAGCTCGAGTGCGTGCGTTGCGTGCGCTTACGCACTTCTGTTGAAGATGCAGCATGCAGCGGAGCACAGGCAGACGCCTTCCATCCTGTGTGGGTTGACCCGGTACTCAAGAAGGCATCGACAGAAAGCGTTCTGGTACTTCCCGCGTCACTGTACTGCCGGTGAATTCTTAGCGGTGGATAAGAGCGAGCCGGAAGCTACAACGAATCTTAGACTCCCTCGCGGAATATTTCCAAGTGGTACAGCCACTAATGTACTTCTAAGTGTACCGCTCCCTATAGAAACCCATCCCCTTTCCATTCCATCCCAGATAATCAGTACCAAGACTGATGGTCGCACCCGCACGTAATATATGTAATATTTTGACCGCTATCACCATCGCTCAGAAACGTGGACATTACGACCTATTGTGAAACATAACGTAGAATTCACACACTCGAGTGGTTCGGCATCAAATTAGTGAATTTTAAAACGCCCTGAAATATTTTTTTCCTCACACAGTAGTCTCCTGGACTTCTCCGGTGTCGCTAGGAGGCATCGGAATTCGGACTACGAAGGTATGGTTATGTACCTTATGTAGCCACGTTAGGTTAAGCTTGGAAATAGAAAACAAACACCTTACTAGCAGCAGTTAAATAGGACAAAGCAACAGTGAATTTTACGTAAAAGTTACTTATTTTGCGGCTTTGCCCTTACGCGTCTAGGCAAACGCGAAACCGTCGCACGTGGTAGCTGCGTCGACTCGGCGTCTGTTCCGAGCAACCAAAAGCGCAGTCAAACGCTGGCGGACTACATGGCGCGGTAACACATGTGCAGAAGCTCCGCCCCCGTAGGTTTCCCTTCACTGCCACAGAATGTTGTCCGCGAGTGTAGAATACTTCGAGTAAAGCATTACGTGAGCTGCAGGAATGGATGCTCCTTGGTATAGGCCGGAAAATGTGGGTATTAAATGGGACCTACGTGTAAAGCTCCGCAAGACTGCCAGCAACCCAAGGATGAGCGGCTGCCGCGACAGCAGCGAGGAGAGCGTAAAAGCCAAGACGGCCTCTTAAAGCACGTGTATGCACGTTTATAGCGGCCTTTTGGAACACACTTGATCGAACTTTCACACAGAACGATCCCTTTGAAGACCCACCACGGCCGCTCAGTGCAAGGTTATGACGTTGCGCTGCTGAGCACGAGGTCACGAGTTCTATGGTTCGATCCAGGGTGCATATTCTGCGACGATCCCTTTCGGCGATATTATCGCCTCGGCCGACAGGCGCGCGCTGATTGGCTCGTTGAGCAAAACCAGATGAGCTGATTGGCTGGGTTGAGCAATACGTCACGCGAAAGCGATGGCACCGCCGAAAGTGATCGCCGCAGAATACGTCCCCAGGTCGCGGCGACCGCATTACTATGAGAGTGGAATGCCAAAACGCTCGTGTACCACTAATTGGGCGTACGTCCAGGAACCCCACGTGGTCGGAATTAATGCGGACCCCTGGGAACACTACGGCCTGCCTCATAATCAATTGGTGGTTTTGGTAAGTGAAAACCCAGAATTTTCAGTAATCTATTTGGAGAGAATGCAAGCAGTGAGAACTTCCAAAAGCGATCGCGGAAATCCTATCATGGGAGCATCTTCCTGTTCCATTGATTGTACCAAACCAGTGCCTTCAGTTCGTTCAGTTTTGTTATTCTAAGGACATTTTAACAGAAGATAGTTAATGACGCAAAGAAGCGAAACGTCATTTCGTTGCTCATTCAAGGTGCCTCGGCAAGGCAAGCTCTGCTGATTGGCTTTTGTTTATGGCTGATTCTGAAACGGCGTACTACAGTAACTACTGTGTACGAAGCACGAACAGAGCAGAACTCTTGTTTCAGCTGGGAACAGAGCGCCGGATCACACATTAATAGTTTTCATGTACCAGATCACCGTTATCTGATGGCTCTCCATCTTCCTATGTCAAGCTGCTATGAGACGAGGTATCCATACATTCGTTCGTCCGTCTGTCCGTCCATCCGATTCACTTAAACATAAACTACCGTTTTTAAAGGAGGACGGTCTGCTGGTTGTGTTCCGTCCTTTCATCCGGCCGTACACCCGTCCGTCCTTCCGTCTGTCCGTTCATCCTCTTAAACACGCCTAGTGACTCAAGTTGTCTACTAGCATGAGCCACTAGCAATGTATCATCGTCGTGGTCATTCGACCACCGTAATTTCAGCTTCGCCATCTTACTCTCGGGAAGCCGTCGTCACCGCTCTTTTTACGCCGATCCAGAGGACCAAATTGTCCAATAGCTTGAGCCACTTGGCATGCGCTTGTGGTCGTTGCATCGTTATCACTACAGCTACCAGGCTGAGCGACCATCTGTGATACGGACTCTGAGACGGTCAGTGGATATTGAGCAGAAAACTTACGTCGTCGCGATATAATTTTTCCCTCCACTTTTCCGTTCCCCCAGCGCAGGGTAGCCAACCGGGATCGGTCATGGTTAAGTTCCATGCCTTTCATTTACCATTTTCTCTCTCCATGCTCTAGTCATGCCATCGTAGTCATACAGTCGTAATGCATTCGCTGTCATACCTTCATCGCGAGGCCGTCGTGGTCGTTCAATCGTCGTCACAGCAGTCGTCATTTGACGCTCGGCATGCCGTCATCAGACCATCGTCGTCATAACTCTTAGCTATACGTCGTCGTCACGCCATCGTGCACGTCATCATACACATCATACAATTGCTTTCATACCATTGTCATGCCATCGATGCCATTGCCTCGTCGTCATACAGTTGTCGAGCATTTGTTGCCGTACCATCATATTGATACCTCGTGGTCGTTCCATCGTTGTCATTGTAACTTGGTCATCTGGCTCTCGTCATGCCATCGTCACACTGTCATCGTCATAGCATTGTCGTTTTACCATCATCATCACTTCAGAAACGTCATGCCACTGTCGTCACATTACTTTCGTCGTTCTGTCGACGTCATTCCTTTGTTATTTTATTGTAATCATGCTGTCTTGATCAACCGTGATTATGGCTTCGTTGTCATGAGAATGTAGTCATTGCGCCATCAAAGGAAACTCGGTGTCAGGCATCCATTATGCCATTTGATCGAACCATCGTAGTCATTACAGCTTCGTCAACCTGTTTTCACACCGCCGTCGTTATAACATCGTCATGATACACTCGTCGTCATCCCATTGTCCTCACGGCGACGTCGTCCCACTTTCGTCGTTATACCATCATCATCATTTCAGAAGTGTCATCTCATTGTCGGCATCCCAGCGTTGTCATACAGCTTTTGTCGTTTCATCGACGTCATTCCTTCTTTGTCATTCTATCGTCGTCCCTGCATCGTCGTACAGTCGCCGTCATGCGGTCATGCTCATGGGTGACCTTGGCAAGCGAGTGCCATAGCGAAGTTGGCCGATACCGGAAACAGTGTAAGTCACATGCAGCCGTAGCAAAGAAAGTCCCAAAACGATCACCATACATGTTAGCGAAACGTGGCCTCAGAAATACAGTGTGCCACTACATTGCTTGAATAGTAATCGCATTACCATCGACAGCCATCATAAGATGGGTTCTGCCGTAATGTTTTATGTAGCCGCTTGTGCCAGCCGAGTAGCACAAGTTACCAACTTGGGCCACCAGGAGTGTGCTCGTGGTCGTGATGTCTTCGGGGTCATTCCATAGTCATTTTAGCTTTGTGATATGACTCTCGTCATGTTGTCATTGTCGCATAATTGTCCAACAGCTCGGGCCACGAGGAATGTGCTCGAGCCTATGACGTAGTCGTGGTCAATCCAGCGTCGTTACTCCAGCTTCATCATCCGACTCTCGTCACGCAATCATTGTCATAAAGGCTTCGTTATACATTCATCGGGATGACATTATCCTCATACACTCGCCGCCATCCCGTTCTCATAGTGTAGTCGTGCCACGTCGTGACTGTGTCGTCGTGCATACGTTGTCATACCTTCATTGTGATGCTGTCGCCGTCGCTTCTTCTCAGTCATTCTCACTACGTCAAACGACGGACGTCCTGCCGTCGTCGTCACTAAGTCGTTGTCATGACGTGTTCGTAACGGTGTCGTTTTACCATCGTCGTCATGCCACCTTCGTCGTTCCATCGACGTCAATTCTTTGTCATTCTATCGCTCTCCACGCTGTGGTGCCGTCGCCTTCGAACAGTCACTATCATGCATCCGTTGTCAGACCATCGTCACTATGCCGTCGCAGTCGTGCTATTGTCATCACTCCATCTTCATCATCGGACTCTCATCATGCCTTCGTCGTAACGCCATCATCGTCATACAGGCTTCATGATACCTTCATTGTCAAGCAATTGTCACCATAACTCGTCATTATCCCATGTCCTCAAACCCTTGTCATGCTGTCGTCATCATGCAACTGCCGTCAATGCGTCATTGTCTGTCTGTATTAGTTGTCATACCGCTGTCGTTATGCAATCGCGGTCGTCGTTCTAACTGGACATTCGACTCTCGTGATGCCGTCGTCGTACAGTCGTCATTCCTTTGTCATGTCGTCGTAGTCATCACAATGTCGTTTTAGTATCGTTATCACTTCTGTAACGTCATCTCATCGTAGTTATGCCGTCATCGTCATACCACCCTCGTCGATTCATCGACATCGTTCCTTCGTCATTCATCGTATGATCACGCGGTCATCACACAATCGTTTTTAGGCCTCCGTTGTCCTGCCATTGTGTCGGCAAACAGACGTTATCATGCGTCCACGAGATACCGTCGTTATCGTGCTTTCGTCGTCATTCCAGCTTCCTCATCCGGTTATCGTCATACCATCATTCCATTGCCCTCATGTCGTCGTTGCCGTCGTTGTTATACCATCGCTATTGCTTAGGAACCGTTATCCCGTTGTCGTCATGTCGTTGTTGTCATAACTATTTTGTCTTCCTATCGACATCATTCATTCCATTGTTGCTGAGTCAGCGTCATACAGTGGTTTTCATGCCGCCATGCTCATGAGTTACCTTAGCAAGTGAGTGTCACTGAATGAGGGACGACACCGGAGTATGTCGCATATAGCAGAAGCTACGGAAGTCTCAGAATGACCCCTAGATATGATAAATAAACATGACCTTAGAAATACGGCACGTTACATTGCCTGAATGCTGATCGCATTATCATCGATAGTAGTTATGGGGTTGGTTTTACGTGCGAACAACACTTTCTGATTATGAGGCACGCTTTAGTGGGGGTCTCCGGAAATTTGGACCACCTGGGGTTCTTTATAAAACGTGCACCTAAATCTAAGTACACGGGTGTTTTCGTATTTCGCCCCCACGGAAATCCGGCCGCCGTGGCCGGGATATATAATCCATATTCATCGTGAGATGAGTTGGGCCGAAAATTCTTATTTTGCTTTACAGTAACCGCAGGTTTGAAGAAAAACAAAATAACAGAACATATCACAAAAAAAATCAAAAGCAACAAAAGCGAACGGGAGAATAGTTATAGACTCACACTTTCTTCGCAGGCCCAGACCGGTCAAACAGTGAGCCTGAGTAGTCAAGGTTGCCGCCCCAGGACTGACTTTTTCTTGGAGCCCATGAGCCGATGAATTGGTCCACTGCATAACAATAGAACAAGCCGATCTCGATGTCGCGAGTTTAAACCGTTGAATGGTACTGCTTTGAAGTGAGCATATTTGTTGGACCAAGTCATGGTGTCAATGGCGAAGACACGCAGAAAGTCCTCTGGAAGTTGTCTAAGTATGCGTATGCATTGTGCCACTTGCTCATCTGCATGAAGGTCGGTGTCATGATCGACGTTATCAAATTTGATCCGACCAGTGTAAAGCTTCAACCCTTATCAGCCGCTACCAACCTCATCGCACTAGATCCGACCCTTATCAACCCTTATCGGCTATCAACCTTATTGGACTCTATGCAACCCCTATCAAGCATTATCAGTCGGTATCAAACTCAACGCAGTCGATCCGATCTTTATCAACCCTTACATGTCCTTATCGGCCGTGATCCGACCCTTGTCAACTTTTTTCGCTCTTTATCAACCTTATCGGATTTGATTCGATCCTTACCAGCCGTTATCAATGCTTATGAAGATTATTAAAATCAGAATTGTTTCGACCATTATAAGCCCTTATCAGTCTAGCACCTTATCCATCCGCGTCGAACCATTATCAACCCTTATGAGACCCATATAACCCGTCATCCTTCCTTATCCTTATCAAATCAGTTACTGCTTATCTGTGTGTTGCGCGACGTGAAGTCCACGAACCTTCATCGATCGGATGTATATTCGTCGGTGAAGAAACGCCCCAACGTAAGGCACATCCCGTGACCACCAAAACGCAACGGGGATGTGGCGTGTTTGGCATCGAATTTTCGCAAAATTGAATTTTCCTGATGCCTACAATGCACTCAGTCGGCTCTACATGTGGTTCTAGAAATAGCTTTTATTCCACCATGACCAAATATTTCAACAAAGCCTTCATAGAAACAATGTTCGTTTTACGTGACGGACAGGTTTACTCGTTTGGCAGGCTGGGAAATACCTACGCACTTAAAAAAGTGCAGATCCAATGCGCGTGTCGGAATCTGTGTGAAGCGGTTAATTGATTGATACACAACTAAGCGGGATGCGTAGAATTGTTTATTTTCATCTTATGCAGCATGTGACCTCTTGCAATGTTTATGCTAATGCACTACACTGTTCTACGCTATACCGTAATGGATACACCAAATCAGGTGGATGCACAGTGCGAGGCGTCGACGCACTCATGTCGCGAAGACGAAGTCGACGTATGATACTTGTCGAGGGAAGAAGGACGACATGTATCTCACCATATTTAAAGCTTCTGTCACAGTGGTACGCGACCATTCTGGAAAAATTGGCGAAGAATGGGTATGTACTCCGCAGCACATACAAAGTGGCACATACCCAATGGGAACACCCGGCGCCCCGTGAGGGCGAGATAATGGAAGGAAGGAACAGGGCTCGGGGGTGACAGAAAATGGGGTCACGGGTTCAGATTACGCAACACGAAGGGCGATAAGTGTTCTGTTGGCGCACCGTATACCCAGCGAACTGTTGGCGCTGTGTAGGGTGCTAGTGTTGAATTCTGGAAAATGCCATTGTCAAGTAACAGACACCTGACGATGATAATGCCGATGATGTCTTCGACTTCAGAATTTTAAATGCTTTAGGCTTTACAGCAAGTCAGAAAATTTATTTGGCTTTATGAAGCGCAATTGATATGTCTACTACGTGCGCTATGCGCCGCCTAACAGCAGAACTTTTGCGTAAAGTTGATGAACAGGCATTCTGCAGTATAACTACGCAGAAATCACTGTTTTAGCAAAGCTGTTAATGAGACTTGAATCCGTCAAAATATGTGCAGAGAAAACCCGCCGGAAAACGTGTGCGCACACCTAGTGGTCGCGGCCTGTCCTGGAAAATTGAAGGTTATTCGATCAGCATTAGACTCAGTATGAGTACAGAGACCATATTGGTTGGTATGAAAAATTTTAAAAGTGTTGGTCAAGTGGCTTGCCATAAGAAATTGCTAAAATATTGCTAATTCGCACGAATAACCAAAATAATGTAATGTAAGGCTAACCAAAGTAAGAGTGAAAGGGAGGTAAGTATTTGAAAGCATAATTGGGGAAGCGCTTATAGATTTTAAAGAAGGCGGGGGACATACCAATGCATCTATGCTTGACATCTGAAATGTCAAGTCTGTGGGCTGTTCAGTAGCTGCATAAGAAATTAAAGAACCGCGGGGCCCGCTAAAATGCCTTGAAACTGGCGCAATCAATTGGAATACAAATGAAAAGTAGGACCACGAGCAGAGGAATTGAAGATTTTAAATTAAAACTTTACATAGGCACACTTGAGTCCCTCTACGAGCTGATTTCATTGCAGATCGCTTAATAAAGTTTCTATTAAGCACGTTAATCAAAGTGCGCTGGTGTCTCAGTGGTGGTGGAGGTATAGAGGCCACATGAGCAGCGCGAGTCGTGGGAACGAAATAATGTCAAGAGGGCGCAGGGAAATGCTACGGCATGCTGCGCCTTGGCAGGATAAGTGCGAGAACTTCAATTAGCATTCGATCGATGATTCCGAGAAGTCTCCTAGGTCTGATAGGAGAGTTTTCATTTACTGTGTTGTTACCTTATCGTAGAACATAACTACATTTCTGGGCTAGTTGGCATCGATTAGGCGCGGCGTGATTAGGGTGTGCTCTGCTTTGACACCCGAGACACCACGACGTAGCAGAACTTGCTACTGCTCCATATTCGTTATCTCATTTAGGCTTGCGAAAAGACGCGCGCGTCCTCCATGAGTAAAGACGAGCCCATGCAGCTTCGCTGACACGGCGAACTGGTAAGTCTGGGAACTGTGATGAAGCTCGAGAAGCGACAGTTGCGGCAAGTTGGTGCGATTACAATTTGAGGAACCCAGCGCGGAGGGAAGCGTACTATATGCGGCTACTGGTCCCGCCCCAGCGCCTGGTCCGTCGCTACTATCTGGGTATTATACGTCTTTGTTCGCTTCGCATTGCTTACCTTTAAGGTTGTGAGAATTCGCTAATAATTTGTCGGACCCGTTTAACAATGACAGATACCTCGCAGGCAGGAAATATTTAGCATCTTTTATCCTTCACCGTTTTCCAATGGTGTTACAGGTCAAGCTCACAGTTCAGATTAATTTCTTCGACTTCCACTAAGCCCCCAGTCATCTTCCTCCAGAAATATAAGTTCACGTACTAATGCGCATCATCAGACTAATGGACATATTGGCAGGTTCTCGACTGAAGAAAAAGCTTCGAGCACTCGGCTTAAAGGGACAGACAACAGCTCAAAAGATTTCGTGATACTTCGGTGGAAATGGAAATAATGATTCGTAGTAATAGAATCGAACATGCTGTTAGTGTTTTAAATAAAAATTACTATTTTAATTTGGCTGGGAAAGTCGCGAGAAATCGGTATGTCACGACACTTTACGGTCTAACTTTGGCAATAGCCTGACAGGTCCACCGCATGACCGCACCTTACTGTACTGCTGCTATTAGGTGCACCATTTACGCATTCCTTGAAATTGCATGCTTTATATTTTAGTAATTTACACTTTATTTTACGTTTATTGGAATCTAAGTAAAAGTTCACGCGTGCTAGTTCACTGAGGTTTTAAAGAGAAGATATGCTTCCGAAATCAAAAGCGCGCTCGTGGCTTCGGCGACACGCATCACGCGTAAAGGCGTTGTCTCGCTTTCGAAATCCTGGTTTGGCTTGATTACAAAGATCTTGACGTGCGAATGAGCAAATCAGTTGGACAGAAAACTACGAAAGCATTAATTATAGTTCAGTTCAGGAAGCATGAACAGCAAAACCACAGGTTTGATGTTTAATAAAAAAGATCAGTTTCTTGTACGGCTATAGGGCCGCACCTCTCTGCTTCCAACCAATGTCGGCTCACAATTGCAATCGCGCTCACGTATCAGTCTTCCCAGCGAATGCTGCGTAAACATGGTCACGAATACAGATACGCGAATTCTGGTAAAAAAATTGACAGTCATTTTAGCATACGTCAACGAGGGTGACAGGGGAAGCCTGCGCGCTCAAGAGACGTCCATTAAATTACTTGAAATTCTCATTGGAATGCGTTGTTACTTCCTATTACTTGTTTTCTCCCACTAAAGGTCGTGAGCTCGAGTGCCTTAAAGCTACCTTAATGAACTATGCCTTAACCAACTTCGCACCTATTAACACTAGTAGTGGTGGGTTCGACTACCACCAGAGGGTGAAGATTAAAACTAAATTAGGGGTTCTACGCGCCGAAACCACGATCTAATTATGAGGCACGCCGTAGTGGGGGACTCCGGAAATTCGAACCACCTGGGGTTCTTTAACGCGCATCTAAGTACTTGGGTGTTATTGTATTTCGCCCCCATTGAAATGCGGCCGCCGTGGCCGGGATTCGATCCCTCGACCTCGTGATCAGCAGCCCAACACCGCAGCCACTAAGCAACCGCGGTGGGTTCCCATCAAAGGTCGTGGGTTTGAGTGCCGTATTTAACTCTACATTAATTAACTGTGCCTTTTCTGGCATGATTAGCGGAACCGATGCGGCAGCGATGTGGAAGAAGCGACGTGGAAGAAGACGACGAACGGGCGAGCAGTGGCACGAGAGCTCCGATTTTCTGTAACTCACAACGCGACCTCGAAACGGAGATCTAAGGCTAATAATAATATATAATATTTGGGGTTTTACGTGCCAAAACCACTTTCTGATTATGAGGCACGCCGTAGGGGAGGACTCCGGAAATTTTGACCACCTGGGGTTCTTTAACGTGCACCTAAATCTAAGCACACGGGTGTTTTCGCATTTCGCCCCCATCGAAATGCGGCCGCCGTGGCCGGGATTCGATCCCGCGACCTCGTGCTCAGCAGCCCAACACCATAGCCACTGAGCAACCACGGCGGGTGAGATCTAAGGCTGTCGCCTTAAAAAAAAAAAAAACGATTCACGACGTTTACTGCGTTACCGCTTCGGGATCGGTCATTCTGACCGGTATAGCTTTCCGCTGCCCTAGTGAGAATAGCTGCCATTGAAATTGGCTGTCGGTCCCCTTAAGGCGTGCAAGTAGCGCCCCGCTAGCACATGTTACGGCGATGCTACTCGTTAGACGGCCGGGCCCGAAAGGTGCTCAAAGCGAATCCCGCCATCACTGACAGAACTTTAGTTAAGGATTTTATAGATTAGGGATCACGAGAAGCGAAGCAATAATGAACAAAAAGCATAGAACAGCCATATTCCTGTCCAGGACGCCCAGCTTTATTTCGTTATGTTTGATAAAAGACATGCTTTTTTTTGCCGCAAGTTAAAACACACACAAAAAAGAAGACACATGAAGACAACACGGGTGGCCTGTCTTTTAGCAAGCTCCAACAAGGCCAACAAGCAGTTCTGTTGCAACAGATTATGTTTGAACTTGTAAGCACGATAATGGAATCTGGTATACCGGTTCCGTTTATATACCGTATCATTCGAGCTGCTATGGGACTGGTATAGAGTAAACGTAACAGACGCTGCTGTGTCAGAAGAGAGTTTCTGTTGCGTTACGTTACGTTATGGAGATACGAGATTATAAAAGAACAGAACGACATACCTGTTTTCATCCGGTACTCCTCGAGATTGTTCGCTCGATCAAGCTTGGCTTGAACTTCGGCTTGCGACTGGTCGACACGGTTTATAATGATGGTGATGCACTGCGACGCAATGAGGCAGTACATATATATATATATATATATATACCTTCTATATGAAGCACAATATTCCGTCTGGGAGGCTACATGCGTGCAGGGGCAACAATGCCATATCTTCAAATTAGGAAACAAAATGAGGGCGCGCATTTTTAAAATGACAAATGTTGTAATGTACTTGAATTTACCACAAATTCAAATGACTAGAAATGTTGTTGGAGTTATTTGTGTTGGACACTGAATTGTAAAGCCAGTAGCTCACCGAAGCTCACCGTAGCTCATGAAGCTCACAGTAGCTCACGAAGCTCACCGTAGAAAACTTCAGGGAACAAATAGGACAGTTCACAATGTTCTACACCTGGTAGTTGAAACATGGCACGCAAAGTACTCGGGCTTTTATTGATGCCGGTGTTGTAAAGAGTAGTGAATCATTAAAGTTCTTTAGCGCGATTCGAAACAGCGTTAACGCTGGGAGCAGCTCTGCAAATATCATATTAATCTGGCAGAGTTGTTCTACTAGCTGGCATACAGCCAGCCAGTCTGACGACAATTCGCATTCGAAACATAACCACAGGCGCACAATCTGACAAAAAGATTCTTGGTTCATGGTAGTTTCTTATCAATTTACTAAAATTTATTAGTATTGTTTCATCAGTCGCTTCTCACGGCATGGATAAATGTACAACCGCACCGGAGCATACATAGAAAAGGTAATTGCACGAATAGTTTTAACTAATAATTCCTTGACTTCGTGGGGTGCCTCACCGCGATCGCTGCAAAAAAGTATTCACGCGCAGTGTGCGACTGTTAGAAGAGGATTATTCTTCACCTAGCAGTAGTCTAGGTGTCCTCCTTGAAAAGAATTGCAGAGTGTAGGCCTTTGGGCTGGTTCTTTCATGGCTTGAGCAGTAATAGAGCAAAGGAACAGGACGTAAGAAAGGGACAGGCAACGGTGCTGATGCCTGTCCGTTGTCTGTCTCTTACGTCGTGTTCTTCTGCGCTGTTTCTGCTCAAGCCTTTTTGAGTCAAGGTCGAGTCCGCCAACCAATGTTTCTACAACTTTTACTCTTCAAACCTATAACTCGGAACTCCGTAGTGGGGGGATTCATTTATTCTAACCACCAGGGGCTCTACAAAGTGCAGCTAAAGGACGGTACAAGAGCAATTTTGCATTCTGCTTCCATTAAGATGTGGCTGCCGCTAATTTGCATTGAGCCCGTGACCTCCCAGTCTGCAGTAGAACGTTCTGGCCACCGAGCCATCACAAAGCGCGCTCACAGCGTATTGGTCCGCATTGGTCGATATTGAATATACCTGACGCTTGGCTTGAAATGGTAAAGGGTCAACAGGGATCGACACACAGCCCGTTCAGATGGCGCCACTTATCAAGTAGCAGAGCACCCGACTCATTTGATTCCGCAACCTCAGCTATAACCGTAGTATAGAAATGCGTGCAACAGTATGCCCATTTGCATAGGTGCATGCTGTCACCTCACCTGGGCCACTGCAGACGCCAGAAGCAGGCTGCCTATGGCGGGAATGAATCTGCCACAGACGAAGATGACGTTCTTCAAACAATCCTTAGTGGGAGAAGGAAAAAAAATACAGAAGTGAGGTAACATGTCTACGCTGAAACTGGTATAACGAACTGACGCGTTTTCTATCATTTCTTTTGAAGAACAGGAAATTGAACTTAGTAAGTATGGCAAGCAGTTATTTTACTACTGAGATTTACTGCGGAGTGTTGCTTAGCTGTTGCACTGCTTCCGGACTACGCTGACATATATGTACTGTACTCCGGATGACAGCTATCAACCGCGAATACGATGGGATTAAACTGCGCGTCTCCTCTTGTACTTGAAAAGGGGTTTTCCGGCGTCACATAAAATTTTTCCACTGACTTTCCATATAACGCTACGCATTAGCAGTTCTGAATAACAAAAAAAGATACAAAAACAAATGGCTGATGACGTGAGGTCAGTACTGAAAACTAGGTTGCACGAAAAAAAAAAGAAAGTAAATCCTACACAGCTCACAATGCACTCCTGGCAATCACTATAGAGGAGGCCGTGGTCCAAGAATAATTCTCTAAAGAAATCGCAGGGCTCCCCATTGCACTAAACTTGCTACACAGCTCTCGCCTTTGCTGGGCATAAAGCGGTCAGGTTAATGTGAGATATCGTCATCTGGTTCACCACAAGCCCACATGATTCAGCACGCCCTATTCTACGCAGGAAGTGGTTGGCGAAAGCCGCATCTATAACTGATAGTCACATTAAGAGACTTGGTCACACCTAGGAAAAGTCGGTTAGGTGTGACCTAGCGTAGTGCAATCCAGTGTGGCCTAGCCCAAACCGTGTGGCCGACTTTCCTGGCCACCTATCTCTTTTTGACGAACTAAAAAGCTGGAAAATAGGCGCTTGTAGTCCAGGTACAATATATATGGCGCTGCAATGCCAGAGAAAAATCTAACTGAATAAGTTTCCGTAAAACAGCCGGGGTCCTATTAGAAAGAATGAACAGATCGCCCAACAAAATGGTGTTCTCGAAGACAACGTTTCGGCTTTCGCACGGAAGCCCTGATCACTGAACGTTTAGTTTAAGCTTTTAGTTTAAACAAGGCTAGGTAGAAGTGGAAACGCTTTCGACAGCACCATGTTGGTCGGCATTCTGTTTATTCTAATATGTATCTACTTCCAGGCCTGCTGAGATGATCGACCTCAAACAGCTAGAACACGCAGAAAGACTCACCTTGCAGTTCGTTCGTCCTGGTGGAATGTCGTTCTTCACCTGAAAGTTTATGAAGAACGATTAAGGCTTTTGGATAAAAGTACACGAACTCCTCAATGCTTTATCATTGTTACGGCGGCCGTATGTATTATTTGAACAAGTAGTCGTTTTCGTCCCTTCGTGGTTGTCACAAAATTGTTCGTACTATGAAGCTTTACGGAAAAAGGAAATTGTCGCAAGTAAAACTACACAGGCACCGAACAGTCTGTTACCAGGCTTAGACACTAAACAGTGAAGTACGCGGGCGAATCAGAAAGTCGTCGTCCCTATTCTTTATTAGCCAGAATAAAGGGCAAACGGGTGATTACAAAGATGCGCACGACTACGTACCTTATGCGCACTACGTACCTTAAACTATTTTTCCACACAGCCCCACACCGGTTCACACCATTTGTCCCATCGCAGAACTAAATTTGAGGTGCCCCTGTGCCGTGAGTCAGTGACGCACGGTCTCCCTGAATGCTCATTGTCGCGCAAGTCGTCGCGACCTTTTGCGAACTCGCAACACCACCACCTCGCGCTACTCAAAGCAAGACATTTTCCCATACGTGGGCTACATTTCCCTGTGAATTTCGCTTGGCGTTCGCCCATTGCTCCACAGAAAAATAATCACATTTCGTTGCTCGTACGGCATGGACGTGTGAAGCACAACCGCCATCTCTCAGCAACTGACAGCAGCGCCATGCCACGGAGCTACCGGCTGATAAGGCTGGGCCAGCCCAAGCTGGAAATATGATTACTTCGAATTCACAGCCGTAATTTGACTAAAAAATAGGGGCAAAGACTTTCATTTGCCCTCGTACTAAATTAACGAGAAGAAAAAGATGAAAAAGAAAGCAAGGCTACCGTATCGTATTCTTGTTCACAATCAAAGATGCGAGCGTTTGCTGGCCATTTATGTCTGAACAAAGCAGTGTCACTCGCAGACAGGTGGCAGGTTGTGGTAAGTGCGATTCAAACTTCTCAAAGTTTGGGCGTTTATCTAGATTTTAGACAGACGTGACAGCTGATTACACTCAGTGGCGACTATTACGGCCTTCTAGCCGATTTCATGTACCCAGCGATATGTTACTCGACGATAGCGTTTACGGTGTGTTTATTCTCAGCAACACATTTATACTGATTCTACTTTTCTTTATTGCGATAGCAATTATATGGACACCCCAGGCGCATTTTTGCTGTCGCCGTCGCCGTGATGTTCCGTATAGAGACGAAGGGCGATAAGAGCGTCGCCGCGCGCCGTATACTGTACGTGCGAGTGAAAGCGTGCGAGAGGAGCCGACGATGGCGGCTCTATCTCGCGCGCGGAAAGGGAGGAACCGCGCCTTCTGTCGCACGCAAGCCACCGGGCGGAGGGGAGGGAGGAGGAGCGGCGTCGAACTCCGGCAGCAACTGCATATTGAGCGGCCACGCGCCATGCATTGAAAGCAATCTGCATTGGGGCCAGAGTCTGGGTGCGCCAACGTATCATACCTTTGCGTGCTGCGTTCTCGCCGCTCTGAACTGAAGCGACAGAGAGCCCGAAGCTCACTTCGCTCACTGCTGCTGCCGCGCTTCCTCACACCAGCGTTTTGACAGCGAGTGTTAGGTATTCATGTTTGCCTGTGTGCGTTGGCACCACGCCTGTTAACTTAGTAAGCGAATGTTCGCAAATTTATACGGCCGGTAAAACTACGATCCTTACTTGGTATGGCTGTGTACTAATTTGCTGTCGCAATATATGCGTTGCGTTTAAGGCGAAACTGCGCATTTTTTTGAAGCACCCTGTTTCGCCTATGTAAACTTGGTTGCAGTTCGAACAAGGAAGGCTGTACATGACATGGAGAAATCTTCGGGCACAGCTTGTCCTACCACCGAAGACACCGCCGCCATGGCCCAACGTGCCGTGTACTGGAGTCGAAAAGATTTAGTTTTGTCTTTAGCCTTTTGGGTTTAGATGTCGTTGATGCCTTGTAGCATCCTTATTTTTTGCAATGGTCAAACTCGACCACCTCAGTTCTTCGAAACCACGACTTCAGAAAATAATTGTTCAAGAAGTTGCGAATTTATGGCACTTAACCTAAACCCTAAACTGCATGGCGGAATGGTATGCTGTCCTTTCCTTCTTTCTTTCATTCCTGGTCCCGGCTTTCAGCAAACAGAATTAAAAATAAATAAATAAATAAAACGTGTAAAGTGGAGCAGAAATATTTAGGCTGACGTTCCGTTCTTTACTATGGAAGACATCAAAACAAATAATGATGTACATAATGATGTGCAACGAGAGAGTATTATTTAACTCACTCTTTATTTTATGTAAGTACATAAAGTACATGAGTACATGCTGAGTGGCTTCTGTTTCTATTGATGCAACTATCTTGCTGATCCGTTAGAATGGTACTGAATTTAGCTACACGGTTCTTAGCTTAAAGCGAGTTCAAGCTATAAACCAACTAACCAGCCGTCCACGACTTTGTCTCCCTTCTTTCTTTTAGGTGTAGTTAGCTACTAAAGCTGGCTTGAAGCTTATCATTCAGTTCATGAGACGGAAGGCGGAGTCGGTGCAAATTGCATGTTGACGTCAACTTCGCATTGTATACAATTTCTGCGATCTGGCGTGTTCAGTCCAAAGCATTCGTTCGCTTGTTCATCGGCAAGTTAAGGCACATTGAATTTCCCAGACAGGGAGCGAGTGGGCGTTAACGAAGATTCCCGGCGGTTTCTGGTGAGAGTGAAGTGATGCTAAGTGACCTTTGCCTTTAATTTTTGTTATTCCGTATACTGAAAAAAAAAAAAGAGACAGGGGGGTGCCGGAACAGAGCTTTTCTCCTTTATATCCTTATTCGTCTTAGAATAATGCGCTCGGTTCTGCTCCTTTGAGTCACCGCACGCAATTTTTCACTATCTGCGAAACATGCATGGGCGACATTCGTTAAGCCGCAATGCTAAAACGCTGCCTTTGACTGCACAATTTCGCAGTCATTCCAACCAAAACGCATTGATTTTTATAATGACAGTAATATGACATGACCAAAGGAATAAAAAGGACGCACTACTTGCCCCACCCCGTCCACTGCTGTTCCTCTTTTTACCGCACCTCCAACCTTCTATAGAGTCACGCTGCACCATTTGAACTCCAGGAGGAGAGTACATAAGCCCGCGAACTGAATGCCAGCGCTCATCCCATCCCACTCTCTCATCCCGCATTATTTTGCAAGCCCGGCCCTTTACGGCAGCTCGCTATGCCGAAAACGTTGAGCTAGATACCGTGAACTATGAGCTCGCCTGTATTTTTTGCCAATGTCCAAGTATTTAGACAAGCCGAGCTTGAAGCTACTCTCTAAACCGGAACCGCGAATGTGCTTGGAGTTCTTGCGTCTCTGCTTAACTAATAAGCATTAATGCAGTAATCAGGCTTCTATAAGAGCTTCGCGCATTTCCTGCGTCAGAGTACTTGAATTTGCTATGCTTCTCGAATCTCACATATTGAAAGACTATCTTATCACTTACCCATATCATTAAGGTGAAGCCTGCAGAAGCAACTCCAACTTGAGCCAAAATGAGAACGCCCGTAACGACGTCCAACTGAAAAAGAAACAGTCACTTGCGTTAAAAATTGAAGAAGCCCGCCGCATTGAAAATATCGATTGAACTGTACGCCATCTCGAGCGCCACTCTAGGTCGCAGCATGCCGGCATGTATTTTTTTTTCACATCAGCACCTTATTAAAAGCTCGGAGGAGGATAACTGGATGCAGGATTTACGGAGATTGTCGATATTTTTCAACAAGAAAGCATCTTGTGGAGCGGACACGCGGGGCGTGTTCCAGTTCTGGCCAGCATTGTAGGACGTCTACGATGACATTTCAGAAGACAGTAGGCCTATGGAATTTAACTGACATGGAACCGTCTGGAAGGAGTCTCTTCAAAATGACGCTACCTCGCGTCAACAATAGGAAAGTCAGGAAAGCGCATATCATTGCTGTAATCTAAGAATACACGCGTGCGAACCTATGAAAAACATAACGTCACTTAGCGCATCAGAAAGTGTGGCTACGTTTTTCTGTGAGCAGATTACCTTCCCGTGGAGTTCTGTCCTTCTGTTCAGCCGCCATCTTGTTTGGACAGCAAAGTAGCCTGCATTGTTTTTTACTCCAATGCTGTCTTCGCGAAGCCGCTCTTGTTCTCGTCAAAACTAGAACGAGACTTGAGGTGCCCGCTGTCCGCTTAGCTGTCCATTTAGCTGCCTACGGCGAGCATCGGAACGCAGCCATGAGCGAACGGAGACAACGCTGCTTTTGGTGCTTACAGGCTCCTAAAAAGCCGAGTTCGGTTCCCATAATGCAGACTGCTCGTACTGAGGCCACATTCTTCTATATAAAGACGGGCAAATAATCATCTTTCGATTGAAAGAGAGAAGTGGACGAACGATAGCTCTTTCTGATAGGCGCTGAGAAAGGAAAGTAAGGCTTGGAAATGCCTGTGGGAGGACTTCGGGCGCAGTCACTGGCAGGTGTCTGCCCTAAATCGGGCGGAGAAGGCCGCGAAAGTGGTATTTCTTAACGAGTTCTTACAAGAGAACGAAACACTGCGCAAATCAGTGACAGGTCGCGGTGAGATTATATTGTGGAAAGACAGGGGTAATTGTGTGTTGCTTGCCTATTTGTGCCATCTTTCTCATGTCACTCTGCTTTCCCAATTAGCTCGTGTTCAATATGTGCCGCATAATCAGTAGTGCAAATCACTTACGTTCACCGTTTCAACATTGTAGAGGAACAACTGAACTTAATGGAGCACTATTAAACTGGAGGTAGGCTGATGTCTTCGAATTTTGGCCGTGATGAGAAGAGGGTATATAAATACGCACCTAATTTCGCACAAGGCGGGGCCACATTACATCACTACATGTTGCTGGGCTAGTTGGTTCAGGCTTATTACTCTGCAATCGGGCGCGAAACAACGTGAAGTGAAAGGACGGGAAAGAGCGTCACTCAAAAGTGTGGCAACTCCGAGTGACGCTCTTTTCTGTCCTGGTTTCACTTCCCTTTATTTTGCGTAATAATTACACTGTAGGTCATGTTCGTATGGTGGCTTCTCCCGATGGTTCTCAAGCAAGTTCTCTTGGTGTTCCTTGCAATGAAATGATCAACAATGGCGGAACAATGGAAGCCTATGACTGGAGCCAGTGTTTCGATAACAGGACTTGTCTTCATCAGAGGCCCTGGCGAAGACGATTCCTCCTGTCGAAGCGTTCGCTCGCAAACAAAAGACGTGCTTTTCTTTCTTGACTACCCTTGATCGAGTCTTCACGTTTCCGTCAACCACGCTCATGTCTGCACTGAAGTTGGCTTTCGTCCTTTCTCAATGTGCCTTCCTTCCTACAAATTGCAACTGCGAAAGAGAAAGCACCTTTACATTGAAGTATATGTGCCACCTTTTTATATCCTCTTTCTTTGTTGGTTCAAAATAATTGTTTTTTCTAGAACTGTCTCTACCACGTTAGACAGATACCGTCCCAAGGCGTCACCGTTAGGCGCCACCGCCCCAAGCTACTCTATTTTAGGACAGCATACCGAGACGAAATTCTCGAGAATAGCGTACCTTGTGCACAAACCATGGACCCCTGTTTCTACGGGCATCTGGTGATTTCGTATGTCTCTATGCCTTCCCAGATGACTGTCATAGCTTCGTTTCCTGTTTGTCAATATTTCATGCTACCGGATACCTGCCCTACGCGTCACGTTCCCTACTGGAGCAATACTTGTAATTTCATCACTGTGCTCGAATCAGACATTTCTTATTCTATGCGCAATATAATTATCTTTGGGTTTGGCCAGTGTGCGAGAGAAAATGCTTTCGATCACACTGACCAGCAACGGATTTGTTGCCCGAGAACATTCCAGGGGACATTCCAGGCCATAATTCAACTACGCTATGCATGTTTCTAAAGTAAAATGAAACTCGGTGCCTGAACGGAACACGACTTAGTTGCCGTCATGTATGTAGACTTAGTAGCTGTCGTGTAGTCACCGTCGTATACCTTGAGCCGGAGATCAGATTTCGACGATCAACTATAGTGTGCTTGTCGCGATCGTTGTACTTGAGTTACCCGCTTTTCTGGGCAAAAGTTCGCCCAATAAAGAGTTAGTTTTCGTGACTCAGTATCGGGACCATTGTATGGTACTCCACCGTCAATATAACGTGTCCACATTACTTTACAAATTCCATAATTGGCAACAGTTTCGAATGTGGACAGAGATTACCTTCATGCTCTTAGAAGCGTTCACGTGCATAGAAAATCGTCATTGGTTGAAAGGCAAGCAAGATAAAGCACAACAATTAAAGCAGCAGGAACCTCTGACAGCCTAAGCAGGAAGATTTCACAAAGCAGTGCACTACCATCATTATTACCATGGTAACTGAAGAATCGCGCCGCCGTATAACTCTCCCGCTGTTTTTGTAGAATGTTCCACGGCACAAACCGCACAGCGACGGCAGCAGAGTGACACGCGCGCAGAAGCTTGCTCACCGCCAGATGAGGCCTTCTAGCCAGAAGCGCGTCCACACAACCAAGAACAGCTGCCAAGGCACACGCTGAACCAAGTACCACGGTGGCGACGGCCAGCGCGGCGAGGTGTCGCTGGTGTCCGTGGAGCCCCCAACGCTGGCTCTCCACGCTGAGGACGTTCAGCCGGGTCAGCGAGGCGTTGCCGAGTATGGCGACAACCAGCCCACTGCACTGCACAGCACACGTGATACAAGGGCGAAGGCGCGGCTTGAAGGATACATTGCGAGGCCGTTCTGAGGTTAGTAGGCAGTATCTTATTCGTCATGGACACGGCAGCCTCGGGCCACGTTTTTATCGTCGAAAGCTGGCCAATACACACTCATGGTTTGACCGCAGCGTTGAAGGCCGGTGTAAGTCGTAATTTGAATCTAAATACACAGCAAAGGTAGCCGTAATAAATCTTATGAATAAACTATAGAATGCGCTCCTCCAGAGCGTACCACGAGATCAGGAAGACTCTTGAGCTTGTGGTAGGTAATGCCCCACGACGCAGCTGTAGCTTATTTCTATATAATGAAGCAAGTTTAAATTCTGGAACGTATCAATAGACAGTGGTGCGTAGCTTTTAATGATGGAGGCAGAGGACAGTTCTTTTGCACGCGAGTGCTCCTGCGAGAAATAGGCAGTAAAGAACCTGCTTGGTTTTCCAAGCAGGTTGCCTTGGCATATTTATTCTTCACTGGAAACACGAGAAATAAGAACAGCTGAAGATTGCACAGAACACCTACGGTGATGAAAACGAAAACATTTTAGTCTCCACACAGACGCACGCACGCACGCTCGCATTAAGTTACAGAGAGAGGTAAGTCAGAAGCGCAAGGCAGTGAGGTTAACCAGGCTGCGCCCGTTTGATTACCCTGCACCAGGAAAGTAGGAAAGAACGCAGGCACGCCCATGAAGTGAAACCTTCGCCTCTCAGTACGTCACAAGCGGTCGTATAAACTGGTGCAACCCAAGAAACGCAGCAGGGTTTTGGCGGCCTTGCGCACCACAGGTGCATAAGGCCCCAGTTCTAGGATCTTTTCCATAGATGGACTGTCATCTGATCTCCCTACAGACGCCCGAAGGGAAAGCCTCCAGTCTATGTATGGCGGGCTGTCTCCACAGCACCCAACGGCGCGTAAAGCATGCCGTTTGTATCACATGGGAAATTGGGAGATTCGTGGCTCGAAGCTCGAAAGTTGCGGGAAGTGTGGCCAGGTCGAAGTCGATGCTTGTGGACAAGGTAATGTCGTTGCGGAAGGTATTTCTTTTGCGTCTGGAAACCGCCGCCGGGGTTTCAGCGTGAGTGGACGGATTATATGATGAACGAAGGACGAGTCCGCTTGGCATTTCTGGCGGTAAACGACTCGGTAAATGCAGCTTGAACAGCGGTAGCGGCAACTACTCAGCTAGCACGTAGTTGGCGATATGCGTTACTTTTTTTTTTTCGAGCCGACAGCATTATCGAGAAACGCCAGCGATTACCACTCCGTTCGCTTTTGCCATCCAGATGCACGCACGCGCGCGCTCTTGCAATTCTTGATGGCGAGTCAGCGGTCTTGCAGCGGCGAGAGGCACTCCGTAAACGAACAGCGCATCAGATGGCATTCGAACTGGGATTCGCCTTGCGCGCCCCGCATGCTGTCGCCTGGTCCCGCTTCCCCTCGCCGCTGCAACGCCGCTGACACGCCGGGCGGTAGACGCTGGCGACATATTATTTAAAGAAAAAGTGTACTACATACAGAACAGTGATAAGAGATAGCGCTGTAGAACGCCCAAGATTTACGTACCAAGAAGCTATCTGTGGTCATTTATTCTGCAGTAAAGAATTGCTACGAATGTTTCCGTTTTTGAACCCGGATATGGCAGACGGGTAACTACATAGCCCCCGGCCTACCACGGTGGTTATCAGGTTATAAAAAGTGGACGTATTTACTAGTTCAATGGGGATTCCCACCCATGATGAAATGTGGGCAAAAAATGTCATGACTCTGCTTCGCGTTTCACGTAGACTTGTGAATGGACTTGTTCTGTTGTGACAGACCTAATCCGAAGCCGGGTAGCTGCGTTTGCGTACCGTATCGTCAAGCGTTGTAAGCAGGCAGCATGCCATCTTAAGAACAGCTAGCGCTTAGTGCGGCTTATTTTTCAAGAAAACGATGAGACGCCGCGCGCACGCAACTACAAAATATAAAGAGAGGTTGACTGCGCAATGCTCCGTTGAATAGCCAATTTATGTGTGGTAGAATAGTCGTAATAAGGAATAGGATAGGATAGGAGATAGGAGTACCGCACCAGGAGCGTACAGGAAAGGCGATTGCGTAAGCAATGCCTAGCTAACTGTCCTCGTAATGCATGCGAATATTGCCGCCTCACGAAATGCAGCGGTAGTACATATCGTGCGGCTTCGTTTTTTCACAAATGTCTCGAGAATATCTACAGAAACTTCACGCCACATATCACCGCACTGCCGTCGCCTATTTCCTGTTCACCGTGAACTGTTGCAAATTGAACTTGAACAGAATGCTGAGCTACAACGAGTGCGCAGAATTAGGAGAGGCAAATCGTGCGCAAAAGCAACGTGACGTTTTCAAGATGCCTGCGCATATCAAGCAAAAATATGTGACCCTATGGTTTGAGTCACTCATCGATATGTGTGCTCGAGCGCATTAAAAGCGGCTAAAACAAACGCTGTATGGCGGATTGATTGGACACCTGGCATTCGTTAGTGAACTCCGAGCGTGTTTATGCCTCATACCAACGTCTGACTGTCTCGTGTAGCTGGGAATCGTATCTGCGACCTCGAATACAGAAAACGAGAAGCTTAACCTCTCAGCTCCCAAGAGAGCTAAGTTCAAGCTTCGCGATGTAGCTTACTTCTGGACAGTAAAATAGGTACGCAGTACCGGCATCACATCCATAGTGTTTGAAAGCCGCAGTCACAATACTAAAAAATCTCGACTGACATTTCGTGCGACGAATCTTTGCTCTCAACTTTTTACGTAACATCACGCCTTCGAAAACTATCGTACGCCGAATGGCAACGAAGATAGGAGTACCGCACCAGGAGCGTACAGGAAAGGCGATTGCGTAAGCAATGCCTAGCTAACTGTCCACGTAATGCATGCGAATATTGCCGCCTCACGAAATGCAGCGGTAGTACATATCGTGCGGCTTCGTTTTTTCACAAATGTCTCGAGAATATCTACAGAAACTTCACGCCACATATCACCGCACTGCCGTCGCCTATTTCCTGTTCACCGTGAACTGTTGCAAATTCATTTTGATATTATGCGATATGCCCTAGCCGCCTAATCTATTGCACGGCACATTTTCACAAGCAGCGTCGCTTAGTGCAGTTTACGTAACAGCACATAATAAGGCACGTACGCTTACATTCTTTCTTTCCGCGACGGCAATCACTAAATTGGGTGAACCACACTTACGAGACACATGATGTAAGCCGACAGCTTCAGGTACCGGCACCTCTTCATGGCGCATTCGGAGAAGGCTCTTGCCAGTGCTGGCATGATAGTCGTTTCCTGTAATGACTGGGCTTACGGACGCTATCTTCTTCTCATCGCCAGATTAAAAAAAAAGGGTGACTGAGGAGCCTCGATGTGCAGAAACTGCTGGGCGTGCCCAGTTTCGCTAACACCGCGGCGGACAGCTGCTCTGCTGAATTCGCCGCCTGGTGACAGCTTCGGAATGTAGACAGGAAATGCTAGCCCGTGTGGCTTAAAGCTTTTCGCAAGTTCCGGGGACCAAGTTTAGTGTGCCACTCGATGCAATGTGGCAGTTCGTGAGTCCGTTGGAAGTTACTCGGATACATGTGAGCCGAGCTAGGCAGCATTAGTTTTGCTGTAGATTTTCGCAAATCGGTCTGAGCGACCGTCTGCGCTGAGAATTTTCACTACGTCAACGACATCGACCGCTTCTCTCGTTCTCTTAATTTTGCCATCTCCTTTGCACTTCCCTTACTAGAGGGTAGCCATGCAACTGGGCTCTGCTGCTTAACCTCCCTGCCTTTCATTTATCTAGCATGCATGCAGCTCATATCAGCAAATATTATGTTGACACTGCTTTGGCGTCCATGAAGATCGGTAAGCCTTACCAGCTTTACAAAGGGCAGGTAGGGAAATGTGCACAGTGACAGGCGAAGTAGCAGGGCTTGCGTGTCAATCACGGTGGCAGAATATGTGGCACTGAAAATTCACAGTGGATTGCCGCACTATGTGCTATTTTTAGCATTGCTCAGCATGGCAGCGTGGCTACGGAGGCAGACGGCACCACGTAGATGGGAAGCGCCATATTGAAGCTTTATAAAAGAGAACGCCGCGTCCAATAGGAGAGCACAACCTGTACTCCGAGTACGTTAGTTACTGTAACGTGGAAGCCTTCACGGCATCATCGGTGTCTATGCAACAGCAAACATTTGCAAACGATACCGCTCTCATTTTAGCACGCAAGCCCACAAGCGAATCACGTCGTGCCGCTAACGAAAATTGATAAAAAAGAAAAGTACGTGACAGGTTTCTTTAAAACAGATCGGTGCTCAGGTAGGAAAGCAGAACATGTAATGAAATTGCCGAGCAATATAACAGCCGTGGACTGACAGGTGTTCAAAGTTGCAGGCGAGCCGATTGCTAGAGTAAATGGTGGAACCCTACTTGGCTCTTGTTAAGCTGCTACTTCAGCTTGGAATCCACATGTAGAGTCCTCTTATAAAAAGCTTAGCAAAGTGCTTGATGAATCAACGTGACATATCATATGTGCTAGTTCGTATTCATATGTCAGGCTGTATTGAATCATCGGTGATATACGTATGACTGGTAAATATACCGACCCACAATAATCCGAGGACACCTAAGCACTGCTTATGAGTTGTGAATGCGAAAGCATTGCTGTCCAATTGAGCGCCGCGGAGGGGTCCTTCGAGTTACGAACTCCTCACGGGCAAGCGAGCGCGTTGAGACGCTTGGTGCGTAAGGCACTCGGCATCTGAGCGTGGGGTCGTAGGTTCGAAACCCACGACCTTCAACGTTTTTCCTTTCGAATTTATTCTGCTTTTTATATGTTCATTTCTTTACAGTGATTTACTGAGGCGAAGTTAGAACGCAGGCAAGAGCTTGCGCGGGCAAGGAACGCGCGGATAAGATAAGGCTTGCTTGTGAGAGAAGCTGACGTGGCGCAGCTGTGGTGCCCTCTCCCCTCACGCAACACCTGGAGCGCCCAGTAGGTGTTCCCTTTCGCCCGCTCTGCTGTGTCGAGGCGCAGTCGTGACGTGGCGTCGTAACCAATGGGAATTTAGGTGCCGTTTTGCCGCCACAGACGCCGGCTTTTTCGCTCAATGGGCCATTTGGCGCGTTCGCATCAATACGACAAAAACAATAATTTCGGTTTATTACGAACCTGAGTTGTGTTGTAGTCACCAAAACCCCTTCAAAAGATGCCACATGATGTCATTTTGCCTGCTACTAAATTCCAAAACTACGAAGAGCGTCTGGAAACACATAACAGACCGCAACCTGTTATTTAATTTTTGTACCGTGTGATAATTTCCTGGAAACGCTAGTGGCAAATATGTACACAGGATATTCCAGCAGACATGGGCCAAGCTGTTTATAAGGATGCGAGACACGACGATGGGACCGACAGTATACCGTCAGCAGTCGCTTTGCTTAAGCTGCCTGGGGTATTATTTGTTATCGTTGATTAGCCCAGTTGCCAAAATAATATTTACTGCCCTTATTGAGTATATACACAATTAACGGCCAAATAATGCTCCCGAATTAAAATGAAAATGCTAAATAAATGTGTTCGTACCAACAAGCCCGGCTAGCCACTATTCTGAAGATCATGTTCAATAGTTCCACTCGTCTATGATTTTCGTAGGTATATTTTTATGCGTTTAAATGTTGTGGGGAAATTTACGAAACAAATGCGGAAAGACCGCCCTCCCACACGTGTCGCGGGCGCGGCATCAGCGCTCTCGAGAGGTGTTTTTAACTACTAATTACATGAAAAGTCTGTTTTTGTGAGGACACCAAAGTGATAAGACGTCGGTGCAACCGTTGGCTGCCGAAGGGCTAGTGACGCTGCGAGCTAGTGCACTGCGCACCGGCTTAGCGCAACGACAAGAATTACCATTTCTCAAAATAGCAGCCGAATGTTACGTCGACGCCTTGTCCCTCTTACGGTGTCGCCAAGCCAGATAATTTAATAGAGTTATGTTGAATTCCAATGGCGGAGTCGGAGCAAGTTTTTCTGCTCGTTTCGGAGCAAGTTTGTTCCAATGACGGAGTGAGAGCGGGAGTAAGGTGTTGCAATGAGAGAGTCGGAGTGGATTCAGAGCGGGAGTCACTCCGTGGAGCAGAAAAAGATGCTCCGCCAAAATCGGCGGAGTGGACCGGAACTCTGCGTGACGTATTTCCTTTACCACGTTTGCCTGCTGGGAGGCGCCACCGGTCACGACTCGCTAGGAAGCAAAAGCTGCTGCAGGCTTGGCGAGATATCCATTCCGCACTTTTAAAAAGGCAACAGGTGAACGGCGCTGAAGAGACAAGTAACCGGTGCGGCGGTACTGGGAGCAAACAGCGGAAGGAAATGACAACACGCAAGGTATCCTGGGTAACTCGGTGATAGAACTTCCGCTTCCGCCTTGCTCCGGCGGCGCAGGTTGTGTTCCACTCGCGGATCTGGAGGCGTTGCTCTGCGCCAGAGTCGAGTGCTCGCTCGCGGAGTCCGTCGGCTGCTCCGACTCCGCCATTTGAATTCAACATTAGTTGTTAGAAACCTTTTACGAGGTCTCTGCGGTAGAGCACGCGAAGCACGCCGGTGCGTGCAAACTGGGCGATTGTTCCTGCTGCGAGCGTCGGCGAACGCGGGGCGCAGCGGGAGATGAGAGAAGAGAGGGCGAGGAGCAAAGGAGAGGAGGGTGCAGCGGAACCATCAGGCGGAAAGCGGAGAAGTGGCGAAAGAGAGAAGAAAAGCGTTGTGGCGCGCAAGACGGGCTTTTCGGAGGCAATGGCTGCGAGATGGCGCCACAGTAGCGCGCGTCGTCTGCATGGAAACAAAGCGCTACGCGAGCGGAAGTCTGTCTGCGGCGGTTGCTGTGAGTCGCACCCGCGCGTCACCCACGTGCTGCCTCTCGTGATCACCCAATAAGCGAGGTAGTCGCGCCAAACTTCGCTCCGTTTGCAACGTGCCGAATGAGACAGATTGTCCGCCCCAGCCAATATATCGCGAAATGAAAGCACGTATAGAGCTCCGTTCTAATTTCGCAGTAGGAAGTTTCCTAATCATCGGTGAATCGCTTTTAAGGCGAAATGCTTAGATGGCTCATCGGTCGAAAAATCCGACGACCGTCCGTCGTTAAGGTACCTAAATTCAAGCGCGTGCGCTAGTATGCCATCAATTTCTTTATGAATAAAGAGCTCAATTATGTCTGTTCACATTGAATGAACGTCTTTCTAAATAATCAGTGTGGCCACAAAAGTGCCTGCGTGTGATTTTCCCGGTTTTGTTCATATTTGCCGAGCAATGTACACGTGTCTTATGATGTTTTGAGCAGTATAAAGCACGCCAGCGAGAACGGGAAATAAACTTGTTGTTGAAAGTTAGCGCTGTGTGTTTGTCTAATTTGCCTTTCCCTGTCCCTATCATCCCGCCTGCGCCCCAAGAATATAGAAGGCACGATATATACAAGTCCACGTAGCTACCCCTGGTCGATTAAAGTGCTGAAAAAATCCATTCAATGAACCGGCGTATGCCTCTTAATGGTTTCCATAGACTTGCCAAGACCGTTCTAACCTGCCAATAACAACTCAGAACCAACGGGGATATCTAG
Organism: Dermacentor variabilis; assembly: GCF_050947875.1. NCBI lineage: Eukaryota > Metazoa > Arthropoda > Arachnida > Ixodida > Ixodidae > Dermacentor > Dermacentor variabilis. The sequence continues at coordinate 140,627,150 of NC_134571.1, forward strand.
GTGACTGAAAAAGAAAAAAAAAAGCAAGAGGCAACAAGTAATGGGAGCTAGAAAACGCATTCCAATGAGAATGCCAAAGTAATGTAACGAATCCTTCGTGAACGCGCAGGCTTTCACCTTCAGCGTATGCTAAAGTTAGTCTCAACATTTAAATGCACAAGCATTTCTGCACTTACCAAACGAGAAAACCGTCCGTCCGTCCGCATGTAAGACGATCGCTTTGAAGATGGAGCCCGCAGCAGCGATCGAATTTACCTTCGTGCTGCCTGTCGCTTCAACGCTTACGAAGCGGCGAGAACATAGCGCTCATGGAGATCTCAGCTCCCGCCGCACTCCGCAGACCGTTTACAAAGTACGGGCCCGCGCGTCTCACTGCAACGCTAAGTAAGCGGAGAGAACACAGCGCGCCACGCTATCAGCAGTAGGTACTCTCGGTCGGCATCGCACATTGCTTTCAATATACGGCCCTGGCCGCCGTCCCAGACGTAGCCGGAGCATGGTTATTCACGGGTTCACAATGTGCCGACGCGGATGGATAATGCTCCCAAGAGCAATAGTGACTTATAGGGATCGGAACGTAATAGAATGCGAAACAGATCGCTCATCCGAGTAGAATGCGAAAGTATTCACCCAGCGAGACCCATAGGAAACGTCCACCTTTTAGAAGGGACTTAAAGCGTAAGGAAGAATTAGCCGGTCGGCGGTCGAAATAAGCCAGATACGTTAAGAGTGTTGGTGGAGGAAAAGCAGGAAAGAAATTGATAGGACTGGTTACGTTACAGACCTTTGTACATATACAAGGCAGATATAGAGGTTGTATGGAAGAGAGAAATTACTAAGGAGACAGACAAAATGATGGACTGATAAATATCTACAAATTACTTGATTAGCTCAAGCAGGCTGGTTAACTATTTGATGAGGCTTTTTGGTTGGATAGTCGGTACTGAGTATTGATTATCGATACCGATAATTGTTCCGATTAGTCGTCGTAGCCTTCTCGTCCTTGTATTTTCGCGCTTTTATTCGTTCGTTTGTTACCGCCCCGTTTCGAAGGGGATGCCAATAAATCATCATCATCACCATCACCAGTGGCGTAGCTCGGCGGAGAGAACAAAGCCCTTCGCTACATTCCGAAGATCCAGGGGCTTTATGCAACGCAGCACACTAGCGCCGACACGCAAAAAAGGCAGACATAACCGTTGCTTATCTCAGAAACTGCGCCTTTGTCACCTTCTATCTGCTAAATTCTCTCGCTGTGTAAAGCTTCGGCCAATACTATCGCAGTGCGGCTTCCACCACTGCACCAATCCAAGCATCAGCAATACGTGGCCTACCGTGGTCAGTATTCACAGGAAATAACGAAAAACGAAGGCAATAATACCTCAGACAAACGATATTAAATATACTGTGCTAAATACCTGATGTTAGTAGGCATATTGCAATGTTGCAAACAGAAACCTCCTTAGTAACACTAGCGCACGTGATTGAAAACAGTGACACGTAATATGACGTTAAAGAGAAGAGTGAAATATTTGTCTTTATTCAATATTCCAGCCGTGTCATTGAAGACAGGCAGCACGCACGTAAAGACATAAAACATTCTGTATGCAAATTTATTGTTTGCTGAAAGTAAGTAAGTAAGCGCATTTTGTGTGTTAAGGTTCGAACACGGATGCTGAAAAACAACAGACAGTCACTTTTTATCTGTCTTTTGTTTTTGACCTGCATTCGTGTCGCTCAATAGTTGCTGTGCAGAATGGAGATCAAAAGTCGAAAGGGGGACACTCGTTTCTTGCGTTGTCCGAGCAGGTGCATACAGATTACAATCGCATGCCAGGTGAGCAATATACCTGGCGTAAAGGATCGCTTACCAGTATTTGAGTTACAAAACACCGACATCAGGCCATCAAGGCCCCCTAAGCCTTAATAATTTCTCTCAAACACCCACAGGTGAACGCTTCTTCTCTCGTATACCTTCGGTATCGAGTGAAAAAACCCAGAATCTCTTCCCGCAGCATTGGTTACTATACGTACTAATCTAGACATTCACAGCGCATAGTTAATGCTAATGCATTCAGAACAAAGATATGGGCTCCCAACGTTTCCTGACTATACTGGTTCGAAGAGTACCAGCAGTGTTACGCGCATTTTTCATCGCAACTTCGGCTAGTTTCACCTCTTTTACGGCAAGACGCCAATCAATAACTAGCCCAAAAGGAAGGAGGCTCTAACGGACGCAGTAAGGCTTCACGATTCCTTGTGGAGCACCTCACTCTACTAGGGTAACCTATTTCCTGCCCTAACTGATATTTACAGCACTGGTGGAGCGCTGGGAACTGTCGCAAATGCTGGGAAAACGACGGCGCTCGGGCTACGCTCTTCCTCGTTGTCGTAGTAGCCGCTAAACTCGGCGTGCTCCAGTCTCGGCTCTCCGGCGGACGATCTGTGCTGGAAGGTCGCAGCGGCGCTAGCCTCGCCGAACACGTCTCCGGGCACTTCGGTGCTGGCTATCTGAACCGTTGTTTTAGTCGTGACCGGCAGACACACCATTCGCGTCGTGCTCGACACGGTGGATCCCCTGCGAATGAACATGCGAACACCTCTTGGAACTGGGAAGTTGAAAGTAAAAAAAAAAAAATAATGAAATATACCCTGACGTTTTACTCGCCAAAACAGGGTCGCAATGGAAAACATATGAAGTAAAATGAACGATCGCAAGGAAGAACTTTATTGGACGAGCATTTTTCTTAGAGCCAAGGACCAAAGTGCTCGTGAAGGCGTCAATGTTTCATTGTCGAAAACGAAGGTGAGTGTAGGAGGCACCGATACAGTACTAAAATCACGTTTGCATGTTTGCGCTTTTGGCTGCCGACAATTGCTGCCAGCGCGAATGAGACGTCTGCTGATACAAGGGTCTCATAAGGCACATGCGTAGTTTTAATTTGCATCTTATCTCGGATTCGTTTCTTATGTCTATAAGTGATACGTTACTTTGATTAAGGAACATATACGTATCAGTTTTTGCATACTACATAATATGCATTCTTGGGCGGCGCACATACAAATGAAACACGAGAAAGAATACAGAACAAGCGCTGGTCCTTCGGCATTGTATATGTTTCTAACAAAAGTCGCGACAAAGCACTTGCGCCTGTCTTGCTGTACAGCTGTAGTTTCCTCTTTTTTAATGCTAACAGTGCTAATAAAATGCAACTCACCAAGCTTTATTGACAGCTTTTTCGGAAGGTCATGGACAGTTTACCTCCGAGCACATGCACCAGAATGGCTGCTACGATGACGTCTGTGCAAACTATATATATCTTGTGAAAGCACAGGCGACACACAGACGATTGTAAACCGACAAATTACGCGGCGGTTCGGGCATTACGTGAGACAGTTGTCTTCCTTGGTATCATTCAACAGTTGAGCTGTGCTCGCGCGCGTGGCGGCAGAAGCAGTAATTAAGCTCACCCGTTTCCTTCCGACTGAGGCCGACCAAACAGCAAGTTCGAGCAGTTGAAGTTGCTGTTCCCGGAATTACTTTTGCTCACGGCCCTGGTAATTTGGTTCACTGAAAGGTGGTAAAGAAGAAAAAGCTTCTGGCAGTTGTTTGTTCCGATGGAATGAATCGCCTATTATTTTGTGTTCAAAGGTGAATATTTGAGCCTGGACAGCCTTCCGATGATGGCATTATTATTATTACAATAAATGTAAACGCGAAGAAGTCGCAAACCACTGGAAATGCTTCCTTAGTTTCCTAGATTCACCTGCATTTGCAATAGTGACCTAATCGAAACTGTAAGATGCACATTCGTGACCAAAACCAGGTCCTTGTGCGGAAGCGCAAGCACGAAGGAAGCACGAAGGTGCCCAAATGACACGTAATTTGACATATAACCTCGCTTGTAGGAGTTATAGTTGTAATGTATCAAACACGAAGGAAGCACGAAGGTGCCCTAATAACATGTAATTTGACATATAAACTCGCGTGCAGGAGTTATAGTTGTAATGTATCAAATAGTTTATTATTTAGAAAGGGTCGCGAATCAGGAGCAACCACGCAGGGAAACGCGCGGAGTGAGACAGGATATGGTCGCGCTACGTGCTGAGCGTGCACAGCGCTGCCCTCTACGTATACAACCGAGTATAGCTGTTTAACGGGTGTTTAAACGCAATGTTTCATGGGAGGCATAGAATATGTATGACCCGGGACTACTAAACTGCGACAAGACGAGGCGATTGCGGAGAAATTACCTTTTTGAATTTTAAGACTCATATGTGTATGTCTACACCCAGGTCGCTATGAGGGGCGTTGTAGGTGAAGGAACCGGAATGTACAATGCTGCAGAGAACTCGTTAAGCGGCAGTTTCCTCATGGAGCTTCCGCATGGCGTTTACGCAAGGTGGTAGTTGCGGACGGGAGTCGATCCCGCACCTTAGTGCTCAGCACAAGAATGAACGACGCCTATGAGGGCTCTCAATCACAGGTGCCACAGCGTACTCTTTAATTTAACCTGACCGTGGGGCTACCCAGGCAGCACACCAGCAATGGTTCAAGCACGCTCCGATTCTGGCAGAAATTGATACCAATTCGCAACCAACCCTGGCATATTGGCAAATTGCCACCCAATCCAATGCTGGACCACAGTTAAAGCCAAGATTGAACGAATATTATGCCAATGCAGCAGCCATTGCGCTGCTAGCGTAGCACCAGCGCTGAGCCATATCGTTGCCATTATTAGTGTCAGTTTTGAGCCAATGCCCTTTCTTTGCATGACGAGTATTGTAAATACGCTCGCTCTAGTGTGCGCAGCCATTATTACTTCGAACCTTCTGCTAGCGGCATTTCTGATGGCACTTACCCCCATTAGCTACGAGAATTCGGAGTGGCACCCTCTCGCGAGTGACGTCACGGTCAGGACGCCGTTTGTTCCGGCTTGCTCGTTCCCTTCGTGTATGCTTGGGATATGGGTGACTCGAGCCGTACTTATTTAAGGATATGTCGGCTTCTTTCTGCTGCCATGCCTGAACCACAGTTCCTTCTTCCATAGCGCGCGAGTCGAGAAAATTTGCGGCTTGGATATCGCATGCTATGCACTGTTGAAGGGGTCTACTGGTATTGCAACGCATATATTTGCAATGCCATAAATTTTGCGTAAAAGGAATGTATGCACATTTAACACGCGAAGTTGTGTATGATGCTTCGCTAAACGCTTAACATTCCCTTAGTACTTAGCTATGAGAGAGATTGCACTTTACATGGAAGAAAAATCTTGGTAATTGGTGTCAACATGTTATCCGTGTTAGAAAGATGCTGCCCAGGGAAGCTGTGATAATGATTCTTATTACTCTGGTGAGTTGTTCTAGTTGAATGTGGCCACTTTATTAATGCGTAAAAGGAAGGGTTAGGCGCGCATTTCGTATGAAAAAGTTTGCTGCTACTTTCAACGCTCTCTAAAACAGGTCCACATAAAGTGAATTGCTCATGGCTGCTAAGACGATGGCGCGTCACGTAGAGAATTTACATAGTTCATTCACAAATACCATAGAATCAATCAGCTGAAAGAAAAGTTTCATGGTTAAGATCGATTGTCAATCAATTTCAAGCGATGAAATGCTTCATGGTGGCCCTCAGTAGCCTTTATCGACTAAATGGCACGTCCCCCATGCAGCGGTACCAACCGACTGTCGTTATGACGAGGCAGGAATTGTTCGCGAAACCCATCACTTCACTTCAACTTCGAATTTAAACCATGAAACAGTTTTGACAGCGCAAATTGCAATGCCTAAAGTATACTCGAGGTACTACAGCGCAGCTTAGGCTGTCTATAAGACGAAAATTCAAGCGCCTTCTGCCTCACCATGTCTCGATCCAGCGTTGTTTAATTATACAAACGGAGAACTATTCGCTTCGTCGGTACATAAAAGAGAAGCTCGCAAACCTTCATGAGGAAGACACCACAAGCCTTGCATATTTCACTTGATTTTTGACTGTCCACCACATGATATCCTCCAATATGTCCCATACTACTAATGAATGACGCTTCGGCTTCTTTCTGGCTACAGCCATACGGTCCGAAAGGCATATCTCACAAGAAGATTGGGGCCGAGCAGCCTGTGTCATTTCGCCAAATAGATTCATCATGTATATTCCTCAAGCAACGAGCACCAATAAATTGCCCAAGTGAGTTGAACGTGTAGCACGGAAAAGGGAATATATATTGGTACAATCCTTTTCGTATTCTGCAACAGCTGTAAGCCTCAATTAGCTTTACTTCAAATTACCGCCATTTAAAATAAACAAGTGAAGAACCGCCCAATTTTGAGAAGCAGTTAAAGAAGCAAGTGGTGCTGGTAGAATTTAAACTGCAACGTTAGTCGAGTCCTCGTGTCACTGCCGGGCGTTTCTGTGAAGTAATGCCAAAAATTCGATAATACCATGAACTACTCGTAGTGAGCAAACCTGTTTAAGCGGATTAAAATCAAGTTAACTGTTGTAGAAGTCATATAAAGCCAGCGTTTATGACATACTTGTTGCACCGCGGCAGGTATGGTAGCATAACTGGATTCTTATGTGCTATGTTATTGCGGTAGTCGATCCGCGCACGAAAAACTCGCAGTGGGCTGGTCTGAGCTCCTTCGGCTGGCACTGTAGCATCGCCTTTGTGAATGGTATTGTTGTCTAAGAAATAAGCTCTTTGAATAAATCTTCGTGAACGAAGATGTCGTAAAAATATATTTGAGACACGAACAAACGAAAGCACTGCAGAAGGCGCCCGGACACATCCCGAACTGCAGCAGACGACAGGTGCGAGACCGTGCCCTGAGATCACACGAGCGGCGCTCGCGTGATGTCAGGGCACGGTAATGACAAAAATTATGACAAAGATTATGATTATGACAAAGATTATGGGGTGCGCGGGTTCGGGTAATTCACCATTTAGTGGCAAGAACTGAGAAAAATAAGCGCAAGTTTCACTAGAATAATGCAGACAGAACGATAATTCGACAAGAAAAATCAAGTTACAGCGCCATTTATTGCTTAAGTATGGTAAAAAAGAAAAAAAAACATACTTGTGTTCATTTCCTCCTTCTCGGGATTGCTGCTTCCTGCATGATTGACATGGTTTTCGACTCCTGAGCTCTCTACGCGGTTTATTACAATGCACACGCTCTGAAAGGAAAGGGTTGTATACACATTTAAAATATTCACGCACAAAGATTCCATATAAAGGGTGTCCCATGTAATTTCAGCCAAGAATTTAAATATGAAAGGCGCGTGGAAGCGAATTGAACCGAACGCATACTATTCGCGATGTCCTATAGTAACTCAGGCAATTTATTGTTTTCCCCATAACGCAATAACTAATTAAGTTTAATTACTCAACTTTGTCTTATATGCCCATGCCTTATAAGCAGATTTGTGCAGCACCTTCAGAAACCGTTGATCGAGTTGTTTTCTGTACGATACGTCCCACGTAGTCTTTTTCTGGGTTGCGAAGGAAGCCCGCAAATTGGTATCGCTGTGGTATCGTGCTGCTCTCAAGCGTGCGTTCGGTGAACATGGTCGGCTGCATCATGACTGGCGACGGGGAAGCGGCAGGGCGTTATGATAGTTGTAGGCAGCTAGGCCGGCGGCTCCCGTCGGATGACGGCGCAAAAGCATGCTGCTGGCTGAGAATTGCAGAGGAGATAAAGAACGCCCTGCCGATTCCCCGTAGGGATGGGCCAACTTTTAAATTTCGGGGTGGGCCAAAAAAAATTTTGTGTTAAGCCAAGTAGAAATTTAAGCGTGGGCTGAGTTGAAGTTTGGGGGGTGGGCCGACTTGAAGTTTGGGGGGTGGGCCGACTTGAAGTTTGGGGACTTGACCGAATTGACATTTCGGGTGAGCCGAATTGAAATTTGGGGGTGGGCAAACTTGAAGTTTAGAGGTCGACCAACTTGAAATTCGGGAGTATGCTTACGCACACTTAGGCAACTCCACTGGAGCTTATGCATTATTTTTCAGTCGAATTTGTTTTGAATTGGGCTGCCACCTACGCATGAATAGGTTATTATTTGGTTTTCTCGCGGATACAGGCTATGTGCAGGGGGTGTTCACATGATTGCCCACGCTTGCTCGCACTGAAATTGCACAACCGTCCTATTCAGTTTAGCGACCACAGCAAGAAAGCTACTACACATTGAGAAGATAAACGCACGGACGGATGATGCACTCGCGACCAATTCATTACAAGAAGGCACGCTGAATATGATACCTGCAGTGCACATGCGCGCACAGGCAAGAAGAAAAAACCAAAACACAGAGGGTTGTGCCGCAACCAATACTAGAACAGATGGACTAGAATAAATCTTATCGTGTGGTAGAAAAAATGTCTGGAGTATAGAACGCGCCTCAAAGTTCCTTTTACATAAGTGTGTCCCATTCACACGGCTTTAAGAAGAAAAAGAAACTGCTCATAAACATCACATTCAGCATCCTCGATGCTGCTATCACGATTCAAAAATTTTTGTACACCACTGTGGTGCGCAACTGATCCAAAATAATGCGCCTTCATCGAATACTGCGGCCAGGCTGCTGGAGCCAAGGAGGAAGAGCGTGCCGTGCGCAGTGCGCGTGGCTGGCGCGCGAAGAGAATCGAGGAGGAAAGCGCCGCGTGAAGGAGAGTGGCGCTACTAACAAATCATCGAAGGGTTTTAGCTGTTGGAAGAAAAGGCTACTCCATTTTGCACCCGAGTAACGCCGCCGTTAAGTTCCGTTAGCAGCTAGGGTGCCTCGATGTCCTCCTCCGCAACCGCTGCAGATTTTGGGAAGGAGCAAGTCGAGGCACGCTAGCTGCTAACGCCACTTAACGGCGAGGTTACTCGGCCGCAAAAGGGAGTAGCCTCTCCTTCTCTGGCTAGGCGTCGCCAGAGGGCGCGGACTTGTCGCGCGCCTGTCGGAACGCTCCGTGGAGCAGTCTTGCGGGGCACCCGAGCGGGGCACCCGAACGGGCGAACTCGATCCTTCGAACGCGACACCGCTCGCGTGACTGTACACACGATTAGGCGCTGGTGTCGAGTCTGGAGGCGAACATATTCGCTCAATATCCGGTCGCGGTGAGTCGGACTTCATCGATTCGTCCGGACCCATCGGCATGTGCTATCGATAGTAAATCGGCTTAGTGGCATGGGTGTACGAAAGGTGCGATAAACGCACTTGTGATTATCTGCACTACTGTATTGTCGTTCCTTTTTCTGGAGTGCACGTTTGAGACCCCCCACAACATATAAAAAATGCATGACAATGAATGCGTGACCATTGTGGTGGATAAACAAACATTCCGTGATAGGATGAACGTAAAAAAAATTGTACGCATAACCCTCAATTTTAAAGCATTTAGTTCTGCACTATACGAAAGCTTCTCGTCACATAGATTCCAACGTGTGCGTTGGATGTGCATTTTGTTTTGTGAATCGCCTCTTGGCGATGTTTATCCCTACATAATGAATATTTCATATTGCTGTCATGAGATTTACCTCAACTTTGTTGATTACTCGCTTCAAAAACTACACGAGTTGCCCTTATTTATTTATCATGAGACTGTTCACTGAAGTAAAGAAAATTATGCGGATCCCACGCACTGTGGGAATCGATGTACGAGAAACTTTCTGTGCTGTTGGCTTTCATTGATGATAACTAGCAGTGATTTTGACGGCAAATGTTTTATTTTTTTCAATGTTTAGTCTAATGCGAGAGTGGCGAGCTTGTGTTGAACGTTACATTGCGTGCCCCACTACTGTTTGTCTGCGTCGTGCACAGAAGACACAGGGAGACGTGTTTGTTTGAGGCGCTGGTGTGCGCCATTGTTGATAACTTCTGAGAGGGTTGAGCATTGTCGTTGCCTCAGATGTCACATCGCATGGGGGCAGAAGTGCTAAAACGTTAATTGAATTATGGGGCTGTACGCGCCAAAACCACAATCGGATTATGAGGCATGCCGTGGTGGCGGACTCCGAATTAACATTGACACCCTGGTGTTCTTTAACGTGCGCCTAAATCTAATTACAGAAGCGGTTTTGTATTTCGCCCCCCCGTCGAAAAAGCTGCTTATCTGTCAGCTCGATTGATGGGATTCTGACACATTTGTCTCTTCGGTGGATCGCGTGGGTCTCAAATATTTCGCGCGTTAGGCGATTCTTGTATGTCTTCAGTAAAACTCTCGTTTGCAACCGCTGCACGTCGTACGTGCAAAGCCAGACTGCTTCCTTGGCCGATTCTGATCGAGCATGAATGTTCTCTGAGGCGGTCACTAACGCAACGCCCATTCTGTTCGATATACGAGGGACCACATGACAGAGGAACGCTGTACACAACATCGCTACGGCAATCGATGAATTTCTTCACGTGTTTCTTCTTTCACCTTTCGGTCGTCGCATCGTCTCTGTTGATTAGGCTGCATAAACCTGTTATATTGTTGGCTACTGAGAAAACAAGCCGCACCTCGGCCCTTCCAGCAATTTTATTGATGTGTTGTGAAATCTTATGAATGTACAGTATGACCGGGATCTTCGTAATCGTAAATTGTTCGTAATAATTGCAATCGTAAATAGGTGTGTGTAAATCGTAAAGTACGAATTACACACAACCTACAGACAAGATCGCGTCGGATTGTAATTTGAATATACGAGAAAACCTAATTATGTTACGGAAAAACTCAAACAAACCCCTTTGCCAGTGTTTCTAACATTCATAGACCGGCCACGGCGTTCGCCATTTGCGCACGCTGGTGCGTGAATATCTCGAAGTCCACGAAGCGGCGCGCCCGTCTCCTTCAAACACTTCCAGATGGCGCTCGCATCTGCCGCATCGCGGCCCACGCAAGAGGCCGCGTTTCTACCAGAAAGCCCACCTTCGTGCATAGCATTCGCCGCGAGCGTTTCCCGGTAAACATTACGTTTACATACGCTACCGCTGCCGGGAAGCTTGAGGAGCATTCACGGATCTTTGAATGCTAACGCGTTCCACTCTTAAAAGCGAAACTTAAGCGTCCTCCAAATTTTTGAAGGCATACAAGAATCACCTCAGGCGCGAAATATTTGAGGCGCACGCAATCCACCGAAGAGACAAATGCGTCAGCATCCCATCAATCGATCTGACAGATAAGTTTGACTACCCTGCACCGACTAACCACGTATGCATTTGCGTCAGTATATATGTTCTGTGTATTTTCAAATAAATCATGCGTTGATAGTGTGTGCTCTTGTTTGTTTCCTTTCTTGTCCCGTCCTCGCGCAGTACACCCGAAAGTTACTATGCACCAACAAACTCAGCTAAAAACATTTCTTTGTTTTACATACGTCGTGGAAGCTTGGCACGGCGGGATTCTAGGTACCTTATTGCGCTTAGTAGTCCACAACTACGGCCTTGGAAAGGCCGGACAGAATCGATCTAAATATAAAGCGCTTGCGATCTGCTAAACTGATAAAAGTAGGAATTCTCCGTGCAAATGGCACAATGGTCGCCTCACCTTGGCCACTGCGGACACCAAGAACAGGAAGCCTATTATTGGAAGCAGTTTGCCGGTCACAATGACGGCGTTCCTCAGGTCTTCCTATCAAGTGCAAAAAATAAATAAATAAACCTTCGTGCCGCATTAGTAGAATGGAGTCATCGCTATCAAGTCTAGCGAATGTGAGATGAATGAAAAATTTCGTTTCGTTTGGAAACTCGACTAATCTCTCCGCCCAGTGGTGTAGAAGTTAATATTTTGGCAAAGCAGAAATCTCTGGTGCGAAGCCGGAACTATTGCAACAAATGCCAAAGAGGTGGAAAACAGAATAATAAAACTTTCTGAAATGCGCGAAGGTACACTTGAGTTGGAGAGTTCAAAGAAGTCACACTGAAAGCGTTAAGATTTGGTATTGTAGGCGCAGAATCTTAAGCATTGTACAGCGCAACTTGACACAGAAATAGAGACCAGATGCGCACAGTGTTGTCTGAACTAGTACAGCACGCTTGAAAATGAAAAGTATCTCATGACCACTTCGTGCGTACCGAACGTATCCCTCAGAAGAGATAAATAACAGTGCCTCGAATTGTGGTGGAAACATGCTAGGCTGCTTACCTCGCAGTCGGCTCTTTCGGGTGGAATGTCGGAGCGGACCTGAAAAGTGAGACAAAGAAAAATCATTCCGAGCAACATGTCGCTGCATTCTTGTCTTCGTTTTGGGCGAAAAATAAAAAGTTACCTTCCTCGGATTCATGTATATCGTCGTGGGTCTCGGATATTCATGTTGTACAAAACTAAACCAGAAATGATCTTCTAGAACCTTTTCCTCAAACCTAAAGCAAGACGCACGCGGCAGTTCGAGACAATGTTTTTTTGAGTTGTTGAGAAAATTGACACTACTTTGTACGACACTGTTGTGTCATTATCGACGAAGAACCAACGTTGTTAGATATGGGGCTGTTTCGGGCGCCTACTTCGAGTTCCCCAGACCACATCGAATCGCAGCACAACTAATTGAGAAGCGCAGAAACGCGGAAAGCACATTCCAGAGGAGCGCTCGAGCAAACAAGTTGAAGGCCCCCACTCCGTACCGCCGGGAGTAGGTGGGCCCTCGGACAATGGAGCCCAAGCGTCCGCCCCCGTCCGCCTTTGAAGAGCGCATTGTAAGTCAGCAAGGCAAGACGGCAGAGAGCCGCCGGGTGTGACACCGCCGCACGGGCGCCTACCATTGGCCGAAAATGGCGTCATCTGAGCGGACTCTCCCATTGGCCGAACATGACGCGACTTCCAGTCCTCGAAGGGTTTAAAAGAAGCATTCCAGAGATTCCTAGAGCATTCCCCGATTCTCCTCTCTCGAACTTCTTGCCGCGGGCCGCAGCGTCCGAGTGGCTGCCGGCCCGTAATGACTGTACGACTGTTCATTGACGTCTCAATGTATATAATGTAAAATAACCCTCCCAAGTTTTTTCATCGCAAAGTCCGTCCTCAACTCCTACAACTGGTGGCAGCGGTAGGATCGCCTTCAACCCCTACAACTGGTTCGCAGCGGTGAGATCGCCTCCGAATGCAACAGCTGGTGGCAGCGCTACGGATCAACCTTCGTCGAGAGAGATCGTAAGGAACCGGGAAGAGCGAAGAAGAGAGAGCCTTCGTCGAAAAAGGTCTGAAGAAACTGGGAGTAGCGAAGAAGAGCGAGCCTTCGACCAAGGGAGTCCGGAGGAACCGGGAACACCGGACAAATGAACCGGGTGGCAGGGTGCTGCAACCGTAAGTGAGCGCGTGGTTTTTTTCCTTTTGATTCGCCAGACTCAAATGTTGTGTGTTCATTTTGATAGTTCTGGGAATCGGGAATTTGTTGCATTGTGTGTTTGCACAAATTAATTAAGGAAAACAGTTCTAAACACCAGTCGGGGCAGCTGCCATGGATTTTAGAAGGTTGACGAGGTTAGACTTATTGTTGGTGTGCGACGATTTGGGATTTGAGGCGGATGAACGGATGAAAACGCCAGCTATCATAAAGGCGATTAACGATAGTGGCACTGATGACAAAATCATTGAGCTTGCTTGGGAGGTGATACAGGAGCCACGGGAGCGTGAGCGTCGTGAACGTGCGCGTGAGCGTCGTGAACGTGAGAGTGAGCGTAAGCGTGAAGAGCGCGAGAATGAACGGAAGCGTGAGCTTCAAGAACTTACTCTTAGGCGTGAACGTCACGAACGTGAGAATGAACGCGAACGTGAGTATCAGGAGCGTGAGCAAAAGTATGAGAGAGAGAAGGCAGCACTGATCAAAGAGATACAGTATTGTGATCAGTTAATGGCACAGAGACAACGGCTGTCTGAGAATTCTGTAGGTAGTACAGAGCGAAAGAATGAGGCAGCATCGAGCGGATTTTCGCCAAAAGCCGACGAGAAGAGTAGTGCCTGTGAGATTGGCTGCAGATTCATAAGTGAAGGGAAAAGGCTAGCTGCTAACGATGCCTTAGTGGCAACAGAGGCCGTTAAAGGCCGCAGGGAGAGCGACGAGGTGCTGTGCCAACAGATGACTGTAGAGACCGCTAGGCCAGCTGCGAACAAATTGGCACAGTTACCGCGCGTGTGCGTCGCTTGTAATGTTAGTGAGGTTGCTAGCGAAGAAAAGGGTACTGCTGACCCGATAGACACGAGCACCCATGTAGAGCTAGATCTGCGTGCAGAAGTGAAGTGCGAGCTGAGCGATGCAGGTGAGGGTAATTCTCAGGATTGCGAGCTGCGTAGCTCAAGAAATACAACTGCATTGTTCAGGGATAGGTGCAGCTCTCCGCCAGTCTAGATAGCCTAGAGATGGATGATTTAATTAGGAATCATTCGGACCGTGCGCGTGAGACAGCGATCGAGACCGACGGGCTGTGTGTCGATGCACAGCGTGAGCTGGGCAATGCAGTAGAGGGCAGTTCGCAAGAGTGCGAGTTGCATAACTCGAGTAAAGCGTGCTGCATTGTGCCAGAGTCGGTTGAGCTGTCCGCCAGTCGAGGCAGAGAGAGTGTTGATTTAAATGAGAATCACTCAGACTGTGCGGGTAAGAGACTGATCCGGGCCGACGAAATGTGTACCGGCCAGCACGAGGCACGAGAAGGCGACATGAAAGCGAGTGCAAAGAGAAAACGCCATAAAAAGAAGCGCGGTAAAGACAGAAAGACGGTAACTAATGTAGCGCCGCCAAAGATGGCGAGAAACCCAAAAGGGCAGGGCGCGAGGAAAAAGGTGCGGTCGTCACGGACGATGTTGACGCATCCAAAACGTTCGAGCCACCGGTCAAAAGGAGACCGAGAAGCATGTTCTGCACGGACGCGGACAAAGGGCACGGGGCTGTTAAACTCCTCGTCGTTCCGTAGTTCTTTTCATAGCTCAGCGTGCAGTACAAAGAAGCGCAAGGTGGCAGGACGAGACCAGGTGGGGAGTAGTGACGCGGTCAATCGAGTTTGTGAGGAAAGCGGGGCGCCAGGACACAAATTGGCAGGAGACCGTAACGTCTTGGGGGAGCTGATAGTGAGTCAGCCCTTTTGTTGTTCCTCGGCAGCCAGAGTAGCTTTCAAACCGCGACCACCTCGGGTACGACTCAAACTATGAGTCAGACGTAAGCATTTGGAAAGGGAGGCCAAGAGCGCTTCCGTAGAAATGAAGTGTTTTGCTTTTTATTTTGAGCATAGGAAAGTTTTCGCGAATTGAGACTAGGATTTCTTTCAATGTGTAAGGTTTAAGCTTTGTTTATGTTTTTGTTTGAGAAGCTCGAGATTTGAAAGACGCGTTTTCTTTTGTAAACATGTAGTCTCGCGGGGAGTTCATTACTAAGTAGATCGGCTTTCTTTTTGAGTGTGTGAGTAACCCGAGGGTCAAGGTTATCGGTGAGAGGCCTATCATACCGCGCGTGTGTTTTAGTTAACCTTCTTTTTTTATATGTTTTTTGTTTTCTAAGGTTAACCGCGTGGGTTTTCAGTGAGTGCATGATTTGCACCGAGGAGCGTTCTTAGTTGCATTAGCGCTTGTCCTGTGTGGACGGAAGGAAGCAGATTTATGACTGGGTTGCTCGTGTGTTGAGGGCAGCCGTATTCTGACTTCTCTGATAAGTATGCGTGGAACGAGTTATTAAAAGACGCATTATTTTAAGGGTTTTGCGGAGTGTGTAAGTCCCGCAAGTTGAATTGCTCGTTTAAGTCACGTGTCCTGTAGGACTATCAGGGAAGAAACGTGAGTAAGCGTAAATGAAAAGTTTGCCTACAACGCAAGTACGCATTCTGTTTAGTGACCACAAGGCTAGCGTGCTTGTGATTACGTACTTGTGAGGTTGACCAGACTGTTCAGTGGCACCATTACGTGCGATAAGTACGCCACTGCGATATATTGGAAACATGCTGTTCGTGTGGTTAGGCCACTTAAGTTATGTTCGGCTGTTTTCATTTGTTGTTTGCAACGTCGACGACCCTTTGTTTTGCAACAACAATAGTACTCTGGTCTTGTCGGCATTCGGGGACAAATGGATAGCTGTTTGGAGGGGTGGTTGGAACTGTTTTGTCAAAATTGGGGAAATAAAAGATCAGGGTTCATTTTGACTCAGTAATAGCCTGCGCTTACACGTGGTGCAGCGCTGTGTTGTTTTGTTTGTTTGACGTGTGTTCTCCAGGGCCCAGGATCCCGAAGTTCGCCAAACGAGGCTCGACACCAATACCCTGCAGGTTCTTTCAGCGTTCCTCATGGCCGGCGAATTCAGGTCACCGGCCATTCAGAACAACCGGGGCGAGGACGAGCTGTTAGATATGGGGCTGTTTCGGGCGCCTAGTTCGAGTTCCCCAGACCACATCGAATCGCAGCACAACTAATTGAGAAGCGCAGAAACGCGGAAAGCACATTCCAGAGGAGCGCTCGAGCAAACAAGTTGAAGGCCCCCACTCCGTACCGCCGGGAGTAGGTGGGCCCTCGAACAATGGAGACCAAGCGTCCCCCCCCGCCCGCCTTTGAAGAGCGCATTGCAAGTCAGCAAGGCAAGACCGCAGAGAGCCGCCGGGTGTGACACCGCCGCACGGGCGCCTACCATTGGCCGAAAATGGCGTCATCTGAGCGGACTCTCCCATTGGCCGAACATGACGCGACTTCCAGTCCTCGAAGGGTTTAAAAGAAGCATTCCAGAGATTCCTAGAGCATTCCCTGATTCTCCTCTCTCGAACTTCTTGCCGCGGGCCGCAGCGTCCGAGTTGCTGCCGGCCCGTAATGACTGTACGACTGTTCATTGACGTCTCAATGTATATAATGTAAAATAAACCTCCCAGGTATTTTTCATCTCGAAGTCCGTCCTTCAACCCCTACAACGTGTAGTAAAATGCAAGTCAACGAGATAACTGATAACGCTGAAAGTCGGGATGAAGATTGAACACATCCGGCCACTAGATAGTCCTAAACTTTCATGTTTAATTTTATTTTAGGGTAAACCATTTTTGGGTGTACACAGGCGGTTCTAACTTGCACAATCTGAACGAAAGTGATTTTGTCGGCTTACATGTCTATGCTATTATATGTATGTGCTCGTGCCACTTGATCAAACAGTAGGTTATGCAGGTTCGTAAGGAAGCCGTTGGCGATAATAACGGCCCATAAAAGGCTGCTATGCTTATGTTTGTGCAGGCTATAGAATGAGGGGTTCAAGAGCAAATTGTGGACATAACTGGTTCACGCGGCTTGTTTTCACGCCGCTTTACAATCAATGCCGAAGGAAATAGTGGATATAGAACTCACAAAAAGGTTTTTGCTCGCACTTTTATTTGAGGGTGTCAAAAAGTGGCACTAAGAAGAATGTTGACAGATTTCAAAATTGGTCCTTTACAAGTACATATATGTATAGTCCAAAGTTCGACGAAAACCCGTCAGGCGAGGGCGGTGAATTGATGCATGCGAACCGGCATTCACCTAATGTTCAAAAGGAAATGAAAAATATCTAGACATAAATAAACATAATCTCCCCGAGATATAGATGCTCACTTTGTGCCATCTATCACATAAGTAAGCGGCCACTGTTGCGCTCATCATCATTGTGAACAAGGCACCTGTAGCGGTCTCAAAACACCATTATATGCTTTATTTCCTTTTCAACTTTGCGAGTGCCGGTTTATTTGAAAAAATATATGTCTGTAAAAAGAGTCCGGATTTCTTGGTGAAAAGATCTGCTAAAAGAAGCCTCAGTAAGCGTAACACACGAAGGAGAAGATGGTAGTAGTGGTGATGTCTACTAGGTGCTTAGAAAAAGCGGCAACCTCAATTTCTGCGGCTTGATGAAACAGTTTCGAGCGAAGTAGAAAGATTTGGCTCTGCCCTCGTACTTTTATCAATCAATAACCGCTGCCTATAATTGTGAATATTTTTCGCGGTGATGAGAAGAGATACATGCGAATTTATGGGATCAACTTCGGAAGTTGCATAGAACACCTTCCGAAGAACCTTTCGTTCAGATTCCCCGGGCTCAAATATACCTATAGGTAGCGCAGAAAAGTATTGCTTTTTAGGCAAACGCTCAACGAAATTTGAATGAAATTTGTTACATAAGATGCTGAATTCAAGTGTTAAAAGAAACAATTATTTCGCCTACGTTTATAACATTTTATTCCTGAAACTAAGCGAAATTGTGAAATCTTGAAAATTTTAAGGAAGGACCTTGACGTCACAATACTGACTAAGCACAAACAGAATGTTGACCCCCACGGTTTCATTAAGGTGCACACAGACCAAATGTGTGGATAATATTGCGTTTCCCGGAAACCTTTCTGGCCAAAGAACACACCATCGTTGGAAATTAACGCTTTGAAACGAATAATAAAGAAAGATGCTGACGAACAGTCTCAGCAATTGTCTAAGCTTAGAGTATCCTCCATACATGTTAGAAAAGTTTTCAAGCAGAAACGTTAAGCTGTTTTGCTTACATCAATTAAAAGATATATTGCACTGATTAAAAAAATGAAAATTTGTTATGACGTGAGTCCGGAAATTTCTCGAGGCCGTCCACGAAGCACCTAAACACTAATCTACACTTATTCCAGTTCTGAAGCGCAGTTTATCGCGCCACGTGTCCTTTTCGTACACTCAGTATCTTGCAAAAGGTGTACGTCCCTCGGCAAGCGCAAACAAAGAAAGCCACCAATTAACACAAGTTTGAAATTTGCGTGGAGCTTTTAAAACACGTAAAACTTGAAAATTGAGTTTTAAAGGTCGCTGAATTTTTTTTTTCGAATTATATGTTGATATTTGCGGTAGTCCTGAAGCGTAACTCTTTTTTGAATATATCATGAAAGTCAAAGGCTCAATTAAGACAAACTGAGTAATCTCCTGCAAAGCGCGTGAATCCACTACGATTTCACAATTCTGCCCAAGCGTGACCTTTGGCCGTGCCAAATATCACCATCAACGTTTAGCGCGCTAGCTACAGTGGTCCTTGAAGTGAATTTTCATCCATGATTGGAGGGGACAGTCTGCGTCACGTCTGGTTGCAATGCGAGCTTGACTGTAGTAAAACACTTCGCGTTGTCATGGAAATTAAATTGGCTGTGCAGGCTTTTGTGCTAACCGCCGGCTCGCACCGCCTACTACGTCGACAAACAGTATCGTCGCGAAATGATAGTTGCGAATGCATCTAAGTGCTGTATGGGCTTGACGTACCCATGTCCTGAGCATGAAGCTTGCCAAAGCAACTCCGACTTCAGCCAGGGTTAGGACTGCGAAGATGATGTCCAACTGCAGGAAGAGATATCACGGGTAAGGGTCAATGATTTAAAAAAAAATATGCGTGCTTGAAATCGCTCCGTCCGCGACCTGCTTGGTCAAACCAAGTGTCTAGAGGTTTCACGTAGGCTTTTCTAGGGAAATAACGGTTTTAATCATCATTATCATCATCATCATTACCATAGTTTGTCTATGTCTACTTCTAGGATGAAGGCGTCTGCCAGTGATCTCCAATTTCAGCTGCCTGGCGCCAGCTGACCTGCGAATGCTTGCGAATTTTCCAATTTAATAATATCAGCCAATTTTCTGACCGTCCTCGACTGCGCTTCTCTTGGCGCCCATCCTGTAACAAGTAGACCACCAGTTGTCGACAGTACGCGTTAGACTACCGAATTGCCCCATTTTCTTTCTCTTAAACGTCAACTGGAATGTCGACTGCTCCCGTTTGCTCTCTAGCCCACACCACTGTCTCCCTGTTTCTTAGCGTTATGCCTGGCATTTTTCGTTTCATTGGTCGTTGCACGGTCCCTAACTTCTCAGGCTTCTTTGTTACTTCCGGTAGAATCGAATGTTTGCACACTTTCTTTTTCGAGAATTGCGGTAAACGCACGTTCATGACTTCGGAATGCCTGCCGTACGCGCTCCAACCCATTTTTAACTTTTCATGTAAATTTTCTTCTATTAATTATGGTGCACTGCGAGTAATTGGCCTAGATAAACGTATTCTTGCGTGTACTTAGAGGCTGACTGCCAATCACGAATTATTGCTCTCGAAAATAAACGTATTGCAATTCAATTCCGAAGGTTTCTCAACCCATTCTGGCCGAGAGTAGATTTCCGGTAACCAAATTGAGATGCCATACAGAACCTCAGATCGAGAATCAGTCTCGTTGTCGAATTACCAACACGCACGCAATCAAACTTATTAAAATCTACTGCACTGGTGAGCCGAATTCATTAGTGTTGTTAACATGTTGTCGCTTCATGACCCCCGGCTAAACTTTTGGAAGCGGATGGGCATGGTTGCTTTCCAATCGAAATAGTTACGGCCCTTCACTAGCGGCCGATCCTCGAGCTGTATAGTTTCGTTATGATGTAATAGCAGCGTCTGCTAGAATCCGCCTGAGTGAAGATGTCCTTTCCAAGCAAGACCTCATCGCACGACTCATAGGGGAGTGTTCCTGAAGCAGAGTGACTAGTTCTGTTGAGTCATATGATAAGAAGCCAACAAACACTGACATTAAGAACAACACAGGGGGAATTACTTGTGCTTAATAAATGAAATAAAACAACGATAAATTAATGGAAATTAAAGCGTATGAAAAAACAACTTGCCGCAGGTGGGAACCTAACCCACAACCTTCGCATTTCGCGTGCGATGCTCTACCAATTGAGCTACCGCGGCGCCGTTTCTTCAGCCACTTTCTTGGGTATTTATGTGTCCTAGTAGAACCCTGGGAGTGTTTGCCAGCGCCGCCGCTCATAGACCTTGGCGGTGGACGTGGACGTGGTTCAGCCATCATCTGATTTATGGGAAATACACGGGTTGGCATAAACCTCATCCTTCTGCCTTGAAATGGCTTCGTGGCTTTTTAGGCTCGTGATTTTCAAGAAAGTACTGCCTAATAAACAAATTATCACTACTAAAATTACCCAATGGCAGGATTCAAACACGGGACCTCTAGCACATAAGCCAGATATTGAAATCATTACGCCACGAACGCATGCATCGAGAGGGGACGCGAAACGCCTTTACGAATTCATCGCGCGCAAGCCATTGTCTTCGGTCGCTTGGCGCGTTTCGATTTGGCCAGCTCGACAGGCTGAATCGTCGCAATTAGTAGCGATTGTGCGTGTTCGCAGCTTCTGCTCTTCGAAGAGTATAGATTTCTATGAAGCATAAGAAGCTTCATAAACAAAGCCACAAGAACGTCTGAATGCGCAAGCACGAAGGTCCGACAAGTTCATGTACGTCTCTTATGGAGGAAGGAAAAATGTAGGAGGCAGCATTATGTGTCGCAGCCAGCCCGGTTGGCAAGCGAACACTCTGTCAGGCCACAGTGGTGGCCCAACACGTGAACTCTTGCATCGGGATCACGGAGCAAGAATCGAGATTTGCTGAGATGTTTGGTTCCCAGTATAGCTATGCCACTAGTTTTTATTCAGTGCGCGTTTGTGCGGCTGTCCTGCCGTGACTCTCTACCTGCAGAGCGGGAACACTAAAACCAACCGCGCACTTTGAAGTGCGATCCCGTGTTTGGCCGACAGGTTTGGCGTCAATCGCGGTGCGATATGCTTCCCCCTGTCTTTGTCCTTCCTTGACATCCAGTAAAATATGTTAACAATAATTGGTTTACAGATGGGAATATTCTATGCAGCGGTATCTCGTGGTGATTTCAGCCATGTGTGACGGCAGATGTATAGTTTCTTCGTCGCGAGGCCCGAGAGTGAAATAGGCAGGAAACACGTCTTAATGTCGTTGCGGCTGACTAGTTATTAGGCGACAACATTTTCTGACTTCGTAGAAAAACAGATGCGAGAAGGAAATTCTGGTCGCTGAAAAGATTGTGCTACCAGTACAAAGTTTCTACTGAAAAACAAAATCTTATCAAATAGCTGCAGTTTTCAACAAGAGAGAGAGAGGGAAAAAGATCGAATCGAAGAAAAGGCATGCACAAAAATTAGGAATAGTAAATCCGGTTTTATCTTGTTAAGACAGCAGACCTCCATATGTCTGTACTTTTCAGAACAGAATCATGAGTGTTCTCAGCCAGTAGTACATAAAGCTGCTGGGTTAATATAGAGCCTGGATGATGATGGTGAACTTGCGTGGCAAATCTTCATTCTGCTATAAAGTATGAAGAGTAGACTGTATTTGAACCTGCTGATTGTCTATAGGTTCGACGCTGTTTAAGTACGCGCCTTGCCAAGATACTCTGGGACATTTTCAGGGACACAAACACATTGAGTGCTAATATTACTTATATGTAACTTTAAAAAAGTGCTAGCTAGAATTTAACCATGACAGCTCATTTGCCGTAAGAAACGTTGTTCAAGTAAACAACATAACTATACGTAAAGATATGTCAAGAGAGGACCCAAGAAAAATCCGAGCACAGCGAATGTTGGTACGTCAGTCAAACGGAGCTAGCACCAAACCGCGGCGCAACGATAACCAAACGAAACTATGACGGAGGGGGGGGGGGTAGTGGCTTTGTGGGAAACACTTACCGTTATGTGGGCACTCAAATCCAGCAGCAAATTCAGGATACCAAGAACGCCGGCCAAGGTGCACATGAAACCTAGCACCATGGTTGTGGCGGCCAGTCCCACCAGGTATTCCCGTCGCCCTTCCAGTTCCCAGTCCCGTCTTTCCACGATGCCAAGCACTTGGAGTCGTTCTCGAAGGCAGTACCCGAGCACGGCCACCAACAAACCGCTTCCCTGCATTGGTAATGAAGAACACACGCTTTGAGAAAAGGAAACGCCTGTTATCATTCTCAGCCCAAGTCTGCCACTTGAAATGAAGTTTCTCCGAGGGATCGCCTTCTGCCGCTGCCTCGAGTCCGCCTAATTTAATGAATCCATTTAAATGCCCTACCAACCTGTCATGCATAAAGGTATCGTGCTTTAGACAAGGAGGGCGTTGTCGCTTATAGTGTGAAAAAACAGTGCAGAAAACTTGCGGGTGCGCAAGCAAAGCAAAAATGGCCGACAAACATTGATTCTACCATTGAAGATTGCACCGCTCTGAACAGTAATATACAGGCAGAAACTTTCAAAAGTATGCCCCAAATAACAGGCCTTTTCTTCGAACATGGAGCATATCAGTTCTCATAATTGTACTCCCACAGAACCGTGCCAGTGTCTCATTCAATGAGCTCGGCTACCCTTTCTTTACCTGTACCAAAACTGACGGTAGCTGCGTCGCGTATTCTTGCCGTGATGTTCCGCAGCTGGAAGTGCTCACATAAGCGATAGTGACATGCCTTTTTCAGTGATGATCTCAAAGTTTCGGAATGTCGTACAGAAGACGATGCGCCACTGGTTTCCAGATAAGCACAAAGAAAGAGAAATTTGCGGAGGTACTCGACGAGAAAGCGCTGCTCGTGCGCATAATGGGAAAAGGTCGTTGCTTTCGGTTTGCAAGGAGGTACACCACGGCGGTAGGAATGGGCCCGTAATACCTGGGCCCGTATTTACAAAAAGTTCTTTCTCTGTCTTCTGACTACCATCTGTCTGTAAGAGCAGATGGTAGTCAACCGTGAAGTTGAGCGTACTGCTAGCGAAGGCGGCCGGCCAATGGCAAACACTCAAGAAAGAAAAAGAAAATTACACGGTCTCATAAGATCTCTCGTAAGAGGTGAACGGCGAAAGCCTGCTCATCATACCCTTATCATCCGCCTCTTTCTCTTTGCGTCTTCTCTTTCCATTCTTACAGCTCATTTCAGTCATTATTAGTAATTATTATTAGTAATTACTGGTCATTAGCATTTTTAGTAATCCAAATGAATTGTAGTCGTTACAAGTTGTCTTTAGACATATTGGTAATTTCGTAGTCATTACTAGTCATTGCAACTAATTTCATTCACTATTAGTCACTACTGCTCCCTACTAAGCATCTTCGATCATTTGTAATCAATTGTGGTCATTACAAGCCGTCGTTAGACATGTTGGTCATATCATGGTCATTAGTAGTCATTACAAGCCATTTCAGTGATTATTAGTAATTACTGGTAATTAGTAAACATTTTTACTCATTGCTAATGAATAGTAGTCGTTACAAGTTGTTAGCCGCATTGGCCATCTTATAGTCATTACTAGTCATTTCAGTCATTATTAGTCATTACTGCTCATGACAAGCATTTTAGTGATTTGTAATCAATTGTGGTCATTGCAAGCCGTCGTTAGACATATTGTCCATTTCGTAGTCATTAGTAGTCATTACAACTCATTTCAGTCATTAGTCATTACTGCTAATAGCGAAGCATTTTTAGTCCTTTGTAACCAATTGTGGTCATTGCAAGCCATCGTTAAGCTGGAACCGCATGGCGCGTTTTTCGCGAGCGAAAAACGCGACGGGCGGCAAACGCCCGCGTTGCCGCCGACGCGCGAGCACCCGTACGAAAAAAAGGAGCGGCGCTTTCGCGCCGCGTTTTCCGGGTTGCCAGACAACATAACTCTCAACGACATGTATTGTCTCTGTAACCGCATATATAAAATGCCCTTAAACTTACAGAACACTACAATAAAAATAATCTGAGTGTAACTAGACAGCGACATTTCTTTCCGAAGTGTATTTATCAAGCTTAATTTCAAGCAGCAATATCGTGTGCGAAACTGCGACTATGTACCTTCCGCATGCTGAGAGGCCGGTGCTTGTTTACAACTTCACATATAAAAAGGAGGGTCGGCCGCTTACTACCGAGCAGAAGAGGCGATCGCTACTATTAAGGGGGATGCTCATACTGAAGCAAGAAAAAATGCGGGTCAGGAGGTACATGTGGGTGCGGCCTGCCTGGTTGAGAAGAGAGCGAGCACCATACACTGGTAATATTATTAGCAAATTGTCTTGCCAGTATTAGCGATGAGACGCGACGCTTCTCCTCTTTAGTTATTAGGGCCTCGTTGAAGGTTGCTTTCTTCATTTTAGGTGAACACGATGCGCGAACCAACACGATGCGCGAACGAAATCACGGTAGCACACGTTTTCGTTGACGCGCGCGCCAGTTCTGCCGAGAAAAAAAAAATTCCGCCAAGGAGGTTCCGTCGAGATGCGCAGAGAGCAGGGCCATCTGGTGGCAAAAAAAGAACCAAAATGCCACGTGACCAAATGCCACGTGACTTACTTGAACTCTGATTGGTGGACGCGCCGCGCGACGCGATTTTTTCTACTCCGAGCAGCAGCACGCGGCGGCGCGATTTCGTGACGGAACATGCTGGGCACGCGTCAAAATGACGCGCGCGTCCCACCATCCGCGCGTCAATCGCGCCTGAAATCGCGCCATGCGGTTCCGCCTTTAGACATATCCATGTTTTCGTAGTCATTAGTAGTCATTACATGTCATTAGCAGTCATATTATTCATTGCTACTCATTAGTCATTAATAGCCATTATTAGTCATTAACCTCTGCCAATCTCTATTATAACGTTATGACTCACTTTAACGGCCACTATCAATCATTTTTCATTCATCAATCTGTGTTCATATGGCGTGATGACGCTTCGGCGGACACTCCGGCGGTCAGGTCTGATGACAAACTTCGCCATGAGCCTAGAAAGGCTTTCGCCTTATTACACAATCGAGACAATATGGAGATTGAGCGCATCCCGCTCTTTTGTAACTTTTGTAAAGGCTATTGTAACTTGTATTGTTCCTGAGGGCTTAATCGGAAGTCTTCTGGGAAGCCTGTTTGCAAGCATAAAAAAGGGTATATTCAGCATGTTCAGCATGCTTCAAAAGCCCGAATCAACATATCTTTTACATGGTGGCAGAGAGAATCAGATAACTTTAGAGGGAAAAAATTTGGAACAGTTTTGAAGAACAAAGAAATTCAGATGCCATTTTTTATGCGACATCCAATTGCTAAAAAAATGCGCGTTTGATGCCCACTTGCCCATCGCCTTTATTTCCTCTAAGTTGCACGAATCCTGTGGTGCCGGCCACCTTCGTTGCAGTGCTATTTTAGCAGTCCTTACGTGTCACGTAACGCTCTAGCGTGTCCCCAGCGTCAATCTCAGCAGACGGCACGTGAGCAGGGGCTGCCATCCCTTTTGAAGCAGCGTACGGAGACAAACTATGACTCTGCTAGGCCGCCCAAGAGCGTACTTACTACCTACAGCCCCATAGCACTTAATAAATACCGAGTCTGCGCGTTCTGTAGGCGCGTCTGTACCGCGCATTGAGTTGACGTGTGGTAAAGAAAGTTTCCTGGGCACAAACTTCGACGCAATCCTTACTTGAACTGCAACGTTGTAGGCGACCAGTACAGTGCGGTGGTGTTCACATTTGTGTCTGTTCGCGCGTATGGTTTCATAATTGAAAGTGCTAAAGCTTGCTCAGCAGAGCACGGAAAGCGCAGTTCAGCACGTGGTAAACGTCTGAATGCCAGTGCTGTCGTTGACGGGAGTGCGCCGAGTTATTATAGGCCTTCCCTTTCTTCATACCAACGATCGCCTGCGGTGGCACTGCAGGTATTGATATACTGGCGAAGACCGGTGGTCGTGGCGCCAACGCTTAGGAGCTGGCATTTCGCGGCAACGAAAGCGATCGCCTGCTTCCTTTTTGCAACCGATTGCGCGCAAGGAAGCTGCTTGAAGCACACTTACCAGGGACACGGTGTGCGCAGACAGCTTGAGACAATGTCCTCTCTTCTTTACATGTTGGGTCAACATTTTTTCGAGGGACGGCATGAGTCTCGGCGCCTGGGCGAGCTGATCGAACTTACAACGGGCTACTTCTTCTGGACCGCACAAAGCAGGACCGCGGCCCGCGGCTCCATTGTATCCGAAGGCGCACTGGGATTGATTTGCTGCGATAGGTTTCCACTCTACGGCCTCCTTTCCCATGAAGCCCTTGCTACGTTTTCAGTTACCTTCCAATCTCACTTGGTCCCAGCGGCCATGTAGATAAGCCTGCGACTGCGAATTGAGCTGTATCGCATCCAGTCTTCAAACGATGATTATCGAAGCGCGCAAAAAGCGAAAAAAAAAATATAATGAAAGAAATGGTAAAGCGCGAACACGCATGACGCTAAAATATTTGTCATTCTGCCTCCATAAAGGTATAATCGTTGTGTGCTTTAGGAATAAAATGGAGTTGGAAAGTTTTCTTAACTGGAAGTTTGCAGTTTACAGAAGACGAGTAAAACGTATCGATTGTAGCAGCGAACCTCTGTTTTACCTAGATTCACTTTAACGTTCCTTTTTTGCCTAACGTAAAGCCTCTTTGTGCACCATTTGTTTAACCATACCATCTAAGGCATTCATACACGTGCAGCGAAGGAACGCAGCAGACCAATAAAGCAGTAAATATAACCTGTCCGTTGTGGCCTCCCCTTACACTTGACCTGGATACGCTCCTGCCCTGGGGGTCAAAATTAATCCAGTCGTCAACACGGCGTCTCTCATATTCAAACCTTCGTTTCGGTACTTAACATCCCAGGATTTAATTTTAATAATATCGCATTGGAGTGTCATGTCATGTCAACATGTGGCATGACATGTTGACATGACAACAGGCATGTCAGCAGGAAAAAAATTCACCTACTATTACGATATTCCCTAATGCGAAACTTGTGCGCAACTGTATACGTGTTTTCATTTCGCAACATGTTGGCTGGCGCTGACAATAGACAGTCTTAGAATAGGGGCCCCAAACGTTTTGGGGCCCGAAACAAGCAGCGTCCAAGCCACTGCGCATGCGCGAGACGCAAACTTCGTTCGGGTTTATCGTTGTGAACGCTATTTCACCGATCTAGCGGGATCCCAAATGGCGGCCCCAAGAGCTTTGCGTCAACAAACATGGCGGCACCCATCGAAGAGACGGCTCTAAACTAGCACCAAACTGGGTTTGATTCGCGGTAACGCGTGAGGTACGCAAGCTAGGAGAAGTGACTGCGGTTATCGCTTTCTCTCAACTAGCGTGTGTTATGAAGATTGAGTCATTTGACACCGCTGATTCCGAATTCAATTGTGGATTTTATGGCTCGTAGGCCTAACACGGCAAAGCTTGGCTGGTGAAGGCACGTAAAGTTGGTTTTGTTGCTCAAAACTAAGCGCTACTAATTGTTTGCTGCTTGAAGAATAACCTCTAAATTGTAATGAAACGCGAATACACGCAAATCAAAATTACTATTCCTATCATAAAATGGTATATTTTATTTATTTATTTCTAATAGTTTTTCTTTGACGCCGTAGTGGCGCTGTCAGCGCAAGACGCTATCCGCAAATGCAAAACCCTATTCTAAAGGTCTTCACACCTGCGTTCCCCAACGCTAAGACCCGCAAAGCTCTATGGGGTCCCAAAATATTGGGGTTATTCCTATTCTAAAACTCTCTAATGTCTCGTACGGCACATAGCAAACGGAGCGAAGACTGGCGCGATGACTGCCTCGCTAGCCGGGAGATCGCGAGACGCAGTTCATGGGTGACGCGTGGGCGTGATTTACAGCCGCCGCTGCAGATAGACATCCGCTCATGCAGCGCTTTGTTTCCATATATGGTATAGGGTTGACGCGCTCGCCGCATGCCATCGGTAAACAGACTGCGGCACGCTACTATGGCGCCATCTCGTAGCGGTCGTCGCCGCAGAGCCCGTCTTGCGCGGCACTACGCTTTCCTCCTCACACTTTGACCATACTCTCCTCCTCTGCTTTCCTCCTCGCGCTCTCTTTGCTATCGCCGTATTTCAGCCCACGCTGCGCTCCGCGTTCGCTCTTTGGTCCTTCGTTGGGCTCGTTCACTCGATTACGCCGAGGGAGGCTTAGTCACGCAGACGCTCAATGCAGGAATGGGCGCTTAGGAGCTGCGCTCTAAAGAAGCTAAAGACATACAATAACAACACAAAGAATGTTAAGAAGGAAAAGAGCTCCGCAATGAATGGCTTTCTTAGTTCACTAAGTGAAAATATTGTTAATGTGAACATGAACTTCGCCAATTACTGCATGATCAGCAATATTAAGGCATCTGGCTTCCTAGTTTATGTGGCAGTTTTATACCCGCGACAAGAATAGTTATGCATCCTTATTCAAGAGCTGAGTGGATTTGACCGCGAATCTTGATGCTAAACCTATGTTCCTAATTGTGCTGGCATAGTAATGCCGGTCCTATTTTGCCAGAGCTTTGAACGGGTACAGACAGAATAAATTGAAGCACTACGCTCAGAAGCCACACGTAAATCATAACACATACACTTGGAATGAACCGGAATGAAGGGGAGGTATTTTGACATCACTTCTGAACAGTGTTTCAAAACGCTAGAGATGTTTTACTGTGTGGTTTCGTGACTTTGCATTTATAAATATTTTAAGACGCTTTCTCATATGATGAATAGAAGATACTGAAAATGCATGGGCCTCCGGCAACACTTGTCGGGTTGCCTGTTTTTCCAAGGACGCACTTGGGATGCGCATGTATGCTGAGAGGGCCATTTAAAGCCTCCAAAATGCAATAATCGCCTTCATCGTCCAGCGATTTCCAACAAGTGGACCACACTGCGCTGCCACGAGTAAACAAAGCCATCTCGCACGCGCAGACATAAAAATCTGCAAGCTTTTTGTTTCTCCCGCCTGTTCGTACGGACCGATAGACTTAAGAGGCATGCTGCTTTGAAAAGAAAACCTGCGCCCCGCATCCTTTTGCAGCAACTTGCGCGCTGTACCGAGCTGTGAGCCGTGGAAAGTTGGTCACTCGCTCTTCAGTTTTCGCGGCAAACTTCTAAAACAGCTGTTGTCGGTTGTGGCCTCTCGGTTCGCGCGTGGAGCGTGCGATCTGAAACCGTGCAAGGTGGAATGCGCGCGCATGCGCCAGCAGGACAAGGCGGAGACGGCCAGGCCGGTTATGCGCGCGCATGCGCATGCGCCATGCGCCTCGGGGTTCCGAGGCGGGGCATTGTCTCCGAGGAAAGGCAGAAGACGGTGGCGGATGGGTTGCAGCCGCCACCTTCCTGAGCAGGCCCACAGTTGCCTGCGTGTGCCTCGCGTTCTGCCCGACCTAACGGTAGTGGGGCTGATTCCATGTGTTGCTTTTTTCCGTTTCCCCAAAAGGTATCATGTGCCACTGGATTTGACCGGGTTGACGTTCGGCCTGGTTGCCGTGACGCAGTAGCAAACACAAAACGCTTTTTCATCCCCGTCGCTTCGATTGCTTTATATCTGTTACTGTACCACAGGATGGGGCGTAAATCTCGGTCTATCTCATTCCGCACTCTTTGTGGCGGGAAATATCTGATCGACGAAATTTAGTTCCAACAAGCGAGCTCTCAGGCCTATCTTGGGAAAGGTACATGGTTCGAGGACGCATGCGCAAACTGTTCCCCTCCCTCGCGTCCGCCAGACTCGCACACGCGCACGCACGCACGCACGCACGCACGCACGCGCGTGTACACACACACACACACACACACACACACACACACACACACACACACACACACACACACACACACACACACACGCACACACACACTGCAGGACATTGTTACAGTGACACACTTTGCAATTACGTGAACTTTTTGGTGGCTATGTCGCAAGAGATGTGGTAATATTCTGATTACCCGCCGTGGTTGCTCAGATGGTGTTGTGCTGCTGAGTACGAGGTCATGGGATCGAATCCCGGCCACGGCGGCCGCATTTCGATGGGGACGAAATGCAAAACACCCGTGTACTTAGATTTAGGTGCACGTTAAAGAACTCCAGGTGGTCAACAATTTCTGGAGTCCCCCACTACGGCTTGCCTCATAATCAGAAAGTTGTTTTCGCACGTAAAACGCCATAATTTTTAAAACTCTGATTCTCCTGTGCCATGCTTACGTCTGAGAGCTGATGGGCAGTGGGACCCTTATGTGCGTGTAAAACAAAACAAACTGAATTGAAACGGTTCAGACCACATTATTGCTGTACGTTTTACAGCGGAGCTGCCTATGGCTACCCTCCGCAAAAATCATGGCGGCGAACAAAAAACGCCTTGCGACAAAGCCAACTTTTACGAGAATGCTCTGTAGCTGAATCTTATGTAGGTATCTTGGAAGCAAATAATACCGAAATTGGTCGCTTAGACGACCCTATCATTGTGTCGATTTTAATTTACTTGTCATTATTAGTTAGTTCACAGTGAAGTTCTAAACGTTACAGATTTCTCGTCTGCTTTCAGCACAGGGGCATCTAGGGAAGGAGTAGGGTTACAGGAAATGGCTGTAGCTCTTCTTTTATGAAAACTGTCCCGAAACAAATTATCTTAGAATTATCCACGAAGGCGACTCTAACATTACGCCGAGTTTCATTTAGTTTTCGTCATTACGTTTAGTTCACAGTGAAGTTGTAAATATTGGGGAATTTCCGTCTGCTGTCAATACATGGGCTTCTACGGGACGGAAACGGACAACCCCTAGTTTGTCAGTTACAGTAAAACTCTAGTCCTTCGAAGTTTCATTAAGCTAATTAGATAGGAAATCTTCTCAATCGCGATTGACAAACAAAAATTTTTTTTTCGTACACTCCCTCGAACTGCGCCCCGGTCAACGCATACGGTCACTGATGTCGAGGCTTGGTTTAACGGCCACCTGCGTCTAAACGGCCCTCCGTCAGATGTGTCAACAACACATATGTCTTTAGAGCGGAGGCATAAAAACCCTTTGGTAGTCGCTGTGCGTATGAATGACGTAGTGCGTGACGTATGCACGCCTGAGATTTCTTTGTACTTCGCATTAACGACATACGCATAACTATATGTGTAGTTCCATACCAACGAAACTCTATGCTAACATAATTTATACCACCATAGCAGCTTCGCTGGTCAACCACCTTCACTGGGTGGAATGGCTCCTCATTTCTTTCTTTCTTTTTGATTGGGGACGCCCCAAACGAGGCGGGACAGGAAGCTACCTATACCTATAGATAAGTGTTTGGATTGCATTGATAAGATTCTTGATTTAGTTATCCAAATACACTTGCTCGGGGTGAAAGGGCTGCGATGAAGTGAAGGCTTCGCAGGTAAACGCGAAAGGCGATGCGTTTGCGTGTGTGTAGATGAATCATCTACTGATTTAACAACTCGTTGTGTATGCGTGTCGTGTTTCGCGGCTCCCGTGAACGAAGAGGCAGACCGTACTTAAAACGTGCTTTACTGCATGACAGCCACCAAAGGATGCAAGGAAGGAATGCGCAGCCCAGTCGCCCAGCGTTGCGGTCAGTGCTATACCCACATAGTGGGCGAGAGGGATGTAATCGCGATATGGGCCGCATGACGGAAGGGGGAAAGCGCTATCACGCGAGCACACGTGTACAGATACGCGAAAATGCGCTGCTTGGAAGTGGGTACGTGTATACTTGCGTGTGGCAAATAGGCTGCCGTGTGTCGAGATTGTGCTGCTTGAGTGAGAGAGTGAGTGAGTGAGTGAAGAACCTTTATTGCAGGTCCGGCGAGGACGCGAACTCGTCGCGCACCAGGCTAGTGCCACGTCGGGACCACCGGCCCGGTCGCGGGCAAGCCGGACAGCCAGGATTTGCTTTTCTAGAGCGGGGCTGCGCAGAAGCGCGTCCCACTCCTCCTTGATGAACTTGGGGCATGTCGACCCACACTCCCAGAGCGTGTGCGCTAGAGTGGTCATAACTCAATCAACTTAGCACCGCTATGACCGAACGCAAGGCACGTGACATATTCGTCTGAATGCAACGCGAGCGTCATGTAGAAATGTGCACGATGAACGCGGGGCATCTCAACTACTCTCATGCAAGACATGCGAGGCGCACAAGCAACAGGGAGCAAAAACTGCAATTACCGCTTCGTTGATCAATTTAACCGGTTTTACTGCACAATTTATTGTTTCCTTGTAATATTATTCATGGGGTTGTAGGGAAGCATAACAGTAGCTGTAATACCATGGAAACTAACTAATTTCTGTGATTTGAATTTGCACAAAAAGGGTATGTTGCATATTTGCAACAGTGTGCAAATAAAAAAGTTGAAAGTGAAATATAGACTTAGTGCGATTCACACTCAGATGTTTATTTACACGTGACAATCATTGGTGCACTTATGTTTTAGTGTGGAACAAACAGAAGCAATAGCACTTGCTTGTGCAGCACAGCTTGCTTCCACACTTCCTGCAGTACGTCATGCAGATTCCCGTGCAGCCAGGAAACAATGCAGTGTTTTTGCATTGTCGTCGAAATTTAGAACATAGACGCACGGACTTGGGGCTGTGAGCGTGACGACGCGATACGGCAGCGTACGGATGCACCGCATCCTTTTGAAAAAAATTAAATAAAGGAAATTCGACCAAAAAAACATCTTCCACACATATTGAACCGAAACTAACTTACACTCGTGGTTGTCGTCACTTCCGGAAAGGTCGCTGCTTTCACTACCAGAATTAATTGCTCGGCTATAAAAGCGTTTAACAGCCATTTCACTTTTCCGAAGAAAATAAACCACGTCCACGTTGTTGCATTTGCGCACCATAGCAACGTTCCGTCGCCAGGGACTAACTATACCGAGATAACAATGATTTCCTTTTCTAATGGACAGGGTCAGGAGGATATGGATCTTAGCGTAAGAACTTTTCTTGCGCTTTTTCTTGTGGACAAATACATTCACAATTGGCAAAACTTACCTGCATCGCTTCTCGCGGCCAGGCGCAGCCTCCGCCACGTTTGTTTTTGTGGAAGATGCGAAGGGTGAGCACAGATGGCAGCACAAGGCGACGCCTTTTTTTAGACGAATGTTGCGGAAATGCAACGACGTGCACGGGCAGCTCTAAACGAACTTTGCTTCTGTTTTTAACGCCACTCATCGGTATGTTGCGCAAATGCAACAAGGTGCAGTAAAGGGCCAAGCCTGCTGCGCCGAAGAACCGGAATTGCAAGGCAGGACCACGACACGAATGAAGAGCTAGGCAACGCCAAGACAAGACGAGTGAGCAAGGAACGCAGTACGCCGCCCGTGCCCGCTCCAGCTCATTTCCACCTCTACGCGGAAGGTCGTGGTTTCCTTCACGAGAAAGAAGTAACAGCAAGGGATGGGAAGACGCAAGCAAGCCAGAGAAATAGAAGATAGAAAAAGCCCGAGTGCTAACTGAGGATTTATTGCACGTCATTTGAAATATATACCACACCATAACAGCAAACGAAAGGAGAGAAAGAGAGAGAAATGAATGTTTATTTCTGGGTTAGCGACAGAGAAAAAAGGATCTCTCTTCGTCCCCAGGTGGCCGGCTTCCTCATTCCAGGAATCCGCGTGCTCTTGCTGCTACCTTGCTGCGGTCCACCAACTCTCGCTGGTCATCCAACCGAAAAAGAGAAGAATGTGGAAAGCCATGCTATCCTGCCTCCCTCACACCCCCCCCCCCCCCCCCTAGGAAAAGGAAGAAAAAAGAAGAAAAGAAGACACGATAAAGAGCGTCGCACAACCAGATCAACCGGGCAATACATAAAAAAAAGAACTCCTTTTGCCGACAATGCCACCGACGGGGCGCTATGTCTCGTCATTTTGGTCGACGTCTGTGTTTGGTTTGCGTTGAACTGTACAAGAAACAGTAGGTGTAGTAGGAGGCGTTTGTCGTTTTAGAAAGTTGGTCCGCTCAACAGATCAGTGCGGCAGCAACCCAAGGAACATGAGTTGAAAGAGTGACCAGACTGGCCTAGTAGCAGTGCACCGGAAAGTTTTGCAAAGTATTAAGATGGCGACATGAAGTCTGTGGGAAAGAGTGGGGTTGGTGTGAAGCTGACGTAGTGGATGAAAGCGGGTTGTTCTTTAAATGGACAACCCCCGGATCAGCGTAAGCGCCGTCGCTGCGTTATGCATAAGTGACATGACCCTGTGTCGTCGAGGTGCCGAAAAAAATATGCTGACGCTTGGTACCCTGGCACGTGTCGGTGGCGGTTAAAAAAAATTATAAGAATGAGAAAAGGAAAACAAGAAAAGAAGCGGGGGAGGGCAGGTGTACATGGAAGAACGGCTCGTATGGTTGATCTATGCGTAGACGCCTGGAAGCAAAATATGTAATTGAATATTAGGGGAGGAGCAGGGAAAGCTTTAAAAGGAGGAATAAATGTGCTTAAAAATTGAGGTTAGCTGGTGGCATAATGTGTTTTTGTGCATTCTCCAATGATATGAAAATTTCTGAAGTCGCAACTTTTAGGCGATTCCAAGTTACCACGTGCCAAATTAGTTCCGGTTGAGTTAGGCACCCAAACTTGTGCAAGAGGTATGTATAATTCCGTGGTAGAAGGAAAACCGGTGGGTTTCCGGTGGCCCAGGTACTTGAACAGAATACCTCCCACATATGAGGCTGATGTTCTGCCACAAGGTCCATGTACCCGTGTAAGGGCCGCGCCCCCAACTTGGCAGCCCAAAATTTGGAAGAAAAAAAATATCAACGGAGAAGCAATCGCGTTCAGTGCAGCGATGACGCGCGCGCGCATCGGAGAATTTTTATCACGCTGTGTACTTCCGCGTGCAGCTACTAGATGGCGAGAGCTGCCTCTTGACCTCTGATGCAATGGCACGTCCGACACCATTTTGAGTTTTGTGAAAAGTGCGGCTCTTGCACGAGTCTATACGGTATATCAAGTCATGCATGTGCTTCAAGTTCAAACGCATCTCTGAATGGGGGTGGGGGAGTTCATTTTTCGTACAGACATTTGATGACTGGCAGGATCAATCAGGGCCGGCGATATTCGAAGCACTCGTTTGTGTTTCGGAAAAAGTTTCATTGCAATAGCAATTCTACGGACATTCGAGGCACGTTTTCACCGTTGACTTTGTCGTGATGTCATGGTATCGAGGTGTAGCGACGCAGCAAGCGCGTGGAGTGTAAGGTTTCCAGAAAAGCTCAGTGCGTTTGGCCAAGAGGCCAAAGCGGCCAAGCTAAGTGGACGCAACCTTACGCTGCACTCAACCACCTCTACTGGAGGAGCGTCTTAAAGGACTGACCACTGGCCAGAATGTGTTGTGAGACGTTTATGGAAGTGAAATGACCACGATCTTTAGTTATAGAATCCAGCGTGCTGTTCGCAATTTGAGTAGGGAATACACTTATAAATTGGCAAAGGAAGTCTCAAAAACCAGTAAGTGGCGAGGCCTGGCGGTGATATCTTGGTACTTCGGATGCAGTCTATGACATTACTGTACGTAAGTTGGGCGTTAATAAGTACGACATAATTATTGCTCAAATTGCAGTTGCTAAATTACTAGACACTTACAATTTGTTCTATGCTTCGGAAATCAAAAGCACATGCGCGGCTGCGGCAACACGCTTAACATGGTATCGCATGTAAAAGCGTCGTTTCGTTATCCATCCGATTGATTTCGTTTTGACTGGTTAAACAGTGAACAGCTGGACAGAAAACCACGAGAACACGAAGCTATAATTATCGCAGAAGTACTTTAACACTCGAAAAAAACATGAATCGCAGGAACATCGAGTGGAGAAACGAAATAATACTTTCTCACAGTTACGGCCGCGCTTGTCGTCTGCCTCCCATTAATGCCGGCGTTTAATCGCCATCGCGCTCGCCTATCATCGATTTCAGCATGCTTCTAGCTCACGACTACATCGAAAAACTCGGATAAAAAATGTTCCACGGCGTTTTCCGCCTTACCCCTTCGCGATCAGACACTGACCGGTATGCTTTCTGTTGCATTAAAAAAAAAAAAATAGGTACCCTGAAAACTGGTTGTCACTCGCTCCAACTTCCACTCCTACAGGGTTAGTTTTGGGCGCACAACACATTAACGTTCATAGTGAGCAGCTGTGCGCATCCTACAGCGCATTGGTCTGAGCGGAACGAAAAGTAAACGGCGAGGTGAACTTATTCAATCCTTCCCATGGGCGCCGACGAAGGGCGGTGGTGCTTCTTCGGTCTCATCTCGTGCACCATCGAGATGCGACGGCAGCAACAGCGTCCGCGGTGCCCGCCCGTGAAGCGTGCCGCACAGGTGAGCCAGCCACACCACACCATCTGCCACGGACATGTGCTGGCCTATCCTGACTGCGAAGGATCTGCCTTCCTGG
Organism: Dermacentor variabilis; assembly: GCF_050947875.1. Taxonomy (NCBI): domain Eukaryota; kingdom Metazoa; phylum Arthropoda; class Arachnida; order Ixodida; family Ixodidae; genus Dermacentor; species Dermacentor variabilis. Next base: position 140,664,114 of record NC_134571.1, read on the forward strand.
GCTACGGAGAGCAGTCGTTACACTAAACCACTGGATCCTTCCAAGAGGGACCCGCTGCCCACCACGGTAGAGTGATATGCGACAGCTTGCTGCTCTACCTATTAAGAACAATTAACCTAATTTAGGCACATCGCCGGAAAAGCCACGGCGGTTGGCTTGAAATATATAAATACTTTCTTTTTTTCTAACCATAAACACGGTTCCCTCATGTTTCTTTGTCCTCATCACGGCTCCTTTCTGACACGCCTTATGTGCAACGCTAAACACTGATCTCGGTTTCAATGCTTGGACTTCGAGGAAACCGCAAATTTTCGTTTTTTTTTAATCCTTACTCAAAAAGAGAATTCTTCACGACGGTGTTAGCTGGATATCAGTATTACTTAGAACAGCCTAGCCAAGTGAAGTTTGCTGAGATATTGCACCTACCTCATGAGGTGTACTTGACGGATCTTTAGAGCTTCCTTAAAGTTTTCATACCACCTTGGAAAATCGCCTAAAAAGCAGTTTTATATTTCTTTTGTGCTGTGTAGCTATTAACCGAAGTGCTAATAAATAACAAGGCTCTCGTAGAACACATTTTTCTCTTTGGGAAAGTGTAGGAAACTGGAAGCATTAGACAAGGATCAGATTTGCGGCATTTTCCGACGACGGCTATAGGGATTTCCCACGAGTACTGTTTCCCAACACTCCATATTTGCGTTAGCTGAGATTCGAAAATACATTGGAAACTAAATTATTTTGTGCATAATGGCAAGCACACGTGGAGCGCCAATCGCTGCTATCTCTTGAAGGCGCGACGTTCCGGAGGGATCGTGACTGTCGTGTTAACTCAGTGCAAGTTTTGGCTCCCTAATCACTTCTGATAGAAATATGCGTTGCTTTATTTTTCCAATAATTTTTCGACATTAGTTGTGGCACCGAATTGCAGCCCACTGTCAAGATGCTGTGAGCAGCGCTCGTTTCGTCTTTATCACGACATATTTATTAGCAGCGAATCGCAGATGGACAACTTCCCCGAAAAGACGCCAAGAAAGACGTGCGCGCAAATATCTTCCTGCAAACTGCAATAAAATGTATTCTAATTGCTGGTGGCTTGAACTCACATCACGCATCACTGGGCAGCCGTGAATAATCGTTTCTGTATTTTTTGTGTTCTGTTAAATTTCTTCCCGGACAGTTTCGATCTCTTCTAAACCTTCCATTTTCGAGTCCTGAGGAGAGAGAGAGAATTTATTAGAGCACAGTGGAAGATAATGCCCTGAGCTAGTATGCCCTAACTTGCTACTCTGCACAGGAAAAAGAAAGGAAACGGTACAAAAAAAAAAGAGTGATGTAACATGACGGTCTTTCTATTTTCTCTTAAGAGATTGAGGCATATGGGAGAAGCAGCGCTCACGTTCCAGTTTCTTTTTGTCTTGAGGTGGTATGCCCGCAACCATCTAGAAAGCTTCAAATGCGTTGTTTTGTTGACTGCCACTGATTTGAAGAATGTTTGCGGACCACTGTTGAGTCGCTGACTATTGGGAGCCATGAATGTATGATTCGCAATATTTGCTCTATTGGAGGCTTCGCCAAAGAAATCAGCATTCGAGGTGAAGGTGTGTAAAGACTACTTCTAGTAATTGTTGAAATGCGAAATAGTTACGGAACTGTAGGTGGCAGGAAACCGCGTGTAAACATACAATGCATAATCAGTCGTCCAGGAGTTCAAACAAGTTCTTTGCAGGAACGTTAAAACGCATGGTATCCAAGCCAAAAAATAACTACAGTGCTCGAGACTTCCATTATCTTTCGGAGTCAAATAACAAGCGCGCTTTCTTTTCGTTCATGGAATAAAAAGAAATTGCGACACGTAAACGTAGCCGTAGAGTTGCTAGTGCTACCATTCAGTCAAATTGCTGACTATTTTGACCTGATTGCGAAAGGGTTGGGTACTCTGTTCACGACCTCTCTTCTTCTCTTCGGTGGCTTGGCTCCATATATGCTTTCGAAATGATTTCTTCAGTAGAATTATTCTCGGTTGTTTCATGTTTACATGCCACAGCCGCAAGTTCCGTTGAAGTCACTACAAAGATGCTGGAAAATTTGTTTAGAGTCGTTCCTATCGTTTCGTTAACCACTGGTAATCGTTACATATCAAATGAAGGGATACTTAGTATGCGCACAATTTCTGAGGTGATTCTTCTGCTTGAACAAAGCGGGGAGTGCGGGCTAAGCAATACTCTGCCCATTTATAGGGTAATAAAAATGTTCTTGCACGCACGCACGATGAAGTGTGTTCTCGAAGGAGGATCGCCGAGCCCCTGAACCGCAGTTTGTCCATTGTACTGAGAAAAGCCAGCACTAGTCGATTTGGCATGCAGCGAGACATACTGATAATGATTTGCCGTATGTACATGTGTACTACCTACTTTGGACTCTGTATGTGTCGCATTCTGCGCGGAGGTCGCCTTGTAGGTAATCTGCGGCAAGTACAAAGAGTTGGCGAGTTGAGATGGCTGGTCGCTTCGTGGAGGCTGTCTTCCCGCGCGTCTGGTGTTGAAGGTCACGTAATCCCGAATTTTGGAGATTCGTTGAAAAGAGCGGCAGCACAAAGCATTATATCCCCTCTGTTTGTGCTCTTCATCACATCAGCGCTGAGAGAGCGAGTGTTCTCTTTTACCGAGTAAGGTCTGTTCATGTTCACCTGTGCGTGTGGGACACCATGCTTGTTAACTTATTTAGTAAGCGAATTGCATACTGAAATTTATAGGTCCAGGTGAAACTACAAACCTTAAAACAGTGGTTAGCAAGGCTTCTTGGTCCATGGACAAACTATTGCAAGCAGCGTGAGAACGGGACTAAGATTAAGGGAACACAGCACCTGCATAATGTGCTTCCTTAATATGAGTCCCGTTGTCGCGCTGTTTGCAATGGCAAGAACGTTACTTCGTGTAGTTTAGTTACTCATTTCCTATCGAAATCAATACATCGCTTTTCGGGAGAAAGTGTGACATTCTTGTACATGCTTCTCAATGAGAAGAAAAAGACAGAGAAAGAATATTCTCATTGCGTCTGAATTCATCTTTGCTTTCTTGGTCCCCGCACTTCACTCCGACATTCACGGCGGAATTCTTAGTCATAATTATAGATGTCTGCAAACTATACTTTTACATACCAACAGCAGTAGAAACAAACGATCCATTATAGTAGTGCTTCTCTCTGCAGTAAAATACGTTGTGGGGCTAGTTGGTGCATACCTTTGAAAAATGAAGCGCCAACGGTAACGGCACGCTAAGAAGGAAAAAGCACCTTGTCCTGCCTTTTTATTCCTTCTTAGTGTGCCGTTACCGTTGGCGCTTCATTTTTTGAAAGCTTCTCCCTGACTGCATCCAGTCACTCACATATGATAGTTCTTATACGGCGTGGCGCCTCGTCATTTGCGTGCATTACGTGTCGCATGGATGCCTGGACGCAAAATTCAATTTTTACAGTGGAGCTGTTAGAACCTCGTTAGGTTTCTCTTGACGTCTGCAGCTTTGCCGAACTGGGGAAGAGAGAGCTGAGAGAGAGTGAAAGCAGATTGTCAATATAGCATCGCGCAGCATAGCGACGCGGCGAGTGTGGGTCGAGCGTAGCGGTGGCGAAGGATCTGCGAGGCGGGGACACAGGTAGTGTGACGCCATTGCTCTCCGATAAAAACCCGCGCACTCGCTTCGGCGGATTTCACGAAGGAAGCAGGGTTCCTATAACGTAAAACTATTCCAATGTGTTTTTATTCCAATCTCCTGACGTCAAATTTGCGTTATCGCCTACGAATGAATCGGGCGGTCACCCACAGGATTGTCTCAACATACCAATCAAACGCTCTCCTCCTTCATAGGAGATCACTTTTGTTTACTTCAAAAACAATTAACATTGCCTACACTGAGCGGCTTGTCTCATCTAATTTGCTCACAAGAGGCAAGGAGCACACTCAAGTTGAGAGGAATTCGATGGGGCCGAGCCACTGCATTGAAAATCGATAACTGGATGAAGAGGGTGGTGCTGGCGTCTGTGATTGGTCCGCTTTCGCTTACTTAGCTTACGGTAGCCCGTCGACAATCGCGGCGGCATGCAACGTAAAAGGATCTTCAGCGAAGAAGAGTTGGCAGAACGAGGTTGTAAACGTGCCGAAAGTACTCGAAAACGTTACAGGGCCACACATAAAGTTTTATCACACGCAAATAAACCCATCCTCTCAGGCAAGCGCGAGGAGCTAATGCGGGAGCTATCGGCGGCAGCCTTCTATTGTTTCTTTCGGAACGGGGCAGCCTGCGGCTATTCAGAAGAAAATTGAGTTTTGTTCGGCGTATTAATGCATCTTTAACGCGTACACGTCACTTTGACGTCACGTCGCCTGACAGGCAGGTGAAGTGGGGTGGTACAAGAATGTTTTTCACCAATCGCGGAGGGCTGGTTGCAGAATTTGAACAGAAAAGCTTGGAATAGTTTTACGTTATAGCGCCCAGGTACACGGGGTGAGAGCTTACGTGTAGCAGAGCTAATGCGCGGCGGTCGCAGCTTCGTCGGGTCGGTGCAGCGTCTGTCACACGACATCGACGTATATGGCGTTCAAACGAATCGCTTCTGTTACTACGGGCGCCCCAAATACCGCGCCTCCCAGCCGAAACCACCCACAGAGGAAGACGGTATGGATTTTTCTGAAGCCTTAACTTCACTCAACTGGACTGGTCTACTGGCTCCACTGGCGATAGCAGAACCACTCATAATTTTATTTACCTGGTGCTAAGTTTGACTTCCCTTGCGCACATTATTTTTTCTATCTTCAGGCGATAGATTACATCACTTCGGTCATGTTTCCTAAGTACACACAGTAAGTGTGTACACGTCTCAGAAGACACACGTCTCACATATCTTAAATTAAGTACTAACGTGATAGCGTTAAGCTCCCCGTGTCGCAAGAAGATACGGCGTCGGCGTCCCGCGTCCTGCGGCGTACATAATATCGGCAAAAAAAGAATTTCGAACCATGCACACCCAACCGCTCTTCTATCACCAAAGTTGCTCATGCCTTCCCTTTTATTCCAAACAAAATTATTCCTCGGAATTTTCTGATGACAACCAACAAGCAGATGTCATGAAAAAAAAAAAACCGACAGCGCATACCTATTATGTTAGATCTTCTCAGACTGGAGTATGAAAGTGTGGAACAATAAAAGGAGATCAGGGGTGGTTTTCTTTAATAAGAGTCCACCTAGTGGACTGTCCATTTCAGCTGCAGCTGATTGGCTAGGGCCGCTCGTCTCCTTCTCGCTCGTACAGCTGCATCTAATCAGCAGCAGTCGAAATGGATAGTCTCCTAGGTGGACTCTTACAGAATACCCTCCCAGCTCACGGAAGAGGCCGCATTTCTACCAGAAAGCTCGCCTTATGCACAGCGTTCGCCGCTAGCCTTTCCCGGTAAACATTACGGTTACATAAGCTGCAGTTGTTTACGAGGCCTAAAAAGCAGCCAGGGATCTTTGAATGCTATCGCGTTCCACTCTGAAAGGCGAATCTTGAGCGTCTTCCAGTTTTAACCGGAGTACCAAACACGTACGTTTGAAGCTACATTGACGAGACGACAGTGTCGGGTAAGCCCCGCACACTTACAAACACAAAGTGATGCGGGCTGGCTGTCTCTGCGTTTTGTCACAACTGCAATGAATTAGAAAGAATCGACCACTACTTGCTCTTTTGTCATCATTTCTCTTATTTGACAAAAATAACTTTGCAAATCTTGCTGCGACAGCTTGGCCTTCCCTGTAATTCTCCTGTCTGGATTCCTTTTGCAGCTATGGCACTGAGTCACAAAAGTGACTAATACCTGCAAAAAGCGGGCCATACTGCCCGGTACGCTTGTACAGATATTTTTTGAACAGCTGAGACGGGCAGGCATCAATACAACGGCTTCCCTTAGTCGGGGATCCAGTTCGGTCAAAACAAAAAGCTGCCACAAACCCAATCCACGAAAGGATTCATTGCCATATACATTAGCGGTATGTTCGGAAGCTTCCAATGGATAACTTCGAACAGGTACTGCCGTGACCTCTTTATTTTCCTGAAAACAGCACTCAATGAGATCCTTGTCTTCAACACTGCTTATCGCATCTGGATGTAACAGAGAATTACATTTTGAGATGAATTTGATTCAAACTATTATTCCAAGAAACAAAGAAAAAATGGGAAATTTCATGTGAACTTTTCACCTTCACACCTTTACTTTTTATTTCTCATTTAACGCCGCAGTGGCCTCTTCACGTATATCGCTCCAAAGCTCCATCACTGGCGATATTTCTTCAACCTTCTTTATCTCTTCTTCCAAGCGCCGGAGCTGTTCCCGTGAAAAGTACCTTTTCCACCCACCCACCTTGGCCTCTCTTACGAAGCAGTACTTCTTGCTGTCTCCGTTGTGTCCATCTTTGCAATTCTCGTCAAGGCGCCGCAGCACCTTGTCAAAACCAGGATTTGAGTTTGTGCTGAGGTCCAAGACCATCGTCTCTTTCATGTGATCCGCCGAGCATCGTTCAAGCAACTCACTAAGCATCCGATTATCCTTTTCCAAATCTACTGCATAGCTGTCTCCCAAGAAGCGCGCAAGCTTCAGAACAGTGCCTCGGATGTCTTTCGTCAAGTTCTCATATGTCACGAAAAACACGTTGGGTATGTCCTTGAGCTCATATCCGGGAACCACGTGATCGAAGTAGTTCCCGTAACCTGCGACATCTTCGCTCAGGAAAGCATCGAAGAACTGGTCGAATGTGCCATCTTGGAACCGGTAGGCGCTGAGACTTGTCGCCATGTGGTAGAATGACACGCAGACGTCCCACGGGTTCCGCGCCACGTAGATGTACTTTGCCTCGCTGCTCATGAACTCACTTCTCAAGGGATAATGCGATGAGATCACACGCTGTGGCAGGCTTTGTTTCAAGTCGTCAGGGTGTGACACGCCTAGATATATCATGCTTTGCGTGAACTCATCGTAACTTGTGATCGGTTGACCTTTCTTTAGAATAAGCTGCACAATATAAAGGACCCAGTGCATTCCGGCTTTGGGAAATGAAAGCTGGACTATATCGCCTTCTCGTGCGCGAAACTCCAACGCTCCTTTGAGGAGTTCAGGGTTGCAGTGTGGGTCTCTAGGGACACCATCAACGTTTTGAGTAAATGGCTTTGTTGTCGACATGACGTTGATTTGCACACTGTGGCTGCGAAAAATGAGCATGAAAAATATGTTAATTACGACACTTTCAGTAACAACATTGGCTTTATATCACGTCCTTACGCCATCAAGTTTATATTATCTTCTGCAGCATTTTTTTTTCAAGAATCCCCACTGGCATACTTCCTTGACCTGCATGAATTTGTGTCGGCAAATAGCAATTCACGTGAAGTGCACCAAAAGACAATATATTTCACGAATTTCACTCGAAACTATAAAAAAAAACGATCACAAGCAAGGTAAGGAAGATTTATGAACGGGAAAAATTCACCCACTCGACTGTAGCATATAGCTGCAAATGAAACCCGTCAGGGGTTTACAGAAGGAAAGCTCATCAGGCGAAGGAAAATACGTCCTGGTCCGGGTTTAAAACTTCGAAGCAGCGCCTGACCAAAGCGGTCACTATATTTTCCGACCCAACCGTCATGCTAGGGTGGTTTTTGTTAACTCAGAGTGTAGCTCAGATACATGAATAGCCTTTGACGCAGTCAAATGAGTGACAGGCATGCTCGGCCATTTTTCGGGCATCTGCTGTTTACGTTCGCAACGCGTGTCCGCCTCAAGAATGTGCACCCCCCACTCCCGCTGACCGAAAGGCCGCATCATCGTTAGGAATCTTCCAAAATCCTGATCTCCGTCCGACAAAGTTGATTGTTACATCAGGCATGCAAGAGGAAAGAAAAAAAATTTCGGAAGGAAACAATAAATAATGTAAAAAGAGTGAAGAGGTTCAGGTCGGAATAAGATAAGAAAAAGAGTTGTCCGTGGACCGTCAGTTGAGGGAAGGGAAGAAAAAAAGTCCGCGTTGAAGACAGCTGACCTGAAAAGGGTAAGGTGTAAAGCAAAAAAAAAAATTGGCTGAGGCTTAGCTTGGTTAAGCCTAGTCAGATGCGAAGCATATTGGTGGCTAAAGTTGGTAAAGAACGTTGTCGCCGAGCCGCATACTGAGCACGTTGCTTGGCCAGACGTTTATCCCGCTCTTCATCAGTCTCTGTAGCACGCCGCAACCTTCGCTTCTCATTCCAACGAGCAGCTCTGTCTCCAGGAGGCATCTCACCTCGTGAGTGTCTAGCAGAGGCAAGCGCAGCTGCTTATATACCGCCGCGACGCCGCGAGCGACGGCGCGAGTTGGAGCCCCGTTTCTCCTCTGTCGTGACGTCACGGTGTCACGTGGTCAGCCTTGAAGGCGACGCCGCGAGCGACGGCGCGAGTTGTAGCCCCGTTTCTCCTCTGTCGTGACGTCACGGTGTCACGTGGTATGGCATGGAGTCGCTAAAGGTCATTGAAGGCGACACCGCCGCGCCTGAGGAGCTGGGTTGAGCTCTAGTAATATGCTTCGCATAAAAGAAACACTGAGAGGTATCGTCAGAGAAAGTAAGAAAAAAAAAGACGGAAGTGAAAGTGCCACTTGTCCTCCCGTCGTAATCCCACAACCATGCTGAACGTTTGTTGACTTGAGTAAGAGGTACGACAGGTTAAACGCTACAAAAACTTATGCTAAGAGAAGTCCACATACGTCATAAGCTAGAGGTGAAGTCGGAAAAGTGAAAGAGATTTTGATAGGAGAGAAATTGGAAGAGCCCTCTTCCGTTTATCTCTTGATAGTGACTTGTACATGTCAGGGGTGACTTATACGGATGCATCATCCTTTAGAAATCATGCGGTAGACTATGTTAACGTGCAATCATTGAAATGATGTGCTGCGGAGTCGCAATAGTTTCCGCAAGCGCATGTGTTGGAAGATCAAAGTTGAAAAAGGTGATAGTAAGATTTAAATAGAACTTGTGACGTTATGATGTGCATGAGTGGTAGAGGAGGTGGAAATAACGGCCGGATGGAATACGCACTGTTTGCACATAGATAGATATCTGTGTGAGAATGGTCCTTCGTTCAAGTTGCGTGCCGCTTTGTGTGTTAATTAGAGAATAAGCGGGAAAGAAAGGAGCTCAAAGATTAAAAACCGGTACAGGTCACATCCGAATAAGCTGCTGTTGAAGCAGCTGCATCATCATTTTTGTTGCCAGTGATAACATGGTATACGGGTATGAAATAAATAAACAGCCCGTGTGGCCGACATTTCAATATGAATTAGTTGTATGGAGTCTACTTATGGGATTGGTTGTAGTATGTTGCGACAATGCTATTGAAGTGGGCAGACCGGTAGTGTAACCATGTAAACGTACCATGCCTGCTTTCCTTTGGGTGTATAGAAGACTCTCGAGTATTGCAGCACTTTCGGCTACCTACGAACTTGTTACTTGTGTAACGAAGACCGGCACTAAGCACGGAATTGGCGCTTGTGCACGGACTTGGTGTTTTGGTCTTACAGTCGCGTTAGCCGCTTCGAATTGTCGGCGAATAAACCTCATTACAATTGGTGGAGGTGAGGGGTACCTTCAAAGCGTCCCACTTGGCACTTCAATGCCTCACGCTACCACCAACCACACCCGACGATGCTCCTGAGGAGGTTCCTTCTGGATCCGTCATGTGCGCCGATGTGCTCCCCCAAAAGGACCCTGCTGTTTTCAGCGGCGCGGATGACAACGACGTAGGGGAGTGGATCTCGTCATACGGGAAAGTAAGCGCGTAACACATGGGACATGCCACAAAACTGAACAATGTGATTTTATATCGCGAAGGCGTGAGAGTCCTAGAACCATGAGACGGATTTCCAGACGTTCCAGACGTAGTCGGCGTTTAGGACCTCTTTTGTGGAGCTGTCTGGCAGACCTGCTGTTGGCAATTGTGCGCAGAGCAGTGTTCGCAGTAGCGAGCGCAGCTCGCTACTGCAAATTCCTGATCATTCGGATCATTCGCAAATTCCTGAAATTCGGATCATTCCTGATCTACATCGAAGACGTTCTGGTCTTGCTCAAGATAGTGAGTACGACCGTGTTGGAGTAATAAAGAATCACCAATGTTATGGAGGAAATGTAAGATGGTGTGTTTAATGTGCTGCTTACAAAGAGTCCACGTGCATTAGCAGAAACCATCACTCTGCGCGAAAGTTGCAATAAAATGCTCAGTCACCAATATTTGACATGTCGCGCTTCTCCACACGATGAACCGCGCGCTGGAGTGGCTGCCATTTCCAATCAATCGAAGTTTCTCGAACCGATAAAGGCGTCTGTGCGTGAGGAAGTTGCTTGCTAGCTCTCCTTAATGCCATTCGCTCAGCCGTAGCACATGCAGCAGCCTATTACGAATTTTAAGGCCACGCTCCGCCACGCCATTGAACAAGAAATCGCCGAGGTCCTGCCGGTGCACAGTGAACAGCTCCCTGCAACGGTGCCTGTTAATTATGCTGAAGCCGTCCAGAGGCCCCGACAACTCTCTGCAGTAGCAGCTCCGCCTCTCACTTACGGCGACGTCGTACGTAGGCCCGGACTACCAGCCGCCGTCCCGTTCTTTCATCAGGCGCCTGGTGCACCGCGTCCTGTGACTTAGATTAGACCTGCCGTCGCAAACTCGTGACGCACGTCAGATGACTGGCCTATATGCTTTCGTGTGGCTACGCCATTTATATCGTCGGCATTGTCGACACGCTCAATTGTCTGGTACCACATCGGCCGTGGCATCCTGTGATACAGCCGTGCCGGGTCCACTTTGAGGCTTCTATGACACTTATACCGTCGCGTCAGCAGCTGTTCGTCGCATGTCACTTGCCAATCATTCACGTTCTCCATGTCGCCATTCGCCATCGTCGATGCGGCCTCGTTCTGTGGTTTGAGAAGACGAAAATTGATTGTCGTTGTCCGCGAGGCAAGTCCTAGAAATTTCAGATGAAGGTGTTCGCGCATTCTGTCTCGTGGGCACTCGAACCACTGGATCTGATATGGACTAATAATGCTGTCGCTCGCTTCGCAAAGTCACCAATACACTTTCGGGCCAGTCCATTCGCACACCAAGCGCTGAGCATATTGACCTTTTAGCCACGTGAACGGCGCGTGTAGTCTCTGAGGACGTCCTGTATAACATCAAGTTTATTGTCATTTCTTCTTGCACTTATAACGTTATCCTCGGGTGCAATTTCCTCTGAGGCCATAACGCTGTCATTCATTGCGCACATGCAGAAGTTGAACTATCACCGATGTTTATCGTGACCTTGGCCGATGTTCCTCCCATTGGCTGTACATGACTGTAAACTTCTTATGAAGGAAGGCACGAACATTTCTCCAAGGGCTGAGCGCTTCGTCCGGTGTGCTGCAGCAGCGTCTATGATGTAATCACACTGTTCTCTCCATCTGTCCTGTTCATTAGGCGAAAAGCTTTTGCGCAACCTCTTGGTGCTGCGGACATTACGCAAGCCTGCTGAAAAATTGTTGCGTGCCCTCTGCCCTTTTCTGTGACACTGCTTTGAGCAGAATGCCTTGGCGATGAGGAATACATTGACGACGTGCAAGTCATGGACCCGTCGGATGATACAGCCTCCACCAGGTACCCTACCCTCAGTGAGTTGTCTACGTCGGAAACATTGTCCACAGAAGTGTTTAGTCTCTCCACCGCCAAAGGCCTCACACAGGTTAAGTATTCCTAGCTTCGGTGCGTCTCAGAAGAATTTCCTTATTTCGATTTCATATAAAGTTCTTCAGGTCGTACCCCCACTGTTACGCAACACATCGGTACCAGCTCGCACCAGCCATTGCCACAACGTCCGTATCGCGTATCTGCAACAGAGCATCATGTTATCAACTGGCATGTGCACTACATGCTTCACCGCCAAGTGATTCGACTTTCATACAGTCAATGGACGTCTCCTGGTGTTCTTGTTACGAAGAAGGATGGCTCTGTTCACTGCTGTGTAGATTACCGATGCTTTAACAACTTCACTCGCAAAGACGTCTATCCCCTGCTGCTAATAGATGACGCCATAGACTGCCTAACTAGAGCAGAATTCTTTCCCGAATAAGATTTGAGGTAGGGCTATTAGCACGTGTCAGTAAGAAGTTGATCGTCCAAAGACAGCATTTGTTACACTTGATGGTTTACATGAATTTAACGCCATTCCCTTTGGACTTTGTAATGCGCCAGTAACATTTGAGCGCATGATGGACAGACTCTTGCGTAGCTTGAAGTGGGACACGTGCCTATGCTATCTTGACCATATTATTTTTGCTCCGGACTTGACCACACACCTTCAACGGCTGAAATTTGTCCTGACAATGTCAACCACCGCTTACCACAATTGAAATTGAAAACGCGCTGCTTCGCAGCGAGATAGCTTATCATACTTGGTCATGTATCCAAGGACGTCCTCTTGCGCAAATTAGGCAACCTTCGTGCCATCGCTAAATTTTCCTAAAGCAACGTCCGCAACAGTACTACGCAGTTTCGCTTGACTTTTAGTACGGATGGCTCATTCAAAATTTTGCCGCAGCTATTTCACCCCTGACGAAACTACTCGAAAGCAAAGGCACTCTCTTTGTGGTCATAAAAGTGTTTGGACACTTTCAAGGATCTGTACGTTCTTACTTCACTTTCCATTTTCCAGGGGGCGTGGAAGCTAGCCGTATCAGCCTCGCCGCTGTTGATGCGCAAAACAAGCTCGAATTCGCTGAACATGCCGATGCAGACGAAACTCGAATACTGACAAAAGCAGTAACCAACCACAATTTAACACTGAAGGAATGCGTAGCCATCGTCTGGGTCCTTACTAAGCTCCGTCCTTATAGCTATGGCCGTCCATTCGATGTCGTCACAGACCATCATGCACTGTGGTGGCTTTCATCATTGACGTATCCCTCAGACCGCCTTACCCGCTGGGTAATCCGTCTTCAAGACTATGACATCGGCGTCGTGTACCAAAATGGACGCCAACATTCTGACGCCGATGCACTGTCACGCTCGCGCCTGCCCGCTGAAATTTCCTGTTCCTCAGCGTCTCATTGTACCGTTTCGTCCATTGAAACTGGCATGATCGGTCCTTAGAAGTGAAAGAAGCGCTGGATTGCTCCCTTAAAGGCTTTCTCGCCGATTGGTCAACACAACCGACCACTTACACAAATCACACAACCAAACACTTCTTTCTCAGAGTGCCACTAGTGGTTACTAAGACTTAAGTATACCTCGAAGTCTGCGTTCTGAAATCTGTCCTTTCTTATACACTGACCTGGAGCACACTCAGGAGTTTTACCATCTTCCCAGTGTCTTAGGTAGCGGTATTATTGGCGAGAGAATGTACATCTACGTTCAAAAGTTTGTTGGCTTTTGCTCCGATTGCCAATGCCAGATATGTTCACCCGAATTGTCGCCAGGCCTCTACATTGCCTGGCCAAGCCATTTGCGAATATCGGCGTGGATTTGTATCGGCCACTTCTCCTGATATGTGTTGCTAATCACTGCGCCATCGTCGCAATTGACCATCTTACGCGATACTGCGAAACCACCGCCCTCTCTTTAGCTAGAGAATGCGACGTTGCCTAGTTCCTCCTTCGTGGTTTTATCCTTCGTCACGGTCCACCCCAGGTACTGCTCATAGATCGCGGGCGTGTCTTCTTGCCCAAGGCCTTTGAGGCAGTCCTTGATCAGTGCAATTTTCTTCGTTGGATAACTACTTTGTACCTCTCTCAAATGGATGTCGCCTCTGACCACACAAGCTGGGACCTCATTCCGCCCTTTGACGGCCATGAATACAGCACTGCTACTCAGAGAACCCCTGATATTTCTACCTCCTTCCTATTTACTGTCACTATCGCCACAATTCTTACGTACGGGCTGGATACATCCGAGAATGTGCCCGTTTCTACAGCCGCGAATTATTCAGAGGCGCGCCGTGAATTTGCGCGGGTCTTAACTTTAACTGACCAGGAGCGCCAGAATAGCAACCGCGCCGAGACCAGAACACCTATTTTCCTTCTTTGTGGCCTTGCGTGGCTGTCAGTCCCTGACAATATACTTGGTCTCTCTTCGAAACTACTATCCGATATGAAGGTCCTTACCACATCATTGAGCGCACAGTTGTGAACTACGTCACCGAAACAGTGGTGCCGTCTTAGGACCTGTGCAGTCGCGGATGAAACATTTTACATCTGAGTCGCCTCAAGACGTACTATGACCCGCACATCATGGCGAGCTCTTAGCTCATCACGAGGGCTTCTTTTTCGTGCGGAAGTGTAATTGTAGCGAAGACGACGAACGCTGCATAATCAGAATCAATTGTGGTGATGCGGGCTTGTTGGTACACCTTTGCGCAAAGTAGTTAAGCACAGGGAGACACGAGGACAAAAGAAGGTACATTAGACAAACTTGCTTACAATGCCTGTGCGTCTAATGTGCCTTTTTTGTCCTCGTGTTTCCCTGCGCTCAATCACGTTTAGTGCATACTTGATCATAACCACCAGCGCGAGTCATAGGATAGCCGCTTATGCTCGGTGTTCAGGTCTTACCGTTGCGTCAAACACTCTAAATTCCCAGTCAGTAAACCTCTTTACACTCTAACGAACCAGTAATGGCCAGATATTGTTAAAGTGTCGTGAAGACGACCATGATAACGGCTCCAAAGACAATGAAAATTCAAGACAGCCTCATTGGGCGTTCTCCCGTATCCGCTAGCGCTTTACATCTTTGTAAACGCATCTTGTGAACAACTTTATAAGCGTAAGATTAGGGTATTTACACACAAAAGAAAACCTAGAATCACAAACGCAGGTTTGGCAGAGTGCGACTTGCGGGATGCTTCAGTAAACAAATAGTATCATCATCATCGTCGTCGTCGTCGTCGTCGTCGTCATCATCATCATCATCATCATCATCATCATCATCATCATCATCATCATCATCATCATCATCATCATCATCATCATTCCTGCTACTCCCACTGCAGGGCAAAAGCCTCTCCTATACTTCTTTAACTACCCCGGTCATGTGCTAATCGCGGCGATGTTGTCCCTGCAAACTTCTTGAGCTCATCAGCCCACCTAACTTTCTGCCGCCCCCTGCTACGCTTCTCTTCTCTTGGAATCCAGCCCATAACCCTTTATGACCATCGGTTATCTTCCCTCCTCATTACATGCCCTGCCCATGCCCATTTCTTTTTCACATTTCAACTAAGATGTCATTAACTCGTGTTCGTTCCCTCACACAGTCTGCTTCTTTCTTGTCCCTTAACGTTACACCAATTATTGTTCTTTCCATAGCTCGTTGCGTCGTCTTCAATTTAAGTAGAACCCTTTTCGTAAGGCTCCAGGTTTCTGCCCCGTAGGTGAGTACTGGTAATACACTGCTCTTATTCACTTTTCTTTTGAGGGATAAGGGCAACCTGCTGTTCATGATCTGAAAATACCTGCCAAACATACCCCAGCCCATTCTTATTCTTCTGATTGCTTCAGTCTCATGATCCGGATCCGCGGTCACTATCTGCCCTAAGTAGATGTGTTCCCTTACCACTTCCAATACGTCGCTACCTATCGTAATCTGCTTTGTTCTGAGACTGTTAAACACTACTTTAGTTTTGTGCAGATTAATTTTAGACCCACCCATCTGCTTTGCTTCTCAATGCATGACCTGGCTTCTCCAGGTCGTGCATTGCAATTGGTCCCCTGAGTTACTAAGCAAGGCAGTATCATCAGCGAATAGCAAGTTACTAAGGCATTCTCCATTAACTCATATCCACAATTCTTCCCAATCCAGGTCCCTGAATACCTCCTGTAACGCTGTGAATAGCATTGGAGAGATCGTATCTCCCTGCCTGACGCCCTTGTTTATTGGGATTTTGTTGCTTTCTTTATGGAGGGCTACGGTGGCTGTGGAGCCGCTATAGATATCTTTCAGTATTTTACATACGGCTCGTCTACACCCTGATTCCGTAAAGCCTGCATGACTGCTGAGGTTTCGATCGAATCAAACGCTTCCTTCTAATCAATGAAAGCGATGTATAAGGATTGTTTATATTCCGCACATTTCTCTATCACCTGATTCACAGTGTGAATATGGTATATCGTCGAGTAGCCTTTACGAAATCTTGCTTGGTTTTTTGGCTAACAGAAATCTAAGGTGTTCCTGATTCTATTTGCGACTATCTTAGTAAATAATTTGTAGGCAACGGACAGTAAGCTGATCGGTCTATAATTTTGAAGTCTTTGGCGTCCACTTTCTTACGGATTAAGATTATGTTGGCGTTGTTCCAAGATTCCGGTACGCTCGAGGTCATGAGGGATTGTGTATACAGGGGGGCCAGTTCTTCTAGAACAATCTGCCCACCATCCTTCAACAAATCTGCTGTTACCTGATCCTCCCCAGCTGCCTTCCCCCTTTGCATAGCTCCCAAGGCTTTCTTTACTTCTTCCGGCTTTACTTGTGGGATGTGAAATTCCTCTAGAATATTCTCTTTTCCATTAGCGTCGTAGGTGCCACTGGTAATGTATAAATCTCTATAGAACTCCTCAGCCACTTGAACTATCTCATCCATATCAGTAATGATATTGCTGGCTTTGTCTCGTAGCGCATACATCTGATTCTTGCCTATTGCTAGTGTCTTATTCAATGCTTTTACGGTTCCTCCGTTCCCGAGAGCACGTTCAATTCTATCCATGTTATACTTCCTTATGTCAGCTGTCTTACGCTTGTTGATTAACTTGGAAAGTTATGCCACTTCTATCCAACTGTAGGGTTAGAGGCTTTCATACATTGGCGTTTCCTAACCAGATATTTCGTCTCCTGCGATAGCTCACCGTTATCCTGTCTAACGAAGTTACCACCGACTTCTACTGCACTCTCCTTAATGATGCCCATAAGATTGTCGTTCATTGCTTCAACGCTAAGGTTCTCTTCCTAAGTTAAAGCCGAATATCTGTTCTGTAGCTTCTTGCAGAATTCCTCTATTTTTGCTCTTACCGCTAAGTCATTCATCGGCTTCTTATGTGCCAATTTTTTCCGTTCCATCCTCAAGTCTAGGCTAATTCGAGTTCTTACCATCCTATGGTCACTGTAGCTCACCTTGCCGAACATGTCCGCATCTTGTATGATGACAGGGTTAGCGCAGAGTATGAAGTGTATTTCCTTTCTAGGATTTCCTTGCTGAAGAAGGTATTCATTTTCCGCATAGTATTCCGTTCTGCAAACTCTACTAATAACTCTCCCCGGCTATTCCTAAAACTTAGGCCATATTCCCCCACTGACTTGTCTCCAGCCTGCTTCCTGCCTACCCTGGCATCGAAGTCACCCATCAGTGTAGTGTATTTTGTTTTGATTTTACCCATCACCGATTCCACGTCTTCATAGAAGCTCTCGACTTCCTGGTCATCATGACTGGACGTAGGAGCGTAGACCTGGAAAACCTTCAATTTGTACCTCTTATTAAGTTTCACAACAAGACCTGCCACCCTCTCGTTAATGCTATAGAAATCCTGTATGTTACGGACGAAGAAGTGGCTCTTGTGTGGAACCCCGTTTTCTACTGTTCTCTTTTTGCGAGTGTTTTTGCGTGTTTTCGGGAGGCACCGCTTCCGAGACCTTCGGCGATGGAAGCGGAGTCAGCTAGACGTCCGGAGGAGACCGACGTCACAGCGTCGAGCGCTCCGAGGAAGCGCAATCACCTGATGAGCGACACAGGCAGCGAGGACACCCTGCTGTACTACTCTGCTTCCGAAGAAGATCTGTCGGATGACGGCGACTACTTGACAGTTGTGAGGCAAAAAGGAAAGAGGAGAATCGTCACTGCCTCCTCGTCTTCAACAAGGACGACGGCGGCAGCAAAGGCCCATGACACGGCTCATACCATCCTCTTCTTACCCGAGACGCCGACCGACAACCTGAATCGGCTAAACAGGCAAGCCGTATCTGTAACACTAGAGGCTCTTGTTCCAAATGAGATCACGGATATGAGAATTAACACCCGTAAGAACATTCTCGCGGTTGATGTCAAGAACAGAGCAGCATTGGATATCTTGAGTAAAGTGAAAATACTGGGCAAGATAAATGTTCGCACCATAATACCACAGGACAGCAATACTATATCAGGTGTGATTTATGATGTCGATGAGTCAATCGACGACAACTATCTGCCTATTTTGGTCAAACCCGCCACAGCAGATGTACCTATTATTGAAATCCGTCGCCTAGGAGATTCACGCTGTGTGAGGATAACTTTCAAGGGAGGTAGCTTGCCGTCCCACCTGAAAGTTGGATTTTTTCGTCATCCAGTGCGACCGTTCGTTCCAAGACCACTTCAGTGTCGTAATTGTTTGAAGATCGGGCATGTCAGCGGCATATGCAAAAATTCGACCGTGTGCGCAAGATGCTCTGAGCAGCACAGCGCAGATGCTTGCCGTGCGACTCACTTCAAATGTGCCAATTGCTCCGGTCCCCATGAGGCATCGTCGAAAGACTGCCCGAGACACAAGACAGAGCGGAAAGTCCTCAAACAAATGGTGAGAGACAACTCAACTCACAGAGCGGCCGCCGCCAAAGTGCGACGGCGTAGTGTCCGCCGTCACCGTAGACGATCCTCGTCTACAAGAAATGCTGATACCGTCGCGAGACAGCCGATACTTCCTGAGGCTGGTGCTCCCAAGGCGCTCACCCACACTAACAACACGGTGTCTGATGACGCAGTGCATACCTCTACTGCAAACGACTGGCCTGCACTTCCAACATTAAATCCTCCAGCCCAACAAAGGTCGACGGTGGACTACCGACGAACCAATGAGGGCACAGACCATGGGCGAGGTCAAGAGAAGCAAGTAATCGCCATAATACGATCTCTAATGAATGTCATTCGCGTGTTGTTAAACGACATGCAGGCGCCATCTGCTCGAGGTGCACTACAAGTGCTGGACGGCCTGGATCCGGTTCTTGCGAGCCTCGAGTAGCAAGCACAATGGCTCTACCGCGTCAGCCGTTCTTCAGACAAGTCAAGGAAGCATCTATTATGCAATGGAATGCCCGTGGCCTGAAATCCCGCAGTGATTTTCGCCATTACGTTTTCACCAATCGATTCCCCATTGTTGTCGTCTGTGACCGAAGCTACAGACACCCGTCCGGATCTCAGGCTATGAACCTCATGTGTCATCGACTTGTACTGACATTAGCAAAGTGACCATCTACATGCGGTGTGAATTGACTTATGTTGTTCATCCAGTGCGGCCACATGACAATAATCAGTATGTGTGTTTGACCGTGAAACAACAAAACCTTGCGTTTACTTTAGTGGGCGCTTACCTTTCTCCATCAAGTCGTTTTGATAGGCAGAGACTGAGTGACATTATAGATGCGACACCTGGTCCATGGATTGTTGTTGGGGACTTCAACGCGCATCATTCTCTTTGGGGAAGCAACAAGATAAATTCGAAAGGAAGAAACCTCGTGTCCTTTGCTTGCGACCATGAACTTTGTTGTCTAAATGATGGCAGTCCCACGTTTCTGCGCGGCCGGACATACAGTAGTTGTTTAGACTTAGCATTTGTTTCGCGATGCCTCACTCGCCGCGTCCATTGGTTCGCAGATATAGAAACCCACGGAAGCGACCACATTCCTACCTACCTGAAGATAAAAGGCCTCACCAAATCCGTTCCATCAACTTTTAAACAAGCAATAGATTGGCCCGTGTTTAAATCCCTTATGGAAGACGCATGCCACGAAAGCATTTCGTCCACACTAGAATTTGAGATCGCCAAGGCTATGCAGGATTCTTTGCGCTCATTTCGGCCATTCGAGAACTACACGAATTTCGATTCGGAAATACAGAGCCTCCGTGCAATCCGCCGGCGAGCGGAGCGACGTTACCGACGGACTAAATCACTCTACGACCTTAGAGAGGCCAGACGCATTCAAAAGAAAATTCAGCGTCGCCTTGCTGTACTCCACAATCAACGCTGGAAGTCGTTTTGTGAGTCTCTCGACCCACGTAAACCTCTGTCGGTTGTCTGGAGAACAATCCGTGGTCTTCGAACAGCTCCTCAACAGCGTCGTCCATTTAAGTCTCTAGCCCTACATCAAGGACGCCGAGAGGTCGAGATAGCCGAAGATTACTGCGCAAGGATTGCGGGTACGGCGCTCACGTATTCACCTTGCGCACCTATTCCCATTGTGCCCCCTTGCTCCCGGGATCCTCGTATGGACACTCCTTTCTCCATCGAAGAACTGGAGGCCGCACTTGCTGGTTGCAGGCGATCTTCGTCACCAGGACACGATGGCATCACATACTCTGCGCTTGTAAACCTTGGTCCAGAGGCCAGAGATGCCCTTCTTGGCCTATACAACGCATCATGGCGTGACGGCTTGGTCCCTACAACGTGGAAATCCAGCCGGCTTGTTCCACTCCTCAAGGCTGGCAAATCCCCGTTGGAATTATCATCTTACCGTCCAATAGCACTGGCCAGCTGTGTCGGCAAGGTAATGGAAAGAATGATACTTGCACGGCTAGAATGGTACTTAGAATTCTACAACGTCTATCCAGAGGTAATGGCTGGTTTTCGACGTGGCCGCTCGTCAATAGATAGCGTTATCGACCTGGTAACATACGTACAACACCAGAAACATCTGAAACGAATCACTGCGGCCCTATTCCTTGATGTTAAAGGTGCGTACGACAATGTAGATCATCAGGCAATTCTGGACGCCTTAGAAGCTGTAGGGATTGGTGGACGCACCTTTCGCTGGATATGCAACTATTTGCATGGAAGATCTTTCTTTATTTTGACTGAAGACGGACCAACGCCATCTAGCTATACCAGTCGTGGTGTACCGCAAGGCGGAGTACTCAGCCCTACCCTTTTCAACCTGGTGCTCGTTGGTCTCGCTGATTCGTTACCGCGAACCGTACAGCTCTCCGTATATGCAGACGACATTTGCATATGGGCTTCAGGCGTGACACGTGTACAAGTCCGCGCACGACTTCAGAAAGCCTCAACGGCTGTGTCAAGATACCTAAGAAGACAAGGCCTGGAGCTTTCTGCTGAGAAATGTGCAGTCGTTGCTTTTACTCGTAAATCGATGTCCCCGTATGCTTTGCGGATTAATGACCAAATCATACGATATAGACGAACGCACCGATTTCTTGGCGTCATCATTGATAGAGACTTGTCTTGGAGCCCTCACATCTCGTACATGACGAAGCGTTTGGCCGCCATTGTGGACCTTCTTGCGTTTCTCGGCGGAAAGTCCTGGGGCGCAACAGTACCGTCAATGTTGCAACTATGTCGAGCACTGTTTTTGGGCTTCCTGCGGTACAGCTTACCTGTAATAGGTAATACTTGTACTACGAATATTCGTAAACTCCAGAGCGTGCAAGCCCAAGCACTCAGGACTTGTCTCGCTCTTCCCAAAACAACGTCATCGATTGCGACAGTGGCCATAGCCAGAGACGCGCCTTTGACAGTCTACATTGATACAGATGTCCTGAGAGCGCACATCCGACACCTGACTCGGATTCCCTCACACCATCTTGCTTGCTTGCCAGCAAAAAGGCCCCTTTCAACTTTTGCTAAAACTATTGTAAGACATCAGTCGTACTTGCCATCAGAATTTACGCCCGCTTCACGATTGTCAGATCCATTGTGGTGTCTGCACCGGCCGCAAGTGCAACTGACAATTCCAGGAGTCAGAAAGAAAGCTGGAGCGCCATTGCAATCTTTGAAGCAAGCAACTTTGGAGCACATTCACAACGTGCACAGATTCCGGAAACATGTATACACAGATGGCTCAGTAAAACTCAACAGCGCTGCTGCTGCAGTCATCATCCCGGCACAATCTGAGGAAATCAAGTTAAGAACTTCATGTGTGACCACATCAACGGGTGCAGAACTCGCGGCGCTCCGTGCTGCACTTGATTTCATTAAGCAGAAACCACCGCAACAATGGACAGTCTTCAGTGACTCCAAGGCAGCCCTTCAGTGCATACGAAGCCCAATGCGCCACGGACCCCATGAACAACTGGCCTCAGAAATTCGGCACATATATCATCAAAGCTATGATAAGGGCCACAACATAATCTTTCAGTGGCTTCCAGGACACTGTAACATCAGCGGGAATGACCAAGCCGACGAGGCCGCCCGATCGGCACATGAAAGTGGTCAACGAGTCTTCATTCCGCTTTCGCGAACAGACGCTGCGGCTGGGCTGCGATTGATGTCCCGTGAGTGTACTTTGCCCCTGTGGGACTCAAATGTTTTCACCATGTGTCGGTTGCGTTCGTTGTCTCCGGACATACGGATGCACCTCCCGCCTGGATTACCACGACGTGAACAGACCATGCTTTACCGTCTGTGGCTTGGCGTTGCATTTACAAAAGCCTATGCTTTCCTCATAGGAATGGCCGACAGCCCCACGTGCGACACATGTAACATCGACGAGACGCTCGCACACATTATCTGTGTCTGCCCGCGATACAGTGCTGAGAGACAAGTGATGTGCAGGGTACTGGACAAGCTGGACAATCGTCCACTTTCAGAACTAAAAGCTTTAGGCCAATGCTCCGAAAGAACATCCGCGTTGAAGGCCTTATTCGCGCTATTAACGTTCTTGCGGTCTACGGGGCTTCACGACAGACTCTAAGAATGCCGCCCCCTACCGTTCTGTAGTGTACGCGCTTTGTTCGTGCTTGTCTCCCTTTCTTTCTCTCTCCCCCTTCCAATCTCTTTCTCTTTTTATCCCTCTTAACCCTTCCCCCTGCGCAGGGTAGCCAACCGGAACTACCTCTGGTTAACCTCCCTGCCTTTCTCTGCATTATTTTCTCTCTCTCTCTCTGTATGTTACCAACTATATCCTTATTAATCATGGATCCGACTCCTAGTTCTCGTCTCTCCGCTAGGCCCCGATAGCACAGGACGTGCCCGCTTTTTAGCACTGTACATGCTTCTTTTGTCCTCCTAACCTTACTGAGCCCTATTATATCCCATTTACTGCCCACTAATTCCTCCACTAGCATTGCTAGACTCGCCTCACTAGGTAACGTTCTAGCGTTAAACGTTGCCAGGTTTAGATTCCAATGGAGGCCTGTCTGCACCCGGAGATTCTTAGCACCCTTGCACCCTTAGCACCAATGGTATACGGGTAGCGAAGTGAGGTGAAATTATGTGGCATATGTAAGATGTGTGAAATAGAAGGGTGTTCTTGGGTTGGGGCTTCCCGTCTAGGCATCTAAGGGCAGTTGTATGATTGAAGCTTGGTAAGTTTGGGTCCCGTAAAATGTATTTGATCTTGATGTCAAAAGTGCGAACGGTGCGTTGGTACGATCTAATTGAATGTGTATAGGTAACGTGCACGTATCATCGTACAATGAATCTATGCGTGCAGTTCTGGAAGCTCCTGTGATTGAAAGAACTAGCGTACGCTGGGTAGATGTAGTTGTTGATGTAAGTCGTGAGGTGGGGATATGTGTACCACCAAACAGGCGAAGCCTATGTTATGGAAGGTAGTAAAACCTTGTCGTAGAATTGTCTTACCTTCGTTGGAGAGCTGGAATAAAGAAGTATGAAAAGGCGTTAGTAGAAGTGATGCCGTGAGCTCGGCTATTGGGCAGAACGAAGAGAGTAAAAAAATGGCACAGCTGTAAGAAATTTACTGCGGTTACGTGTATGGCACAAAACTAAGGTGCAGCCTCGTTGTGACAAGCGTAGTGTTTTCACCCAAGGAATGCGTCCGAGTATGTCCATTTCAGTTTGTGCCAGAAATTTGAATGAATAAGTTTTCGCCGAGTGTTCTCGCACTGGATGGCGAGAAACATACTTCATAAGCAACTGCTGTCTGTTTCTTGAATAGCCTTGAGTCCACTAACATTTCAGTCTATTAATAACGCTTGAAATCCTTTTGTGTCGAAATGTAATGAATTGTGCTTTCTTAATGAGTGCAAAAACTTACTGTGGTGAGGAAGCACAGTAAATAATGCATGCACATTCTTTACGCAAATGTTTGACGCTGAAGCATTGCAGTCACTTACCGTGATAGCTGGACTAAAAGAGCATGTGCTAATGCGGGAAGGTTGAAAGGTACAATCGCATGCACGCTACAGCACCGAATATTGGGAAACAAAAGTGGTGTGCTGCGGATATGGACGGTTGTTACACCTACTGCTAGTGCAATTTTGTTACCGTGCCTCATTTTGTCCCGCTATCTAACAGCACGTCACTCTATTTGGCACGCAGCTGTTGCCTCAGGGACGTTTTAGTCATACACGCCTACCTACAAACCCCCGCCGCTTGGGAATCTTCCACTCCAGCGGAAATTATTGAAGCGCACATCAGCTCAGGTTGGAGGCGGCAAAAGAAGTATTCACGGGAGCTTAAAAGAATTTACCTTTCCACTTGCAATCCTTATCCTACTCATGGACCACGTGGGACAGCGTAGGGAGCAGCTGGGGATAAATGCTCCCCAAATGGGTCGCATTACCTCTCACCCGAAGCGCGATAAGACAAGATCAATTATAGGCGATAGGGTTCGAAATTCAAGGCACTACCAAAGGAATGTGTTGACTGGACGAGTACTTGCACACTCCAAATAAAATTCGGCAGCGCCCTTCTCCCGATTTGGCGGTAATGCGTTCTGCATTGAATCAATATAGCGACACAAAGCATCGCCACCGTCGGAACGAGTTACGCAGCCAGGACTCCTCTCTCGCGCTTCACTAAGAACACTCGGAGCATTCTAGTGGCGCCAAAATGCATGTCGTGCCGGTACGTGAGAAAGTATAGAGTCGCGTCAAGGCTGCTTTGCATGATACGATTATCATTGCACTGGAAGCGCGATTTCGCTCGCGTGCGACGGTAGTCGCAGTCGCAGGCGCTCATTTTCACTCTTCCCTCTGCGACTACGACCAAGCGGCTGGCGGAACGTCGCACGGATCGCACCGATCACTGCGATTTTTCGTCGAAATTGCTGAGAGACCCACGAGAGACATTTCGCTGTTTGTTTTGTCAGATGGCGTCAGTCGCTCATCACAAAGTGTATAGATACTATTTTCTTTATCTATAAATGTTGGTTGAACAAGCCTTCAACATGCAAGTAATAGAGCGGCGTTGTGGATTGAGCAAGCGGTACGTACCGTCAGCACCGGCACGCGAGCAAGGCAGATAAAATATCGTAGGTCAGATTCGGTTCTTGGTGTTTTATGCGTTTGTCACGACGCGATGATGATCAATCGATGCTTTTTTTTTTTACGTTGGCTTCTGTTGCTGTTAGTATGTATTTTTCCGTGACTTGCTGTTGTTCAGTCGCACTGCGATTTAAAAATACTATAAAGTGTCCCTCATGACAAAACGTGGCCTTCGGACGTCGTCCCAGTTTTCTTGTTTCTTGCGTACAAGCCAGTGGGGGTACACGAAAACGCCAAAGATGCAGCGCGGTTTGCTTTTACGGACTTAGCAATATAAAGAATGTGCAACTACAGTCAAATGCTGTGTCGAGGAGATATGAGGTAAGAGCGTAATACCCAGCGTTTGAACATCTCGCTACGTGCGCCACCATTTAGTTGGATGCAGTCGGTTGGCTTCGGCTTGCACGCGTATTTTTCCCGGTCAGTTGTTTCATTTCAGGGTTCTGTAAATTCCTCTGCGTGACGCGACTGATTGTATGCATGGAATGAAACTACTAATGCAAGGTACAGCTGCCATACCTATTCCGACAGAAACAAATGACTTTAAAAGCCCCGGTATCGACACTTTAGGATTACAAACCTGAACGCGAGAAGTATGATAAATAAATTGGTTGAGTTAGAAAGCATAGCCTTAGAACATGAACCTGACATATTGTTACGCGCGGTCTTCGTTTTCTTTATGCGTAACAATATTGGTAGTCAAAAAAGCAACGCTTCATAAGGATAATTTAGATCCCGAAATTACTCTTCCCGACTATAAAATAGTCAGAAAAGGTCGAGAACACAAATGTAGGGGCATTGCGAAAATGATAAAAATACCCTAGCATTCTCTGCTTTGCCAGACGTAAATGGCATCGAAGCACTGTTGATAAAGACAAACTTACATGTCCACACAGTTTTCATTGTGGCTGTCTACAGAGCCCCAAAATGACCGGTGGACGTTCTGGCAAAGTTGCAATATTTTATGGACGCATATCTACCTCATGACAGTAAGATTCTCTTGCTTGGGGATTTTAATCTGCCTGGGATTGGCTGACCTTCAAAATTGCCTGGCACACGAGAGTTGGCACACACAAGTTGCGAACAGTTGTTAGATCATACCATATCCGTCATAAGTTATTTCAACTTGTAACTGACTACACAAGGATATGTGTTACGACATCACCCATTCTCGATTTGGTCTTTGTATCCGAGTGCCTAAAGTCACCCGTCCGCGAGTGCGAAGTACTCGACGGATTGTCGAAACACATGACAGTTTTGTTGTCGTCAGACGCATCACCAGAGACAACGAATACTCATTACCACACGACTTTCCCTAATTTTAGAGCTGCCGATGACGTTGCCGTTAATAGACAGTTTTCAGTATTCGATCTTTGATATTATGCTACTTTGCGACGCAGGTGCCGGTACAGGCCGATTATATAACTTCTTTTCTGAACTGACAACATGGCGCATTACCAAGTTTATTTAAAAAAAAATTTAACGTACTAATAAAAGAAATTATTGGATCACTAGAGATATACGTCATCTTAAACGGAGACTAAAAGTTAAAATTAAGGTGGCTTCACTAAACCCTGCCCCTGAAAAGAATCTTTGCATTGACCGTATAAGCAGGCAAGTGGAGCTCTTGCCAAAGGAATCCAAAGAAAGGTTTTATGACGTAGCACTAACGAAGTTTCTTCGTGAGTCCCCTGGTAAATTTTGGCGTTACATTAATGCGTCATGTGTTATGCACCTTGCTGGCGAAGAAGAGAATGGGCTAGAACGTTTTGAAAATTTTCTGTTATTTTTCATCCGTGTTCACACATGACAATGTAATACCGCCTTTTGTTGATGAAAATCTAAGACCGCATAATCCCGACTTAGAAATTGATGAACAAGGTGTTCTGAACCTCTTACTCCATGTTGACATTAAAAAAAACCCGAGCCCGGATGGCATCCCAAACGAGTTTTTGTACTGGTACGCTGAATGAGTCTCTAAATAGCTGAAAAAAAAATTCAGTCATCTATTAGCAGTGGATGTTTTGCAGGTGCTTGGAATCGAGCAAAAGTCATACTGGTTCACAAAAGTGGGAAATAACTTTCCGTTAACAATTACAGACCAATTTTTCTCCACCAGTACAACTTCCAAGTTACTTGAACGCACCATATCAAAACATCTCCTGCGCTACCTAAATTAACATAACCTTATTTGCTGTCGCCAACATGGATTTCGGAAGGGATTCTCTACAGTTTCCAAACTGTTAGAAATAGTTCACGATCTTGCTGAAACAATAAATTCACGCGGTCAAACAGGCATCATATGCCTGGATTTCGCGAAAGCGTTTGATAAGGTGTCGCCCCCGAAAGTGTTACATAAGTTCAATACTGTTTTCAAAAATCAAAATCTAACAAAATGTTTCTCCTTGTAGCTTTCTTCTCGTGAATAATAAGTAGATTTTGGTGGTCACCAGTCTAGCACCCTACGCGTCGTCTCAGGGGTACCACAAAGTAGTGTGTTAGGTCTGCTTTAATTTTTCATCTTTGTTAATGATATACTAAAAACCATTTCTGTGCCATTACGACTCTTCGCTGATGATTACGTGATCTACAGTAAAAAAATTAAATCCAAGATCAGAGTGAATTAAATTCCTGCCTTCAAAAAATGATGAAATGGTGTGAGGAATGGCAGATTGAGTTAAACCTTAAAAAGTCGGTGCTAATGATCAAAGCTAGGAAGAAAAATATTCCTAATTACAATTATCAAATTATATGACCATACGCTTGAACGTGTGAATCAATATACATATGTAGGAGTAACATTTAGATCGGACCTACGATGGAATACCCATATACATGGTAGTCTCTAAAGCTTCCAAATTTCTGGGGTGCCTTACACGCACCATGCACAGTGCTACTCCCGATGTAAAGAGCCTCGCACACAAATCTTTCGTAAGTCTTATAATAGAATACGCAAAAAATAGTATGAAACACTTACACAGCAATCAACTGCCTCAAGCATGAAAAAATTCAACGCCTTGCCTCAAGATTTGTAATTAATAAATACTGCCACATCTACTCCCCAACCCAGCTGTGCGAACAAGCTCAGCTTTAACCCTTGAAGCAAGAACTAGATATGAGAGATTGAAATTCCTTTACCTCGTTATCCACAACTACATTAGGATAAACAAATCAGAGTATTTCAAGACCAAAACTAAGGAAACATCCAGACATCGCCGCAGTAAATTTATTCCATTAGCAGTTCTAAGAAACGACTGGTTTGTGTACAATTATTTTCCCCGCACTTACAAAGATTTGAACAGTCTCCCAGACTCCGTTGTTTCATCTACCACATTGATCGAATACCTCCATAATACTGAAAATATTTTGTTTGCTACTGAGACCGAGCACTAGGACTGTATTGCCTGTGTGAACTGATGTTTTTTAGCCTTTATCATGTTCCGTTGTTTTGCTTTGTGCCAAGGGATTGTACTTACCAACGTCCCTGAGTACATTTATATTCAGTTGAATTTGTGCCCACCTTTGCATTTTATTATGTTCAAATTTGTCCTCTCGCACTCCGGTTTAGTCCCTCTGGGACTGACAGTATAAAAAAAAGGAGGTACAAGGCATTGCACATTTCGCGCGACAGGGGTAGGGAGTTCGCCAAAGAACGCTTACGTATTAAAAAGCAAGTGTCTGCTGATGTCCTGGATCGCGGTATAAATTACCTTTTCAAGGACACAGTGGAAAATGCATTTTGCTTTGAAAATGAACCCTTATCTTTGACAATTTCCGGCGGACACGCTTCGCGGTAACCGTCGACGCCGAAGTGCGTCGCTCTTGCTTTTCGCTGTGCGCCAGTCTGCATGTATGCGTACTACGTACCAGCTGGCGGATGCGGTTTCGCCCTTGCTGAGCGACAACCGCTGTCCCTTCGTTCTTTATTGAAAATATATATACGGATCTGAAGGCTTAGGAACACATGCTGGGCCCATGGTCATGAATGCACCCTTTCTAACGCAGGTTAGTTATTTACCGCACAACTGTATTGCGACGGTTTATGCATCAACCGGTGTGTGCGTTTTGTATCAATGCTTATGTTACCTCACTCCTGTTGATGCTATCGGGAGACATTGAACTTAACCCCAGACCCACTCTTGACTCTATTGCCAATATACTGTCACGTCTGGAAACAAGCCAAAATACTGTATTGACAGAGCTCAGTCTCATTCATTCAGCTCAGTGTAACATAGAGAATTTTGTTGGCCGCCCTTCCAGCCGCGTTGACGCGCTGGGAAAAAATGTCGAGGCTAATAGGAAGCGAGAACCTGCATCTCATGCTGGGTTTAATGACGACATTTCCAAACATTTATATGAAATTAACGTACTAACGGAAAAATGTGACGACACCGAGAACCGTCTCCGTCGATGCAACCTGCTGTTTTTTTGGGGTACAAGACGCAAAAGGTGAAACGTAGGCTCAGTCCGAGTCGCACATACTTTGTTTTTGCAAGGAAAAGCTTGATGTTCCACTCGAACCCAACACTATTGAAAGAGATCATAGGGTTGGCAGCTTCTACAGCGGTAGAATTCGTTCCATATTTGTTAAGCTTGCCCAGTATCGAAACTTAAGGGTTCCTAGTTTTCAATACGCGACGGCTACTCTGCGCGTGTATGGCAGGCGAGAAGCAAACTTTACTTGTAGGCCCAACAGAAAAAGGTTTCCTTCAAAATCCGGTTCGATAGGCTTCTCATTGAGAAGAAGCAGTTTATCTAAAATGCCGACACTTACTCAGTCACTGAATTGGAGCCATAGCTATTGCATATTCTTGCTGCAGCACGCTCTCTGCCTTCCTTGCCAACGCCCACCCTGGTCACTTCACTACGTTATCTCAGCATTTCTTGCATGCTAACAAATTGCCACAGCTATCTGCCTAAAAAGATGTCGAAGACTTCCTCAAGGACAGCAGCACTGATATAGCCGTGATAACCGAATCGTGGCTTAATCCGCAAATAGCCAACGATGAACCTTTGCACGATAAATCACGTTTTACCGCTTACAGGCTTGGCAGAAGGGGGCGCACAGGTGATGGTGTTTTGCTCTTCATAAAATTTAACTTGCCTTTTTATATATTCACGTTTCATTGTAACCATGAAACTATTTGCGTTAAACTGTCCGATGACTCGATCAAACTTACACTAGTAGCCATTTACCGCCCACTTGAATCCAATTCCTCTTTATTCGACGAGCTGCAGTCTGTGTTACTGGAACTGTTTTCTCACTTTCCTCGTGCCGAATACATTCTTTGCGTGACTTTAACCTGCCTGATATTGACTGGGACAATTTAACTGCAGCGTCACGGCTGCCTAAAGACTTTCTTGATCTCATCCAAATGTTCAATTTTACCCAGTCTGTTAACACACCAACTCGCGGTATTAACACACTTGAACTAGTCTTTGTTTCCAAGCAAGAGTCAGTTCATTCAGTGCCTTCAGTGGCGTAGCAACAGGGGGGGCCGGGGGGCCGTGGGCCCCGGGTGCAAGGGGCCAGTGGGGGGGGGGGGGGGTGTCATTTACGCCTGAAGACATCCCTCTTTTCGCCGGCGCGACTGGGCGCAAATTGCAAAGAATGCTCCGGTATCCAGTAGCCCGAGCTCATGCACCCGATGCGTTGCGTCGCAGAATTGTCGACTGCAGCTCTATCGACACCCCACGAAATAATTGCACGAATGTGCGGGCTAAAAAATTTAATTCGCGAAATGGTCGCTAAACTACTCGCCTTAGCGGAACGTTTCATGTGGGGTGCGCTCGTGCTGTGCGTTCAGGCTGGGAGCAGGAGTCGCTAAACATACAGTGAGGCGTTGTAAGGCGTTGAGGCTCTTGGGTCCCTCTTCCGTTCAGAACGCGCAGCGAAGACGAACAAAGACAGCAGCAAGAGGGCGTTCAACCAGCGCGCCCGGCGCTCGCGTTTACGGCGAAGCGTTCGTTGAGAGCGCCGTTGCATAAGTGGGGCCGTCAAAAGTCGCGAATGGGATTCTCTGGATCGTCTTCAGACTCGGTTCGGCCGAAGAGTTTGGCGGCGTATGACCCGACAGGCTGTAGTCGCGGGCCCGCCGCGATGCGATGCTCGGCTCGCTTTTACTTCCCCTCTCCCTTCCCCGCTCCGCAAAGCCGCTGCGAAACCTGCCGTTATGTTTCACGCTTTCCTTCTTACCCTCGAAAGTTTCAGAAAGCTTTTGTTGTTGCGTGACTTCATGTTACAAGTACAGTGTCTGTATCAGCTGCACAGAATTTTATAAAAAGAAGGTGAATTTTGTGAGGATATTTCCCGATCGAGATTCTATGAAGTTATGTGTTTTTGTGATTACTAGAAACTCGCTAGCGCGAAATATATGGCAGATCAGTAATAACCATATCCTTAATAATCCCGTAATTAGTACTTATAGAGGAAGCACTTCAATTCGAGAATTGAGGACTCAAAGTCATATTATTAGCTCAACAAAAACTTCTTAAACAAAATCGTTTTGGGTGCTACAACCTACAGTACTTTGGCACTGCGGGCGGCGCCCAGTATATGGCAGCAGCTAAAGAAATATGAAATAGTGGACCAGTGACGTTGATCCCTTAATGCTCTCCATTGCGAGTGCAGACCAACAGCAATGCAAGCTTTCGCTGGCACGGGCTTCATCGCGGCCTTTTCTTTCTTTTTTTATGGTGACGCCAAGAATCGACGCGAAGCGTGCTCTATTCTGTTCCCAATCTTGCGGTGGTACCGCAGCTCGGATAATCACGTTTGTACGTATAGCAGCAAATGAAAACAAGGCTTTATTGATCAGAATGACGAGAACTCGTAATTGTCATAGCATTGGCGCCCGCGCAGCGGGGAGGCAGGTAGCGTTTTCTAATAGGGTGGGGAGATCAGCGTCACCGTCAAACAATTTAATTTTCGTTTTCGTTCAGGGCTGCCCACCGACAAAATACTGCGTGCCATAGTACCCACGACGATTTTTGTGAAGTTGTTGTTGGGCAAGATATGAATGTCGGGCTTCAATTTTGCAAATGTAATATTGCCGCTAGAATTGGGAATTGAAGCTTTATTATAAAGATATGTTTGTTACTTGTGACGTGATTCATGTTTTCCACGATGCCGCATTTGTATTGGCTGCCAAGCCTTACAGTCTGACAGAAGATGTGCACATGGGCTTGTCACCCGTTATCAGTGCAGCACCCTGTGTTATTTGGCGCAGAAAAAAACAGCGTGTATATTTGCTGCATTCGCGATCTCTGGGAAAGAAACGCGAAGGAGAGGGGGCCCGGGGAACGTGCGCGGTATCCAAGGCGGCTGTACTGGTGCTGAAACCCGGAAATTGTCGATATGCTCACCTTCCTCGACTACATCAGGGGAGGGGGGGGGAGGTTGACAGAAGACCTATGGGCCCCGGGTGCCAGACGACCTAACTACGCCAGTGGTTTTGTAATATTCCCCTCTACAGGATGGACAAAGAATGTGTTGACAGGGCACAATTCTATGACTGCCGAAAGCAAGAAAGGACGACGGATAAAAAAGGAACACTAAGGGTTTTGGAGACACCTGCAAGAAAGGATCGTGTCCATATGTTAAAAGTATCATCATCAGGATTGACTCCAGCATCGTTGTCTTCCGCAGCTGGATCGCGGCGGAGGTGAAGCATGCATTAAGAAATCCTCATACGTGGGCCGATACCGAAGATAGTGGAATGCCGGGCCGACCCGCGGCGGAGGTGACGCAGGCATTAATTAACCCGCTATGCTGAAACAGAGGCTCTTCCTGAAGGCACAGCTTCTGAGGTGGCACAGTTTTTCGTACAGAACATCGTACTGCGTCATGACGCCCCAACCTGTGTCATCACAGATCGAGGCGCGGCGTTTACGGCAAGGCTGCTTGCAGAAGTTTTTCAACTGAGTTACACCACGCACCGAAAGACGACTGCATATCATCTGCAAGCAAATGGCTTGACCGAAAGGCTTAACAGAACGATGACCGACATGGTGTCGATGTACATAGACGTGCAGCATAAGACGTGGCACGAGGTACTACCGTACGTCACGTTTTACATTACTGCTACGCAAAAGATCACACGCTATATATATATATATATATATATATATATATATATATATATATATATATATATATATATATATATATATATATATAGTGTGCGTACTATATGTGCTGTTCAGTGTTTATCAATGTACACATCATAATCATCACCCAGAACCTGGAGTAGCATGTGAGGCGAACAGCCATGCTAACATCTCCAGCATATCATTAAAGGTTCTACATATATATTGTCACGTGCTAGAGACGGTGAAGAAAGCAGCAAAACTTTGAATAGCGAAACTAGTTTTTTATTTATTAACCTGTGCCCTGAAAGACAGGCCACACTCAAAGCACAACGATAGCGGCGAACACAGTCGGCGATCGTCGAAAATCTGATCTGCCGGACAAGTGCGTCGGCTTTCATATATCAGTCATCGGAGGTTCCAAAGTAATCGGTGGTGCCCGCGTGTCTTCCAGAAAATTCTACACAATTCCGATCCGGCGTCCCACGCGCCTGAGCGGCAGCCGTAATCGAGTGCGAACGAGAAGGTGTTCTGCCGTGCCGAAGCGCCGCATCGGACGCTCGGCGTGCGACAAACCGGGCAGGTTTTCATCGTCCGACGCGGCCGGCAACCGCACTGCCGTTTGGCCTCGGCCAATGACAGCGCGGCTGGCATGTGACGTTCTTTGACGTTCCCTCCACAAAGGCGGCGCCGGTGGGCCGGTTTCTCCCGTTCTTTCTTTTTAGAGCGCAGCTCTTTGGCGTCCGTTCCTGGGTTTCGCGTCGTCGTCGGCGTTGTCGTCGGCCTCGTAACCAGCTCCGCCCCCCTTTCATCCCCCCAGCGCTAGCAGCGACCGACTGATACCGCTGGATGCCGCTGACGCCGCTAGAGAGTCAAGATAACGTGACTGCATAGAACACCGTCGCCGCCATGCAGAAAGAGGAGGAAAGGGTCCCCCCCCCCCTGTTCTTGTGTGGCGGATAGGGTGCTCTTCAGTTGCCGACGCGCCGGTTATTTCACGTAGGCCCCGGCACGTCGACGAATACGTGACTACCTTCCCACGGCTAGACCTGGTTCTTAGCGCTGCGGAAGCGAGGGTATCATATTGTTTGTGTCGGCATCGGCGGCGTTGTCCCTGAAACCAACTCCGCAGCTGGGGTTGACTCACTATCGGCGTCAGCGGCATCAGTCAGTCGCTGCTATCTCTTCCCTCCTCCCTTTATCGTGTTGTCCGCTTGCTGCGCGCGCTTCTGCCCCCATCGTTTGCCGCTGGGTGTACTACACGCCGCCCCCCTCCCCCCTCTTCCTGCGAGTCTCCGGTTGTCAAAGCGCCGGCTCGAACTTAATTCCTTTCTTCGCTCCTCCTCCAATGCAACCCCTGTGCGGTGGCAATCAGAGAGCCAGATCGGTGGCGGCGGATCTGTATATGTGCACCGCCCGAGCCGAAATTGCCGCTGCCGTTCGCCACTGCGAAATTATCTGCCAGTTCTTTCTGAGCCATGAGCGAGACGACCGATGGAAGTCCTCCGTCTGCTGCTGCTGCTGCTGCTGCTGCTAAACGAGCTGCCAGAGCAGAGGCCCAGCGCCGTCGCCGTCAGAATCCAGAGGTGCGTGCCACCGAAGCAGAAGCTTACCGTCGCCGCCGTCGAGATGATCCAGGAGTACGCGTCGCCGAAGCAGAGGCTAAGCGCCGCCGCCGAGAAGACCCTGCCGTTCGCGCCGCCGAAGCGGAGGCTCATCGCCGCCGTCGAGAGCAACCAGCAGTAAGCGAGGCTGAAGCAGAAGCTCATCGCCGCCGCCGAGAAGACCCTGCAGTTCGCGCCGCCGAAGCGGAGGCTCATCGCCGCCGTCGAGAGCAATCAGCAGTAAGCGAGGCTGAAGCAGAAGCTCATCGCCGCCGCCGAGAAGACCCTGCCGTTCGCACCGCCGAAGCGGAGGCTCATCGCCGCCGTCGAGAGCAACCAGCAGTAAGCGAGGCTGAAGCAGAAGCTCATCGCCGTCGCAGAGAAGACTCTACCGTTCGCGCGGCCGAGGCCGAGGCCAAACGCAAACAAAGGCTCGCAAACAGATTTCTTTGCCTCAATCTATCCAAAAGGTGAAACAGCTTATTTGCTGCGCTCAAATTTCGCATTAGGAAGTAACGTAATCGTCGGTAATTTTTTAATAGGCGATAACCGAAACGTTATTCCTTGCTGCAGACTACGATCGTATACGTTTTGCGGCCATCGGATCCCGTGTGAACAAGAAAACGATCGAGGCACGCGCGATCGAGAACGGAGCCGCCCGTATCATACGAAAACGACGGCGCGCACTTATTATGGTACCAGCAAATCTCCGCCCGGGTCGTCGCATACCGCATCAAACCTACTGCGAAAAGCATCCTCGCCTATGCGTTTTACAGTGCGCGGTGCGTAGCGCCATTGTTAGCGTACTGCACGCTTTTTTCCTATCTCTCTCTCTTGACGGTTACAATTCGTTTCCAACACGAAACAGTTGCCAGTTCAGTAAAATTATCTCGAACCTGGGCCTGTTCTGCAAAGCAGCGCCTAGTACACTAACACTAAGCTACTGGCGAGTTCGGGAGCCGCGATGCGAGGGCATTTCGCAGGCAGACTGCATACACCCGACCGTCTGAGCGAGGCTGCTCGCTTCACTTCCACGTTTGCCCTTCGCAATGACTGCGTCAAGTAAACCAATTGTATTTAATTACGCGCATCCTTAGTGTACAGTGTTATTCGTTTTGGCAAAAAATAAGCGCTCTTCGACGAGCTCGGGCTGGATCGCAAGTGCCGTCGGTTGCGGCGTCCGCCGAGCTAGGCCTACCGGCCCTATGCTGTCAGCGGAGCCGTCAGTAGACAAAGCGCCGTTGCGAAGTGTTGTGTCACTCGCAGGGGCATAATGTTATTGACAGTGTTCACGTAAAGCGAAGCAATGTTATACAAAGTTGTTTGTATTGGGTTTCTCGACGTGGATATCAAGTCTTCTGAACGTACAAGCTGGGGCGCTGGATCTGGGCGGAGCTTACGTGCCGCTCGCTCGTTCGGATGCACGCACCGTGTTCCCCGAATCGTCGTATCCCGCATGCCGTAAGGCCCCTCCATAATTTTTAAGGTAGCGACATCTGCCGCACGCGCCGCAAGTTCCTGTAGCAGACGGCGCCCACGCTAAACCGCGGCGCCGCGGTATTCATGAGGTGAAACAATATATGCACATGCGCGGAAATAAAACCTACTGGGGCCTGACTGTGGCGAAAAACGGAAGGGCCCGAACTGCTAAAACTCGTCCTTTAATTTCAAATGAGCGCTGAAAGAAAAACGCTCAAGAGAGCGGAATGAGTGCTTGATCGCCTCGATTCCGCATGTTTACATTTCGTTCGTTTGCGCTCGTATTAAATTAAATGTTCACAGCATAAATTATCTGCATATGGTTAAATGCGTGAAGTGTTGATTTACTTGTATTTCATAAAAGCGTCGAAGCACTTAGAGAGAAGGGTTTCCCCCCCCGCCTCACTCCAAGTTAAGCAGGCCGCAGGCGGTCACACTAAGACTTCTGCAAACGAACTCGTACCCAAATCCGGCGTCCCTTAATAGCATATATCCCGAGATTTATCCAAATTGTTCTTGCGTGGCCTGTGGTGAGGTAGCTACGTTGCCTCATATGCTCTGGGAGTGCGGGTCGCTGGGCCCGAAGTTCACCAAGGAAGAGTGGGACGCGCTCCTGTGAAGTCCCGTCTTTGAGGATCAAATCCTGGCCGTCCAGCGCGCCCGCGATCGGGCCGGCAGACTAGATCTGTCAGTCCCGTCGTGGGATTAGCCAGGTGCGCGTTTTATCGCGCTTTGCTGGACCAAATAAAAGTTTATTCACTCACTCACTTGACGGGCGAACAACACGGCCTGAACAACACGGAGGTTCTGTATTCTATGTCTATCCGCGCGAGCCTTGCTCAATGCTTGCGCTTAATTCCGTTTGCTCTGTGAATCATTTTGCTTGTAAGTGTGCTGCGTACACATAGCGGTTACTTTGAACGAAGAATTCGTGTATAAAAGAAGGCTGGTAGTCGCTTCGACCGAAAAACGTTCGACATAACGTCGCTGAAACGTGCGAACCTCACGGCAATTAAACATCGTGTGTGTGTGTGTGTGTGCGCGTGCGCGTGCGTGCGTGCGTGTGTGTGTGTGTGTGTGTGTGTGTGTGTGTGTGTGTGTGTGTGTGTGTGTGTGTGTGTGTGTGTGTGTGTGTGTGTGTGTGTGTGTGTGTGTGTGTGTGTGTGTGTGCGCGTGCGCGCGTGCGCGTGTGTGTGTAAACGAATGCGCCAACAGCCACTTAGTGTGTCTGTCGTGTAGCGATTACACGACGACTGTTGTGTTTTGTGGTTCAGTGCTACGAGCCAGTGCAACTGTCGTGGCACCCTGAAGCGGCGGTATGGATCGTGTCAGCGAGTCTCCTCGATCGTGTTCGGGCTGCCAGCGCGATCAAATCCCGCGGCACACTAACATCGAGCGTAGTGTGTGCGCGTGTGTGAATGCGGTTGACTGTTCTTGTGAACCGTGCGACATCGCCGCGTAAACTCGAATCATGACGCGCATTGTTGTGTTTATCCCTTTTCGCCTCCGTGCACCGCTAAAGCCCCGTAAGAATTGGAGGGCTCTTATACGAAACGCACGCGGATTGGCCCAGCAATTACTGCACTGTGTTCTGCTGGCAATCCGTGCATCGCTTCTGGCGTTTTTGTTATGTCAATTTGCAGTTGTATTTTTTTTTTCATCAGTAAAATGGCATCGCCGATTACTGAAACATCTTCAAGCGTAAGGGAAACTTGGAAGGAACAAGCTCGCAGCTGTATGTAATGTACTTTGCTATAGTGTATTATACTTTAATATTTGGTGGCCAGTAGCAGTGGATATGTAGTATTTGTTTTTGAAAGCAGAGGAATGCAGGCACTTAGGAATATATTTATTCACATATGCAGTGCGCAAAATACGATTAGGATATGCAGAGTTCGAACTGACTTTTTGGACATATCGTAAAGTGCAGTTAACAACGCGCGCACAAACACAGGAAAGTGTAAAAGTAGAATTCGCTGCTGAAATTTGTAATTCTTTATCGCAGGTAACGCGATGCGGATATTTGCCACCGAGTTAATATGCTTCTGCCCCGCTATTTACGTGCATGCTAGGTCACACTGCACTTGCTAAGTCAATGGGCTCATAATGCACTAAAATCAATAGTCTCCACAAACTGCGGCCGTCAACATTCATGCGCGCGAATGAAATACTATAGCAGCTCTGCACACACACACGTTTATACTTTCTCTCGCACCTTCGTATCGCTCTACGTTACTTTCCTCGCATAGTCATGCAGTTACCGACGGTGCAGTCTTTCCGTCCAATTCTGTGTGACCACATTTATCTTCTGGTTAGGTATTGTTTGCCGCGCGGGATACAAAATAACTTCTTGCCATCGTCCGTCCGGTTTCGGCACCCACCCGCACAGCAACAAGGCATTTCGGTCCTTCGCATCCTAGGTCATACCAAAGTCCTTCCATGTTTTTGACTCTGGTCATACTGAGCTATTCAGCGGGCTCATAACGAACTAAAATAAAGAATCTCCACAAACTTCGGCCATCAACATTCATGCGCGCGAGTGAAATACTATCACAGCTCGACACATGCACGTGTATACTTCCTATCGCACCTTTGTATCGTTCTGTGTTACTTGCCTTGCATAGCCGTGTAGTTAGTTATCTACGGTTCAAAGTCCTTCCGTCCAATTCTGTGCAAGCGCACTTTTCTTCCGGTTAGGTTCTGGTAGCCGCGCGGGATGCAAAATAACTTCTTGCCATCGTCCGTCCGGTTTCGGCACCCAACCGCACAGGGCATTTCGGCCTTCCCGGAAGGAAATTATCGCAGCAATGTGCATAGCACAACAGGCGATACGCGCGCTCTTCGCCCGGCTATAGCCCGGCGCACAGGGACTTTCATGGCGGCAAAGGGGCGGAGCAATGTCACATGTCACCGATCAGCCTATCGCTGGCGTCGTCGGCTTGATCAAAGCCTTTCCGTACTTTAAAATTATTGAGTGACTTTAGCATGCCGGAGCATACAGCGCCGCACGTCGGATAGGACGCCGAATTGTACTGTGTCTCCTGCTTTAGACGGTGAAAAGCGCTCATCCATAGAAGATAGAGAACAAGTCCACGTGTAGAACAAGTCCACGTGTCAATGCCCTCCTCTCAAAAAGCATCGTCCCGATGCTACAAACATAACAGGAGAGTGAAACAGAAAAGCACTCATTAAACCAAATTTACAAAACAACGAAAAAAAAAACAAATTCCAAAGTAACACAGTCAAAAAAGGAAAGAAAGTCCAAAGTTCATCTATCAAAGTCCCGAAGTTCGTTAGCGCTGGTAGAGCGGCCTAAGTCGCACAACATGCACCACTTCAGGTCTTCAGCGGCGTCGCTGTGATAGCGAAATGCCGTCTGGTACGACCTCATAGTCGAGTGCGCCAATGCGTCGGATGTTCTTGTAGGGTCCGAAATAGGGGCGTAAAACCTTCTCGCTAAGTCCTCGTTGGCGTATCGGAGTCCAAACCCAAACACAGTCGCCGGGCTGGTACTCGACGTAGCGTCGTCGAAGGTTGTAGTGTCGGCTGTCGGTCCTCTGCTGGTTCTTGCTTGATTCGCAGGCAGGCGAGCTGTCGTGCTTCGGCGCGCTGGAAATAGGTGGCGACGTCAAGATTCACTTCATCGCAGACGTGCGGCAGCATGGCGTCTAGAGTAGTCGTCGGATTCCTGCCGTAAACCAGCTTGAAAGCCGTAATCTGTGTTGTTTCTTGCGCCGCCGTGTTGTAAGCGAACGTTACCCACGGGAGGACGGCATCCCAGGTCTTGTGGTCGACGTCGACGTACATTGCTAGCATGTCGGCGAGGGTCTTGTTCAGGCGCTCCGTGCGACCATTCGTCTGCGGCTGGTAGGCAGTTGTCCTCTTGTGGCTTGTCCGGCTGTGTTGCAGAATGGCTTGGCTTTCCCTGCGTTATATATAGTAATGTCTGAATGATGCACGCGATCGCTAGAATAATGTGATAACAATTGTTCGTGACGAAAACAATGTTTAATAGTATACAGAAACGCCACTGAAGTTGCCTAAGTATGCGTAAGCATAGTTATTCCCAAATTTTGAGTTGGCGCACCCGAAAATTTCCATTGGCCGATTCCTACTATAAGCATACTCAAAAAAAAAAAAATATGGGGTTTTATGTGCCAAAGCCACTTTCTGATTATGAGGCACGCGGTAGTGGAGGACTCCGGAAATTTCGACCACCCGTGGTTCTTCAACGTGCACCTAAATCTACGTACACGGGTATTTTCGTTATCAGCCCCCATCGACATGCGGCCGCCGTGGCCGGGATTCGATCCCGCGACCTCGTGCTCAGCAACCCAACACCACAGCCACTGAGCAACCACGGCAGGTAAGCATTCTCTATGGAGCCCTCGTATCCCTGGAGGTATTATCTCTGATCAGCTTTTTTTTCAATTGTTCCTTATCGTTATAAAGCTACAAATCATCTACATTTACACTATTGTATAGATTAAATGTCTTCGCAAATTACGCATTTTCGTTTATAAACAAGGCATTACATTTTTCGAGGGACTGGCTGGTGTAGCAGAAATGACACCTCCCTCCCCCCCCCCCCCCCCCCGCCTCCGGTACTGCAGCGCCCCTGCCAGCAAAAGGGTGAAGCCCAAACAGTGTCGATCGGCTCGTTTTGCAGAAAGACACGGCGCCGTTCAGGCACCTATCTTCCACCGTGCAGTCTGGTGGGTAGGCAGTACCGGTTGCACCATAGCGCGCACCCGTGACTCCGCGCTCCCGATTCATTGGCAGCCCAAACGGGCTGTAAACGAGCCTTTTGTACCTTTTGGTCCCATGGTGCCGTGGAGTGCTAAGAAATGAGGCGCTTGTGCATCACTGTATCGCGTTTCATCGCCCTTTGCTTTGTTTGCGAGAGAGGCTGCAAGTGTTTGCCTATAGCATGGTGAGGGCGATGTGGCGCATTCACGTGTCGCTGTAATAAGTAACTAACATGTCTGGCCTGTAAGGAAGAGCGCTGTATCTTCAAGCTCGCAAGGAGCTGCCAAGTGAATTTTAAAGCTAACTTCATCGAGGCCGCGTATAGCCTACGCAGGTGCATAAAACACCAACTTAACGCGTAGAATGTTAACAATAGGAGGCGGTGTGCCAGTTATATTGTGTGGTGATGAAAGCTATGCAATATTTCTTCGTGGCGAAAACTTATAGGAAAATATATTTAAGTCGGTATTCATCGCTCCTGTGTTTCGTCTGCTCGTGTCCTATCATAAAGCGCTGCCCTTTATTTGCCCAAAAGGCGTCCATCTGATTATTGCTTGACTTTCAATACATAACTGCATATAGTCAGTGCACTTACTGTTGGCTTATAGCTTAGTTTTGTGAGTGACTCGATAATGAGGGCGACACTCGACGAAATGACTGAGCTTAAGACGTTCGTAGGCACCGCTGTCCTGCACGACCAGAAAGGTTCCGGCTTATTCGAGCGCCCTCCGCGAAATGGCACCTGCCAACGGCGTCGTCTGTTGCGCCTCCACCCAGGCTGTCTCCACTGTCCGCGGTGGCAAGTGTTGAGGCGACATCGCTGAGGGCAACGAGATTTTTGCGTGTCGCCT
This sequence comes from Dermacentor variabilis, assembly GCF_050947875.1. Classification (NCBI taxonomy): domain Eukaryota; kingdom Metazoa; phylum Arthropoda; class Arachnida; order Ixodida; family Ixodidae; genus Dermacentor; species Dermacentor variabilis. The sequence continues at coordinate 140,706,153 of NC_134571.1, forward strand.
CGCTCCGAGAACTTGTCTGGCAAGCAGTTCCTGAACTCGCCTGCCCTGTATCGCATGCGGAGAGCTCTGCTACCTAATGAGGAAACCGAGTCGTCTGTGTTCCCTGCTGCTTAACCGCACACAACGGCTTCTTTCCTTGTCTGCCGCATTCCGAGACGGGCAATCTCATTACGCAGCCGTGAATACTAATTAGTAATTACTGCTTCCAGAGCAACGTTTTGCTCCTGGTGTCATCGTCTTTCCGGGCAGTAATTAAAGTTCCACGCTGGGATCCTCTCGACGGCGGGAACCCTGTCGAAACGCTTCGCCCTGTCGCTGCGAGAGGAGGGTGGTGGCCAACACGGTGCCGACCAGCGCTGGCCTCCACGTGTCGAGCTTGCCGATTGCTCGTGACACGGCGAGGCACAACCACGCACGAGGCCTTGCATCTCGCGCTGTCCCGAACTCGGGCGTTAGTCTTGGGCAACTCTGGCCGAGGCTTGCGCAGATTGATGCTTGGGGAGATACATTCAACGAGAGTGGCAGCGCAGGGGTATGCAGTCCGAAGCCATTCAGCTGGGAATTCTCAAAATACAAGAAAAAAGAAATGCATGCCCTCAACTCAAATATTGCGTGATCTTCAACTCTCTCTCTCTCTCTCCCCTGGCATAACGACTCGCTGCCAATGGCAAGAGCTCGAATCGTCCAAGCAGCAGATGTTTGCGCTCCGTGGTTGAATACATATTCCACGTTCATATATTACGGTTACTCCGGTGTGCTGTCGTGGCGCTGTTGCCATGGTAACACGCATCCTAGCACATTTCATGGTTGCCACACCCGGTAGAGCATCCTGGGACTGCGCAACGTCTCTTTTCTTCTCTCATTGCCTCGGTTCAGCATGGCACCGCGAACAACAACAAATAGCGTGCGGCAACAACAATGGACCGAGGAGCCAAACCGCGGGAACAGCACTCACCGAGTGTGCTGCACGTGCATAGCGAGGCGACGTGGCTGCTTATGAGCGTACGTAAGCGAGAAGAGAAACTCTTGTGAAAACTTCTAGTGTGCGCGCTTCTGTGTGCGTGTTCGAGCGACCATATTTGTCTCCGACCGCAACCTCCTGTCGCGGCATATATATATATATATATATATAGGAGGTAATAAGAGGTTCAAAATGAAGGTGTACAGGTCTACGCCCATACCTCCAGTCATGATGACCAGGAAGTCGAAAGCTTCTATGAAGACGTGGAATGGGCGATGGGTAGAGTGAAAACAAAATATACTATACTGATGGGCGACTTCATTGCCAAGGTAGGCAAGAAGCAGGCTGGAGACAAGGCAGTGGGGGAATATGGCATAGGCAATAGGAATAGCAGAGGAGAGTTATTAGTAGAGTTTCCAGAACAGAATAATATGCGGATAATGAATACCTTCTTCCGCAAGCGGGATAGCCGAAAGTGGACGTGGAGGAGCCCGAACGAGGAGACTAGAAATTATATAGACTTCATACTCTGCGCTAACCCTGGTATCATACAAGATGTGGACGTGCTCAGCAAGGGGCGCTGCTATGACCATAGGATGGTAAGAACTCGAATTAACCTAGACCTGAGGAGGGAACGGAAGAAACTGGCACATAAGAAGCCGATCAATGAGTTAGCGGTAAGAGGGAAAATAGAGGAGTTCCAGATCAAGCTACAGAACAGGTATTCGGCTTTAACTCAGGAAGAGGACCTTAGTGTTGAAGAAATGAACGACAATCTTGTGGGCATCATTAAGGAGTGTGCAATGGAAGTCGGTGGTAACTCCGTTAGGCAGGATACCAGTAAGCTATCACAGGAGACGAAAGATCTGATCAAGAAACGCCAATGTATCAAAGCCTCTGAACCTACAGCTAGAATAGAACTGGCAGAACTTTCGAAGTTAATCAACAAGCGTAAGACATCTGACATAAGGAAGTATAATATGGATAGAATTGAACATGCTCTCGGGAACGGAGGAAGCCTAAAAGCAGTGAAAAAGAAACTAGGAATTGGCAAGAATCAGATGTATGCATTAAGAGACAAAGCCGGCAATATCATTACTAATATGTATGAGATAGTTCAAGTGGCTGAGGAGTTCTATAGAGATTTATACAGTACCAGTGGTACCCACGCCGATAATGGAAGAGAAAATACTCAAGAGGTATTCGAAATCCCACAGGTAACGCCGGAAGAAGTAAAGAAAGCCTTGGGAGATATGCAAAAGGGGAAGGCAGCTGGGGAGCATCAGGTAACAGCAGATTTGTTGAAGGATGGTGGGCAGATTGTTCTAGAGAAACTGGCCACACTTTATACGCAATGCCTCATGACCTCGACCGTACCGGAATCTTGGAAGAACGCTAACATAATCCTAATCCATAAGAAAGGGGACGCCAAAGACTTGAAAAATTATAGACCGATCAGCTTACTGTCAGTTGCCTACAAACTCTTTACTAAGGTAATCGCAAATAGAATGACGAACACCTTAGACTTCCGTGAACCAAAGGACCAAGCAGGATTCCGTAAAGGCTACTCTACACTAGACCATATTCACACTATCAATCAGGTGATAGAGAAATGTGCGGAATATAACCAACCCTTATATATAGCTTTCATTGATTACGAGAAAGCGTTTGATTCTGTCGAAACCTCAGCAGTCATAGAGGCATTACGGAACCAGGGTGTAGACGAGCCGTATGTAAAAATACTGAAAGATATCTATAGCGGCTCCACAGCCACTATAGTCCTCCATAAGCAAGGCAACAAAATCCCAATAAAGAAAAGCGTGAGGCAGGGAGATACGATCTCTCCAATGCTATTCACAGCGTGTTTACAGGAGGTATTCAGAGACCTGGATTGGGAACAATTGGGGATAAGAGTTAACTGGGAATACCTTAGTAACTTGCGATTCACTGATGATATTGCCTTGCTTAGTAACTCAGGGGACCAATTGCAATGCATGCTTACTGACCTGGAGAGGCAAAGCAGAAGAGTGGGTCTAAATATTAATCTGCAGAAATCTCAAGTAATGTTCAACAGTCTCGGAAGAGAACAGCAATTTACAATAGGTAGCGAGGCATTGGAATTGGTAAGGGAATACATCTACTTAGGGCAGGTAGTGACGGCGGATCCGGATCATGAGAAGGAAATAATCAGAAGAATAAGAAGGGGCTGGGGTGCGTTTGGCAGGCATTCTCAGATCATGAACAGCAGGTTGCCATTATCCCTCAAGAGAAAAGTGTATAATAGCTGTGTCTTACCAGTACTCACCAACGGGGCAGAAACCTGGAGGCTTACTGAAAGGGTTCTACTCAAATTGAGGACGACGCAACGAGCTATGGAAAGAAGAATGATGGGTGTAACGTTAAGGGATAAGAAAAGAGCAGATTGGTTGAGGGAACAAACGCGAGTTAATGACATCTTAGTTGAAATCAAGAAAAAGAAATGGGGGGGGCATGGGCAGGACATGTAATGAGGAGGGAAGATAACCGATGGTCATTAAGAGTTACGGACTGGATTCCAAGGGAAGGGAAGCGTAGCAGGGGGCGGCAGAAAGTTAGGTGGGCGGATGAGATTAAGAAGTTTGCAGGGACGACATGGCCACAATTAGTACATGACCGGGGTTGTTGGAGAAGTATGGGAGAGGCCTTTGCCCTGCAGTGGGCGTAACCAGGCTGATGATTTTATATATATATATATATATATATATATATATATATATATATATATATATATATATATATATATACATATACATATATATAATGAGGACCACCGGTAGTTGTACTTCCTTCCTCGAAGTGGCAGGACGCGTATCGAGTGAGCTCCTGAACAACACTTTGCAATGTGGTGAACGCAGCTTTAATCGTGGATCCGGAACCTCAAAGAGCTGCGACGTAATTCTAACGCATTTCTCTCTCATTTACCACTATATCGCCACTGATTCTTTTTTCTTTAAGTGCGGAGGATGGGGTCCCGGGATGTCGTCCGTCCAATGTCGTTGCATCACGCACTCGGGTTGATACCGAAACTAGTCTAGAGAGGGCGCCACAGCACCCAGGCTGATAATGAAACTAGTCAAGAGAGGGCGCCACAGCCTCTTGGGCGTCACGCACCCAGGTTGATACCGAAATTAGTCAAGAGAGGGCGTCACGCACTCAGGTTGATACCGAAACTAGTCAACAAACGGCGCCACAGCAACCAGGCTGATACCAAAACGAGTCAAAAGAGGGCGCCATAGCTTCTTGGCGGCCCACACCCAGGTTGATACCGAAACTAGTCCAGAGACGGCGTCACAGCACCCAGGCTGACACCGAAACTAGTCAAGAGAGGGCGCCACAGCCTATTCGGCGTCACGCACCCAGGCTGATACCGAAACTAGTCAAGAGAGGGTGCCACAGCACCCAGGCTGATACCGAACCTCGTCTAGAGAGGGCGCCACAGCCTCTTGGCTGTCACGCCTGAATGCACCCTTACGCACCCTTACAAATTTACGCCTGAATGCACCCTTCTTTCCGCCGGCTTGACTGGGCGCAAATTGCAAAGAATGCTCCGGTATCCAGTAGCCCGAGCTCAGGCACCCGATGCGTTGCGCCGCAGAATTGTCGAGCACAGCTCTATCAACGCCCCACGAAATAATTGCACGAATGTGCGGGCTAACAAATTTAATTCGCGAAATGGTCGCTAAACTACTCGCCTTAGCGGAAAGTTTCACGTGGGGTGCGCTCGTGCTGTGCGCTCATGCTGGGAGCAGGAGTCGCGAAACATAAGGCGTTGGGGCTCTTGGGTTCCTCTTCCGTTCAGAACGCGCAGCGAAGACGAACAAAGACAGCAGCAAGAGGGCGTTCAACCAGCGCGCCCGGCGCTCGCGTTTACGGCGAAGCGTTCGTTGAGAGCGCCGTTGCATAAGTGGGGCCGTCAAAAGTCGCGAATGGGATTCTCCGGATCGTCTTCAGACTCGGTTCGGCCGAAGAGTTTGGCGGCATATGACTCGACAGGCTGTAGTCGCGGGCCCGCCGCGATGTCCGGCTCGCTTTTACTTCCCCTCTCTCGCTCGCTCTGAGAAGCCGCTGCGATACCTGCCGTTATGTTTCACGCTTTCCTTCTTACCCTCGAAAGTTTCAGAAAACTGTTGTTGTTGCGTGACTTCATGTCACAAGTACAGTGTCTGTATCAGCTGCACAGAATTTTATAAAAAAAAGGTGAATTTTCTGAGGATATTTCCCGACCGAGATTCCATGAAGTTATGTGTTTTTGTGATTACTAGAAACTCGCTAGCGCGAAATATATGGCAGATCAGTAATAACCATATCCTTAATAATCCCGTAATTAGTACTTATAGAGGAAGCACTTCAATTCGGGAATTGAGGACTCAAAGTCATATTATTAGCTCAACAAAAACCTCTTAAACAGAATCGTTTTGGGTGCTACAACGTACAGAACTTTGGCAATGCGGGCGGCGCCCACTATGAAACCCGGAAATTGTCGATATCCTCGCCTTCCTCGACTACATCAGGGAGGGGGGGGGGGTGACAGAAGACCTATGGGCCCCGTGTGCCAGACGACCTAGCTACGCCACTGAGTGCCTTGTGTCGATGGTATTAGGGACCACAGGATTGTATTGTTCAACAATACAATCACAACACACAACAAATAGTTGTAGCGAAACAAGCATGTTATTTCAGTGCAATAAAGAATTAAGCACTTGATGTTCTTGTGCGCCAACCGTCCAAGATGTACATTCGCGACTACCGAAACGCTAATATGCTGGCCTATAATTCAGAACTTGAAAAATTGTGTAAGCATTTTTCTCAGTCGGCCATAACTAGATCAGTTGACTAAAACTGGTTGCTCTAAAAACAAAGAATACTAACTTTAATAGACGAGCACGTACCCCTTGTCCGCATTCGAAGTGATTCCAATAAGCCCTGATATTAAAACATGTTCAGAAGATTATCGAAAAAAGCTACCCTCTTTACCGCGCAACCAAAACGTCACCCTGGATAAATAAATGCAAACAATATTTCGCATGTCTACACGAATATACTAAGCTCGCAAAACGCTTCAAAAAGAAAATTTTCCTTAAGGACATGTTAAATCTAGTACGCGTTAACCCCCTAAAATTTTGGACTATTCTGAACCCAAAAAGTCGTTCTTCTAGTATGTCTTTAACGAATCCTTATGGGTCACATGTTTCTCATGGGGAACGCTCAGGCGTAATGAATGGGCACTACACGTCAGTTCCTACTCGCGAGCCAAACGATGAACCTGAAGTACCGAGATCGGGATTTACCAAATGCCTCCTGTCACTGTTACTTCGATTGGTGTATTTAATCTAACTACCAAACTTAAAGCATTATGTGCTCCCGGACATGATAATATACCTGCCAAAATTGTAAAGGCTACTAATCCCTTTTCTAGTCGAACCCTAAAGGTAATATTTACGCAGTCTATCTCTGGGGTCTCTGTTTTAAAGGACTGGATCACTGAACGGTTGTACCAGAATTCAAGACCGGAAATCAATTATTAATTAAAATAAACTAAAATTATTAGGGCGTAATTTTATACCTTTTTCCTCGCCTATTATAGCGGAATGGCGAATGCTTAATTCTTTATTGCACTGAAATAACATGCTTGCTTCGCTACAACTATTTGTTGTGAAGTTTCACTTCAATTGGCACTGAAGTTTCATGAGTAAAACGGGTATAGAAGTGAAATGAACTGCCCCGCATACTTTTGAAGAGTGAAATGCTCAGACTCCGTACATTTTGTCCTTGTCTGTTGCACACCTCATTGCTTTCGCTGATGAAAAGACTCTTCAAGAACAGCAGACGCTCCGGAGGTGTCAAATACGACGCCATTTTGAAAAGGTCGCATGACGACGATTTTGTTTGCTTCTGTGATTGGCTGGTGGAGTAACACAACTCCGCGTGGTCCGTGTGCCTTTGTTGCCGACTGTTGTTTTTTCAAGCTCTATTCTATTAAAGTAATCTTTATTATACACTTTCGCTTCTTTACTTGTTCTTGGCAGTGTTCTTCCTGCGCGAGTCCATTAGACGTGGTTCTTTGTTTGCCAAGTAAAGGAGAGGTGTATCGCACAGGCGTACGTGTAGACTACACCTTATTTCATTTCTCTTTTGTGGGTTTGCGCGTTTCTATAGCAAATGGCGGGCGTTATTCACATTTGTACTAATAAAGGTACCCCCCTATTTGCATAGAATAGTTGCCTTGGGTTGACCCCTCCCCCCTCCCATCCCGAAAAGAAATCCTGGGTACGGGCCTGAAAGGAGTAATGATGCCAGTGCTAAGATTCGTAAATGCCATTATGTGCTTGAAATCTGATATTTTCTCGGGGTTATCGGGATTGGAAGTTGACAAAGGATCGGCAGGCCTATTGGATATGGAAGCCCACGGTAAAGTTACAAATAGCGCGGGGTCACATAGATTGGGCCTCTTTCGAAGCTAGAGAACACAAGAGCAAGTTTAGTTAAAAGGAAGACGAAGGAACTTGGATCAAAATAAATGGGTGGCTAAAGTGCACAAGTATCTGTGCACAAGCACCCAAAAAGCGTGGACCCGGAGAAGAGGTCACGAAAGTTGGCATCCAAGCACAGGTTAATTGAAAGTGTAGATAGTCAACACTTGGTCACAAGAAAGAAAGTGGAAGAAACAGAGACAGAGAATTGGGCGCAAAGAATGGAAACAAATAACACCATGGACATTGACATATACAAGAATTTCAAGAAAGAATTTAGTAGGAGAAAACTGGACGATAACACAAAGGGCAGTGCGTTGATATATTAGGCTTGAGCTGGTTGCCTAAAGAGAAAAACATACGGCGGCAAATATTCGCGACAGCATGAGACGTGTGTGCTGCAGCAAACATCCGGAGACCACTTAGAACTTCCTAATGGAATGCCAGGGCATTCACTCTGGGAGGCCCGGAGGTAACGTACACCTTCCAGAAGCACTTGGATTTAAAGTGGACGGAAGCATCAACCGGTCAGCAGTCGAGATAAGCAAGAGACGTTTAGAGTATTGGTGGATGCGACAAGATTATGGAAATATATTGATACATGCATGTGGCGTGTTTATGTGGACGATGCATGCAGGCACGCCGAAGATGACGAATGCTCTCTCCCTCTCGAGTTAACGGCTGGACTGGCCAGCGCTGCAGTTATCCTTTGCAAATATACTTCACATATAGTCTTCAGTTCTTAATCCTTCGTTCGCGTAACATTTTGGTGGAGAGGCACGCGGATTAATTCGGATGGCGCTGGGATTAAATGTGGTGGCGTCTGGATTAAAAATGCTGGCGCTCAGATTAAATTGGCTGGCACCTGAGCTCCGTAGCGGCCGCACCGTCCTGCTTGCCGCCATGGCTTCCGATGAGGACACCTCGTCTGCGTCTACTCCTGTGACCCCGACAACAACGTACGTTACGGTTACCAATCCCCGCCATCCTGGCATATTCTTCGGCGAAGATAATGTCGAAGTTGAGGACTGGCTAAGCTAGTATGGGCGTGCTAGCCGAAACAACTGCTGGGACCCTACCATTATGCTAGCGAATGTCCTATTCTACTTGGGCGGAACTCCTCGTGTCTGGTTCCGGACACACGAGGACGAGGTCTCTAACTGGGATGCTTTCAAGGCGAAGCTCAGCGACCTCATTGGAAATCCCACCGGCGGGCAGATGGCTGCTACAAAAGGGCTTGCTACCCGAGTTCACTCTTCTACTGAATCGTATGTCTCGCACATTCAAGACGTGCTCGCTCTTTGCCGCAAAGTCGACGAGAAAATGGCCGAGGTTGACAAAGTTGGCCACGTACTCAAAGGGATCGCGGACAACGCGTTCAACTTGTTGGTGTTCAACAATGTGGCTACCATCGACATCATTGTCAAGGAATGTCCCCGCTTTGAACTCACCAAAAGCCACCGCTTCATTCCACAGTTCTCCCGGCTCCCTAACATGGCTGCGGCGTCGTTTTGCGCCGACCTTACCGCTTCACCACCCTCAAATGAATGCGTCACACGTACTGTTCGCCGAGAGCTGGAGGGTAGAAGTCCTGCGCCTTTCCATCCACGCCCACTTGACTTCACCATTGACCAACAAGCCCCAGCGATCTCTCTCATTCAGGCAGTTGTGCGGCAAGAATTCGCAAACTTAGGTTTTCCTGCTGCCTGCTCTGTTTCCCACCCTGCCGCCCGACTGGTGCCGACAGCTACGTCGCAGAGCTATCTGTATTCCACTCCCAGATACCGCAACCCTTCCCAGTAGAGAACTCCGGAAGGCAAGCCCATTTGCTTCCGTTGCGTCCGCGTTGGCTACGCCGCTCGCCACCGCCGCACTTCCTGGACATCCCCGTATTCGAGCTCTTTTCCCCCGTCTCCTGCCCATATGGCGACCCGCGCCGTTACTCGCCTCGCCACATGCCTCCTACCTCTGACGTATCTGTAGATGACAGTCGTCCTGCCCGCCCACTGTCACCTCAGCGCCGTTGGTCGCCGTCGCCCCAACCACGCCGCTATTCGTCGCCGAATAATTATGGACCCTCTCTGGCGGAAAACTAGACCAAGCAGATCCTGAGGGTAGTGCCACATTTTCATCGTGTCGAAATCCTCCGTTGACATTCCCAAGGAGCCAGAACTTGATGTTCATGCCGGCAGTTTAGGATAGTGCATGAGTGAGAAGCGTGGTGACGTCACGAGTTTCATTAGTCATCACGTCACTTGAGTCTATGATAGGGAGCAGGTTTTTAAGCTTTAAAAGCGATTTCCTTCGATATGTTAGCAGGCAGGTTAGAAGATGTGCGACGGCGGTGACGATGAGTAGGCCACTAGTGACCTAGTCATGTCACTCAAGAATAGGCTGTTACATTCTGAGTACCATTTCGTTTGATGTGCATGTTGGAAGCATAAGAGTGTTTGCAAGACACAAGCTTAATGAGCTATATTGAATCGCTTAGTGATTATGTCAAGTGCCTGAGTAATGGTGGGCAAGTTTTTACCCTTGCGAACGATGTAGATCGACACGCAAGATGATAGGGAAGGAAATCGCATGTCATGATCGCCAACCCAATTCGCGTAATATCCGTCACGATTCTGACTCACTTATGTGGGTCACTCTTGTCACTCGGAAATGCGACTCGAAAAGGAGGAAATGAGCGAGCGGTATAACACACGGGAGTGTTTGGCAGTAATGACGAGAACGGTAGCGTGGAAACTTTGCTCCTATAGTGCTGAAGCCAATATGGTGATCACATGAATGAATAGACGGCATTCATGACGCCTGTTACGACCTCTTCTGCAAGAATTATTTGTTTCTCAATCAATTTCCAACAGGATTAAATTGACTGGCACTGGGATTAAAATGTGTGGCATATGGATTAAAATGGCTGGCGCAAGGATTAATTGAGTTGGCACGCGGATTAATTCGGATGGCGCTGGGATTAAATGTGGTGGCGTCTGGATTAAAAATGCTGGCGCTCAGATTAAATTGGCTGGCACCTGGATTATTTTCAATGGCCTTTGAATTAAACTGAGCGGGAAAACCTGTAGATCGCCCTCTCTTGCGTGAAACTCCAACGCTCCTTTAAGGATTTCAGGGTTGCAATGCGGGTCTCTAGGGACCCCATCAATGTTTTGAGTGAACGGCTTCGTTGTCGACATGAGGTTCATTTGCACGCTGTGGCTGAAAAAAATGAACAAGATTATTATGTTTATTATGACACTTTTCGTAACAACACTGGCTTTATGTCACGCCCTTACACCATCAAGTATACATTATCTTCTGCAGCATTTTTTTCGAGAAATTCCACTGACAAATTCTTTGATCTGCGTGAATTTGTGTCCGCAAATAGCAATGCACGCGGAGTGCACCAAAAACAATATATTTCACAAATATCACTTGAATCTGTCAGAACCATAAAAAAAAAGCTATCACAAGCAAGGTAAGGAAGATTTATGAAAGAGAAAATTTTCACCAACTGGACTGTAGCACGAAGCTACGAGGGACACCCACAGTGGTTTTACAAACCAAAAGCTCATCAGGCGAAAATAGAACTCGTCCTGGTCCGGTTATAAAACCTGGAAACCCAGCTTGTGCAGGGCGGTGCCTCTAATTTCCGATCTAGGCGACATAGTGGGGTGCTACTGGTTAACTCATAGGGTATCTCAGAGGCCTGAATAGCTTTTGGCGCAGTAAAATCTGTGACAGGCATGCTCGGTCGTTTTTCAGGAATATGCTGTTTACGTTAGCAGCGCGTGTGCACCTCAAGAATAACTGCCAAGCTAGATCAAATTGGTGTACGAGAACAAAAGGAGTTGTCCATGGACCGTCAATTGAGGGAAGGGAAGGAAAAAATTGGCATTGAAGACAGGTGACCTAAAGAGAGTAAGGTACGTGAAAAGCAGAAAAACACACTGAGAGGTATTGTGAGTGAAAGTAATAAAAGAAAGCCAGGAGTGAAAGTGCAGCCAGTCCTTCCGGCTGTAGCCCCCGGACTGTGCTGTACCTTTGTTGACTTGAGGAAGAGGTACGACCGGCTGAGCGTCACAAGATATGACGCGTAGAGAAATCCACAGGCGTCATAAAAAAGAGGTGAGGTCGGAAAAGTGAAAGAGATAGTACATAAGAGAGCAATTATAAGAGCCCTCTTCCGTTTATCTCTAGATGGTGTCTTATGCAAGTCCGGAGCGATTTATACAGATGTGTAATCTTTTAGAAGTCATGCGAGGGAGTATCTTAATAACGTTCTGCCGAGTGGCAAGGGTTTCCACAAGGCGATGTGTTAAAAAGATCACAGTTGAAGATGGTGATAGTAAAATGTAAACCAACCATGTGACGTTATCAGGTGTATGAGTGGTAGAGGATGTGGAAATAACGATTGGATAGAATACGCACTGTTTGCTTATAGATAAAGATCTCTGTATGAATGGTCTCTCGTTCAAGTTGTGTGCCGCGTTCTGTGTTAACTGAACTACAAGCGGAAACGAAAGGAGCTCAAAGATTATATACGGATAAGGTCAGTATCCGAATAAGGAGCTGTTGAAGCAGCTGCGCCAACCTTGTTGTTGCCAATGATGACACGGTGTCAGGGTATGGAATAAATGAACAGCTCACGTGGCCGACATTTCAATAAGAATTGGTTTGATGGGGTGTCCTTGCGTGATTTGTTGTAGTAAGTTGCGACAATGCTATTGAAGTAGGCAGGCAGGCCGTATAAATACGTAAACATACCATGACTCCCTTCATTTGAGAGTACAGAAGACCCTCCAGTACTGCAGCAGTTGCGGCTGCATACGAACTTGTTTCCTGTGTAATGAAGACCAGCGCTAAGCAGGAAATCGGCGCTGGTGCTCGGACTCGGTATTCTGATCTTACCGCCACGATAGCCGCTCCGAATTCTCAGCGAATACACTTTTCACAGTTGGTGGAGGTGCGGGGTACCTTGAAACCTTCCAACCTGCCACTTCATCGTAGCACGCTTCCCGCTACCACCAACCATGCACGACGACTCTCCTCGGCAGGCGCCTTCTTCTGGATCGGTCGTAAGCGCCGATGTGCTCCGCCAAATGACCCTGCTAATTTAAGCGGTGCGGGTGACAACGACGTGGAGGACTGGCTCTCGTCATGTGGGAGGGCAAGCGCGGAACACATGAGACATGCCAGCAAACTGAAGAACGTGATTTTATCCCTCGAGGGCGTAGCAGCCTCCGAACCATGAGACGGATTTTCAGACGTCATGGGCATCTAAGACCTCTTTCGTGGACAAGTTTGGCCTACTAGCTGTTCGTTACTGTGTGCAGAGCAGTGTTAGCGGGAGCGAGCGCAGCTGCGGGGTGGATCATTCACGAGCTACAGCAAAGACGTTCTGGACTTGCTCAACGGAGCGAGGACGACCGTGTTGGAGGAATAAAGAATCACGAACGTTACTGAGGAAAAGAGGACGGTGTGCTTAATGTGCTTCTGGCGAAGAATCCGTGCACAGTGCTTGAGATGAATCCGCGCTCAGTCAGCAATATTTGACCCGTCGCCCTCCTTCCACAACGAACATCTCGCTGGATTGGCTGCCGTTATTTGCAATCAATCAAAGCTTCTCGAAATGATAAAGACGTTTCTGCGTGAGGAAGTTGCTCGCCAGCTCTCTTTAGTGCCCGTCCCTCAGACGCAGCACATGCAACAGGCTAGTACGAATTTTGTGCCCACGCTCCACCACCAGATTGAGCTAGAAATCACCGAGGTCCTGCCCCTGCACCACGAACCGCTCTCTGCAGTGGTGCTTGTCACTTATGCTGCAGCCGTCAACAGGCCCCGACAGCTCCTTGCAGTTGCAGCTCCACCTCTCAGTAACGTCGACGTCGTACCTAGGCCCCCTACTACCAGCCGCCGTACCGTTATTTCACCAGACGCCTGGTACATAGTCGCAGACTCATGGCGTTCGTTAGGCGATCGGTCTATAGCCTTTGCTTGTGCCTACGCCATTTATATCGCCGGAATTGTCGACGCGCCTAATTTTCTTGTACCACATCGTCCGCGGCATCCCGTGATACAGCCATGCCGCGTCCATCTTTAGGCTCCTACGACACCTCTTTGTTCCCATCAGGAGCTAATCGTCGCCATGCCATTTACCCACCCTTCACCTTCTCCGCGTCGTCACTTACCATGGCCGATGCGGCCTCGTCCCGCGGCTCAAAAAGAGGAAAATTAATTGTCGTAGTCCACGAGACAAAGACTGCGGCACTGACGAAAAACAAAAGTCCTCACTGTAGCCCATGAACAATCATAGAAATTTCTGCTGAAGATTTTCGCGCATTCCCTCTCGTAGACACTGTAACCGTTGTATCTGATATGGACGCATAACTCTGTCGCTCGATTCGCAAAGTCACCACCCTACTTTCCTGGCAGTCCCTTGGTACACGAGACGAAGAAGACGAGTTCTTGATCAGCTGCTCATCCTGCTTCGCTCTAGTTTTTGGGCGTACCTACGCCCCCATGGCGGGTACGATATCAAAAGCAATGATGGACGTTCCGCCTCCTCTGCCACCAAGGCTGGGGGCTGGCCTCCAAGCTGCAGGTCGGTCTGCTGCGCCCGACCACCTCAACGCGACTCTGCCAAGGTCATCGAGCTGCTCAGACGTCGACGACACGGATTCTTACGGCGGATATACCGAGGTCACAAATCGTCGGTTGAAGAGGAAACTTCGTAGGACATCAAGCGTGAGTGAGCTTAACTACAATAAGCCGCCCTCATAGCAAGCGTACACAATCGCCTACATCCCCGTTGGTGCTACAGGCAACCTCAATTCCCTCAATAGGCAAACTCTCACTGCCTATCTCGAGAGGCTGGCTCCAGGGCAAACCAGAGAGGTCCAAATTATACCACAAGAAACATACTTACTGTTGATGTGACTACGCGAACCATCCGCGACACTTTGAAAGCTGTAACTGAGCTAGGAAATATACTTGCCCGCTCATTCATCGTACATGGAGGCAGCACCACCGCCGGTGTTATCTACGATGTCGATACAGATATTGATAATGGTGATCTCCCATCGCTAATCTCCTCAACTGTCCATACCACAGACATACACCGATTTGGACGGTCGAGGTGCATAAAACTCATTTTTGAGGGAGAGACCTTACCAACACATGTAAAAGTGGGTTATGTGCGACATCCTGTCCTTCCATACACCCCTAGGCCCTTGCAGTGCCGTAAATGCCAGAAAATCGGGCATGTAAGTGCTGTGTGCGTGAACAAAATGACATGTCCGCGCTGTGGAGGTGATCACGATGAGTTGACGTGTGCTGGCTCTGATTTGAAGTGCCCTAACTGCGATGGGCCACACGAGGCAACGTCGAAGGACGGTCCAAAATTAAAGACTGAAATGTCCGTGCTAAGGAAAATGATACGAGATCAATCTACACACAGAGAAGCGGCTACCATGGTCCACCGTAATCGCAGAAGGACATCAGCATCGACAACAGGACAACCTGTACTCCAGGAAACGTCGTCGCGCTCTCGTGCTAGTTCTCAAACGTCACCTTTAACCTTTAAGCCACCTTTAACCACGTCTACTCTTCTGAACACCAAGAGCACTACTATATGGCCTTCCCTGCCGTCTCGGAGTACAGAAGTGCAGCCGGAAGGCCAGCGTGAACATGAACCTTCATCGTCTGATGGGCAAATCAAGGCAATGCTTGCACAGTTGATTCGTTCCTTGCGAATGCTGCTCATCGGAGTCAAGACGCCCGTTGCCAAGGCTGCGGTGCAAATTTTCGATGCACTAGAACCAGTGCTTGCTGCAGTATAAAAGCTAGCAAACGCCATGGCATCAACTTGAAGGGTGTCACTACACGAAAGGATAAGCGGTTCTGTAATATTCCAGTGGAACTCACGAGGTCTACGGCGTCGCCTGGGAGATTTTAAACAGAGAGTGCTCAAGTATCGCTTTCCAGTTATCGTAATATGCGAGCCGAATATGACATCGCCAAGTAGACTCTCTGGACACGAAGAATTCGCGTCTGGGACAAGTGGAAATACTAGCAAAGTTTTGCTATGTGTGCGATGTGACCTCACGTATTCGCTAAACCAAGTTCCGGTGCATAACAGCAACGAGTGCGTCTCTATAACACTGAAGCTAAAGCGCCGGATAATCGCGATCATCGGTGGCAATATTTCTCCTAGGGGAAGATTTGACTTTAGACACCTGAAACTTGTTCTTGACTCTTGCCAAGGACCTCATATTATTGTAGGCGATTTCAACGCGCACCACCATCTTTGGGGTAGTAGGATCACAAATCTTCGAGGAAGACAACTTCTTAACTTCACAAGCAGCAAGGATCTTGACATCCTGAACGACGGCTCACCAACATTCCTTCGTGGCACAACGTACAGCAGCTGTCTCGATTTAGCTATCGCTTCACGATGCCTTTCGTCTTCTGCTGCCTGGTGCACAGATGCTGAAACGTATGGCCGTGATCACCTACCTACTTATGTACAATTGAGATGGTTTACAAGACTTCCAAGCTCTCATATGCGACGCAGTGACTGGGATGCTTTTCAGAACAACCTACAATAATCCTGCAATTGTTTAATTTCCCCGAAAGAGATTGAAGACCGCTTTAGAGCAGCAATGCACGCAACACGCATCCTCCAAAGATCAAATTCAAGAACATCCGTTGACATTATATATGAGGAGCTGCGGGCAGTGCGACGTCGCGCCGAGAGGAAATACAGGCGAACTAAATTGATATAAGACTTGAGGACGTCACGCCGTGTGCAAAAGAAAATTCAAGGATACATAGAAAAGCTCGACAGACAAGGTTGGAGGTCCTTTTGCACCAGCCTGGACCCAAGAAAATTGTTGTCCACAATATGGCATGTTGTACGAGCACTACCATCTTCTCCACAACAGCTACGTCCCTTCCGAGCTTTGGCTATCACCCAGACGCGCAGTGAGAAGGAAATCGCAAAAGATTTCTGCACACACCTCTCTGGATCTACAACATCGGTAGCTTCAGTGCTCATGGACGATCGTCTCGACCTCTCATTCACGCTGCAAGAGCTACGTGCAGCGATTTCCTCTTCACGGCACTCAAGTGCGCCTGGTCCTGATGGCTTTACCTATTCTACCTTGCGCCATCTAGGCCCTCGAGCGACTGAAGAGCTTCTGGCTTTGTACAATCTCTTTTGGTCCTCGGGGACTGTGCCTGCACACTGTAAGACAAGCAAAATCGTGGCATTATTGAAACCAGGCAAGACACCCCATGCTATGCTTTCCTACAGACCTGTCGCGCTTGCAAGTTGCATAGGTAAAACCATGGAACGCGTAGTTTTGTTGCGCCTGGAGTGGTTTTTGGAGAAGCGTGATATATATCCAAATGCAATGACAGGTTTCCGAAAGGGTAGGTCGTCAATCGACAGCGTCATTGACCTAGTAACAACTGTTGAATATCAGAAACGTCGCCGTCGATTAACGGCTGCTGTCTTTTTAGATATCAAGGGTGCTTTTGAGAACGTTCTACATGATGCAATTTTAAATGCCCTGGAAGAATGTGGCCTCGGGGGACGTATACATCAGTGAATAGCCAGCTATCTTCAAGACAGAACTATATTCATGACAACTCCAGACGGTGAAACAAAGAACCACCCCGTCTATCGTGGAGTGCCTCAAGGAGGTGTATTGAGCCCAACCTTATTTAACATCGTTCTCATTGGACTGGTCAAAGAACACGCAGGCACAGTCTCGGTCTCCGTGTACGCAGACGACATCTGTATATGGACCACGAGCTTAACGCGCTTGCAAGTGCAAACGAAACTGCAGCGCGAGGTGTCAATAACGTCGACATACCTAAACAGTCGCGTACTGCAGCTCTCACCGGCAAAAAGCGTAACCAAAGCATTTACACGGAAGTGAATGGCCTGCTACCCCGTTATGATTGATGGCAAGATTATACCTTCAGTAACCCAGTACCAGTTTCTCGGAGTCATCATCGACCGTGGCTTATCTTCGTCGAAGCACCTCTCTGGATTAAAAAGAAACTGGACAGCTTTACTCAGATCATTCGACATATGTCTGGAAGGTTCTGTCACTTCCGCTGCGTGACGCGACTGATTAAGGTCGCAAAGCTAACGTTCAAAGTCTAAATAGGAACGAATTTTCTACAATTGCATATTTAGCGCTCCCACTGGAAATAAACAGCATCTACAAAATGTGTTTTCGAAGCGTTAACGCGCGATAAGGATCATATGAACAGTTTTATCTCTTTTTGCTGATCTGTCATTTTTCTGCTGCATAGAAACGAAAACACATTCAACGTGTTGGAGACTTTGCGCCCTAGCTGCACCTGTATTATCCCTCACACCTAAAGGTAGTTGCATACTGCACTTACTTCACTGTTGTGAATTTGTTTTGTTTATGCTGGTAGTAACGTATCGCAGTATTCCGAGAAACTACATTGCAATAAACATCCTTGCTTTTCTTTGCTTCTCTCTCTTTACCTCCTCCAAAACACATGCAATAATATTGTTATGGTTAAAAGTAGTGTGAAGTATATTTACAGGATATTTACAATAATTGTAGCAGCTGACAAGATGGTAGACAGCGCACTAAGTCCAGAGTGCCGTCTTCTTCCGACCAAGCTTAAAATGCCTTCTTTGTCAGCGCGTCACATGACCCCCGGCAGCTGAAGCACCAGCTCGGTGCTGGTTAGGAGGCGGGCGAGTGATACGACTTAAGTCGCGCGACCTGGACCACGTCGGAGCGATGCTGAGCCACGGTTGGCTCAAGAGAAGCGATTTCGTACGTGACGTCAGTTACTTGACGCAAGACACGGTAAGTGCCAGAATGGAGTGGAAGTAACTTTTCTGAGAGGCTAACGCGTCGTGATGGTGACCAAAAGAGAATGAGGGCGCCCGGTGTGTAATGGACGTCACAATAGCGGGCGTCGTATAAGCACCGCTGATTGTCCTGCTACTCCACAAATCGGTGTCGAGCAATACGACGCGCTTCTTGTGCTTTGAGTATGGCTTCCCGGGCGTATTCAGATGCGAAATTCACACTAACAAGCAGAACGGTGTCAAAAGGTAGCGTAGGGTCGCGGCTAAACAAGGGAAGAGTGGAGAGAAGCCTGCAGTGTCATGGCGAGACGAACGGCAACGCAACGTCCCAGTCGCGCTGGTCAGCGGAGACATACATGGACACCATGCCAGTAAGGGTTCGGTTAAAACGCGCGGTTATGCCGTTAATTTGTGGATGATAAGCAGTAGCAAGTTTGTGTTTAGTCACGAACGAGTGTAGAATGTTATTGACAACTTTAAAAAGAAAGTAGCGGCCTCGGTCGGTGAGCAGCTGTCGAGGGACACTGTGGTGAAGGATGACGTTCTCTAGGAGGAAGTCAGCGACATCGGTTGCACAGCTTGTCGGAAGAGCCCGTGCGATTGCATATCGGGTGGCGTAGTCTGTTGCTAAGGCAATCCACTTGTTTCCCGAGGTAGACGTAGGAAAAGAGCCAAAAATATCAACACCTACACGGAAGAATCGTACGCATGGTTCGTCCAGTGGTTGAAGGCGGCCAGAAGGTAGTGTGGTCGGCTTTTTGCGTGGTTGACAAAGGTCACACGCAGCGATAGAACGGCAGACGTCACGGTATAGACCAGGCCAAAAGAAGCGCAGACGAACGCGGTCATAAGTCCGTGACACGCCAAGGTAACCTGCAGTCGGTACATCATAAATCTGGGCGAAAACAGTCTGGCACAGGTGGTCAGACATAACGTGTGGGGGATCTCACATCCGTGCTCTTGGGACAAAGGAACGACAACACAGTAGTGCAAACAATCACAAGGGCATTTATTGCACCTTTCATAGATCAATGCCTGCTAGCCGAGTTGCTATCCACAAAACATGCCGATGGGCGCGCGACAAATCTAGAAGTCCGACTCACCGCGACCGGAAAACGAGCGAATATGTTCGCCCCATGCTGGATCCCAACGCCTGGTCGTTCGCGTGTACGTTCACGCCAACGGTGACGCGTTCGAAGGCAGGCCACGCGAGGTGGTCTCGCAGAAGCATGGGTCGGCGTGCGGCGCAGGACGTCCTCGCTGTATTCCGATCCGCCGGGAAAGAGCAAGCGCCATGTCTCCCGGCGCCCAAGTAACCTCGCCTGTCGGCGGCGTTAGCAGCGCAACACTCGCGCCATCTCTCGCACCGCGCTTGTACCACTCCGACCGCCGCGGGCGCCAGGACACGCGAGCCGTGCGGGAAAACAGCATATCAGGGGATGCGTGAGAGTCGCGCATCCCCACAAACGAAGAGTCGGTGAGCGCAGTCCGGGCGCACGTTAGAGCGGTACAATACGCCATCTAGAAGTTGAAACATGCGAAGGGAAGGATCGGGCGTCGTTGAAGTTAGCCATTGAATAAGGAGGTGTCCCAGCGTTGTTCCGCTCCAATATCACGAGAAGCAGCCAGAGGGAGAATGGTGACAGGTATTCCGGCCACAGAAACGTCCGGTGGGTCAACAGGATGGCACGACAAGCAGTCGTCATCTTGATGTAACCGGCCGGTCGTGTATAGAACTGGATAGCTGCATTCTTGAAGGCACAGAGCTCAGCGGCCATGACGCCCTGAAGGATCCTTCAGGGATGAAAGCCAACACAGAGCGTGGTGATCAGTGATGACTGTGAATTGCCGGCCGTAGAAATGGGGGCGGAATTCGCCCACTGGCCAAACCAGAGCCAGACACTCGCGTTCAGTAAAAGAATACTTGCGCTCAGGAGGGAAAAGAAGGCGGCTCTCGTAGGCAATAACACGTTCTCATCCTTGTTTCTGTGCCAAGACAGGCCCAATACCAATCCACTGGCATTGATACGGACTTCTGTTGGAGCTGACGCATCAAAGTGAGCGAGAATGGGCTGAGAGGTAAGCAGCCCAATCAGATCGGTGAAAACACCAGCTTGCTCAGGGTCGCAAATCAAGGCAGCGTCTTTCTTGATGAGCTGAGTAAGAGGGCGGGCAATGTCCGCAAAATTTCGGACAAACCGACGAAAGTAGGAGCAAAGGCCCAAGAAGCTACGAACGTCCTTGGCACACGTTGTTAGGGAAAGTTCTTCCCTGCCCGTGTTTTATCCTGGTGCGGGCGTACACGAGAAAAATCGATGAGACGCCCGAGCACAGAAATTGCACGACGACCGATGTGGCACTTCGACGAATTTAGTTTTAGCCCCTCCTGACGGAAAACTGATAGGATGGTCGATAGGCGTTCGAGGTGCGTCGCAACAGCCGGAGAAAAAACGATCACGTCGTTCAGGTAACACAGGCAGATGGACCGCCTGAAACCGTCTAGGAAGGCGTCCATCATTTGGTTAAATGTGACCGGGGCATTACATAAGCCGAATGGCATCACATTGAAGTGATAAAGGCCATCGGGAATAGTAAAAGCTGTCTTCTTGTGGTCCATGTCATTGACGGCAATTTGCCAGTAGCTTGAGCGAAGGTCGATGGACGAAAAATATGGCGCTCCATGCAGGCAATCCAGGGCATCGTCAATGCGCGGTAGCGGATAAACGTCCCTCTTTGGTACCTTGTTGAGGTGTCCATAATCCACGCAAAATCGCCAACTGTTGTTCTTCTTCTTCACTAGTTCAACAGGGGATGCCTATGGGCTGCAAGAAGGTTCAATGATATTAGGAGAAAGCATCTTGTCAACTTCATGTTGGATAATGTGTCGCTCAGTAGGCGAGACGCTGTAGGGTCGGCGATGGATGGTGCTCGCATCACCCGTGTTTATTCGACGTTTGACGACAGATGTTTGTCCTAGAGGCTGCTCTCCAAGGTCGAATATGTCACAGTACGAGGCAAGTAGGCAACGTAGTTCATGAGCACGCTGGGGCGGAAGGTCGGGAGTAATCATTTTCGTTAGGGCATTCAAGTCAGAAGGGGCAGGAGGCGAAGTAAGAGTTGCATACGAGGAGCTGTCACTAGTTAAAGGGCAGTCTCGGGCCGCCGTCATTTGCGCCAGGGATATTCCGCGCGGGAGTATTTGTGTACAAAGTCCAAAGTTCACAAGCGGCAGACAGGAAGTGTTGTTCGAACTGGAAATGACGGTGTGAGGAAAA
This sequence comes from Dermacentor variabilis, assembly GCF_050947875.1. Taxonomy (NCBI): domain Eukaryota; kingdom Metazoa; phylum Arthropoda; class Arachnida; order Ixodida; family Ixodidae; genus Dermacentor; species Dermacentor variabilis. The sequence continues at coordinate 140,727,765 of NC_134571.1, forward strand.
GCGACGTTATGCGAGAGCAGGACATCTGGATTAAGGTATGCGATTATATGTAAGGGGGGATACGAATAGGATATTAGGATACGATATTAGGGGATACGAATTTATGTAAATGACCTGCGCGCCATCTTTGATGTTATCAAGGATGTGTTGCTGTCGCTTTTTAACAATATCATTTCCAGTGGTACAATTCCATTAAATATGAAATGGAGCACGCAAGACGAAGCATACAGCAAACGAGCACACAGCTCACGAGTACATTGACGAGCACAGAGCACGACGACGAGCACGCCTAGCAGCCGAAAACAGTCGTTTTTAAACACTTCGTGTTCCCTAGGTCCCTAGGTGAGGCAAAACGTTCGACGTCATCGTAAGCAAGCCGCCTCTCTGCGGGGCGGTTTACACCCACACACTCACACACAGGTTTCAGTGCTCCCATCGAGGGTAGACGACCTTTTCAGCGCAGTCGCCGTGGTGTCCATTGTCCTGCGTCCCCGTAGCCAGGTGGTCACGCCCGACCCCAACCGGCGCCTCTAAATTCCGGAGCTGCTGTAGTCCGCAGTTCTCTGAAGAAAGTTCACGGCTGGTTAGCGCTGTCCTCGCTAGTTCTCAGAAGGGCGCCCCCACCGCGGGTGGATCGAAACACGTGCAGCGGGCTGAAATAACTTGCACGTTGCCACCTCGGCAGGCTATTCCCAACAATACTGAGTACACTGTTATATAATATTTATGTGAATGACCTTGCTGATATGGTGCCTGTTGGATTGTATCAGTATGCAGATGGTACTGTCATTATAGCTCAATCAACAAACTTTAGGCATGCTATTACTTCCTTACAAGCAATGGCGAATAAAGCTATGGACTGGTTTTGTGCTAAGTTAATCAATATTAATACGTCAAAGACAAAACTTATTTGTTTTCACAATCCTCTGAAAAAAATATACATCGATTACCCGTTTGTACTACACAATTCAAAGTGTTCTCCATGTCTGTGTACACCTTTATATTATGTGCCTTCTGTAAGATACCTGGGTTTGTACTTTGACAGGTATCTTTCATGAAACTCCCACTTAGATTATGCATGCAAACGACTTCGTGCGGTGTCTTGTGTGTGATACAGTTTGGGATATTATATGCCCCTCTCGGTTCGAAAGGTTGTTGTACATGCGTTGTGTTATAGTGTATTAAGGTACGGCATAACAGTTTATGGTTATTGTGCAATTCGTTGGCAAACTAGGGTCAACTCTATTCTCCGTTCTATTCTAAAGAACATCAACTATGATTTAAATCTTAATGACAAAAGTGACGTTTTCAAAACCTCCTTTATGCCAGACTTTAATCAACTACTGCTGGAAACTGTTGTGCTAAAGCACTTCTGGGAAGTAATTTCAAGGTAAAGTACGTTCTCTCACGTCGTTCGCGGCCTAAGAATCTTTACCTCGTACCCAGGCGTTGTAGAAGATATGGCAAGAGAATAGGAGACTACTATGTTCCTGTATATTTTAACAAGTTGTCTCAAACCGTCCTGCGCGCTCAAAGCAAATACAAGTTAAAAAAGGCACTCAGGCAAATTTACAACTAGTCGCCTTAGGGAACTATTAGTTTTTTTGCTTCTTTATTTTTTTTCTTCATAGACTACTTTAAATGTGAAAAGTACATGTCAATTGAATAAGTGTTTGGTTCCGCTGCCTGCCAGGCATTGCCGCTCAAGCCCTGTGTGGCTTTGGCAGTCCTGTTATGTACGCTGCTTTCTTCGCGACTTTGTAGAATAATGTATTATTGTATAGTCACCGTATGGTACATGTGGAACAGGTGAAACTCCTATGTAGGCAATGGCGTGGTGAGGAAGGCGAATATGTTCTGTGGAACACAGCCATATCGGAGCACTATCGGGAGGGTCAATAGCAGCAGGTACAGCGAGTTGCGCAATACCAGCAGAACAGTCTATCAAAGCTGAATGTGTTGACAGAAAGTGAAGTCCCATGATTTGGTTGTGAGGGCAGTGCTCTAGAAAATAAAATAAAACAAATGTAGGATTTCTGGCGACACTCACGCGAGCCGGACACATGCCAATAACGGCTGGTGTTCCACCGTCGTCCACTCGGACCACAGGCGACGGGGCAGCTGCGAGGGCTTATTGAGACGATTCCGAAGCTTAGCACTCATCACAGATACGTGCGCGCCAGTGTCCGTCAGATCTGTAACAGGTACGCCATCCACGTTCACTTTGATGAGTCAGAAGAGGATTTTTGCGTCGGGTCGGTTTGGCAGCATCACCTCCAGGTGCTGCACCCGTCAGTTTTCCGGTAGGGTGCACCGCAAGGAGCTAGCGGACGGTGATAGAGGAGAGCGGGGCGCTCGGGAGAAGCGGCGACGTGGCGAAGGAGAGCGGCTGGAGCGGATAGGCAGAGAACTGTCGCCAGAATTTACTGGCTGCATTTGCGGAGGGAATCGAGGAGCAGCATGAGGGCCGTGGGATGGGAGATAGGCCAGGGGGTCGAATTCCACGAAGAGCGGCCGTGACGGGAAAGATGGCCGATACGGCCACAAGTGAAGTATATATGCGTGTCGTCAGTAGTGGGCGATTCCGCCGGGTTGCGATACCGCGTAGGAGCATTCAGGCTGCGGTGGCGTATGACAGCGCTGGACGGAGTGTTGTCTGGCCGATTAATTGAGCAAATGCTGGTCAATTCCTGGCGCACGATGGACTGTATCAATGAGACGGTCACCTGGCACTTGTCGGGGCCATGAGTTGGGGTCGTGACAGGAGATGCGGCTTCTATTTCACGGCGGATGATATATATGCACGATGTCATCAGGACGATTGGGCGTGGGCGGACTGCGGAGGTCTTCGCAGGTGGACATCGCGCGACGCGGCAGCGTCCGAGCTGCGAGGAACGTTCGATACAATGACGAAGTTAGAAAATAAAATAATATGGTGCGCTGAGAAATGCGGCCCATGAACACACACCGTTCGGTGCAGAGAGCTATATGTTACACGCAGCGACTGCTGAAAAAGTATGGTGCTCTTCTTTTGCAAAAAAAAAAAAAAAAAATGTAACTATTTCTAAAGCGGTACACGCGCAATGTTTGCAGTATGGCAATAATGTGCAGTACATGACCGGGGTAGTTGGAGAAGTATGGGAGAGGCCTTTGCCCTGCAGTGGGCATAACCAGGCATATGATGCTGCTGCTGCTGCTGATGATGATGATGAATAATGTGCTCTCTCTCAACCTCTGTAGCAGGCTATGGGCGTTCAAGCGTTGTTGGCTCTTCTGCATTGGGGTGAAGATACGTGTTTTCATGTTTTTCTTGTGTACGGAGTCGTTACCGTAGAAAGTTCCTTGTTTCTTAGCATTTATAACAGTGTTTCTTAACCAAAAAATAGGCATTACATGAAGGAACGCAACATCTCCATTATAAAGCTTTGCAGGCTCTAGTATTGCGTATAGGAAGGAACGTAGCGTATACATTCAATAGCTTTGAAGCCTCCAGTATTTGCTTACCTTCTGTCTGTCGTTCTACATATTGCAGGAATCTCTACCATTTTTTCAAAATACACTGTACTGCCAAAGGACATCATGCATACTCAAGGGCAAAATTTCAAGTATCAGGCTTCGAAAACAGCAGGTGAAAAACCCCAACACATGCTTAATGGCAGCTGTTTAATGACGGACACACTGGCTTACACATTCGAGATGATGATGTTGGTGCGTGTTCAATTATTGTGCCAGACATTTTATTTCGGCACGCGACCATTCACATAATCTTGCTGCCCTAATTCACCCTCCTTCGCAGAAGTACAAGAAAAAACATATTTTTTTCCTTCTAGAACAATCCCATTTTGAGCAAATTAATTGATGGCGTGTATGGTCAGTTTTTTTTTCATTATCTGAATAGTTGCAACACTTCTATTTGTTTTGCTGGGGCAAAGTTATTGCCATCACGCCATTAATTTCCGACTATTGTCCATTATACCGGTGCCACACGACCACTTTCGATCGCAATCAAGTCCGATCCGGATCGAAATTCTCGACAGCTATTGGCTCCATCGCACAGCTTGCGCAAAAGTCCTAATCGCGACCGAGAAATTCGAACCGAATTGTGCTTGATCGCGTTTAAAAGTGCGCCGTGTGACATCCGTATTACTTGCATTTCGCTGTTCCGGTTTTCATGTATCTGCTTTTAACAATCTTGCTGCAGTAAAATCGTGTCTGCTATTTTCGTGTTCTTGATTGTGCAGCAATTTTATGTATATTTAAGGAACATGGCACATTTATTTACTATAGACCTTTTGGCGTGAGTTACTAGACGTACAATATCATAAGCGATAAAGTTCTACTTCCTCAACAGTTCGCATGATTGTTGCGCTAAGTTACAGCTTGAAACAGCAAATATCAATTTAAGTGAAACTAGCATGAAGTGAAACACCTTTGCGCGCTCGTCGTCACAACATATAAACAGCGGCACAAGCGCCTGCACGAACTCACTCGATTTAAGCAACGTTATGGGTCAATAAAAAAAAAAAGGAAACTGAAATTAGGGCCTTCGAGATCCAGCGGCATGCGCGACCATCTTGGAGGCTGTTGCGTTTCGCCGATTCCACTAGGTGCGCTCAGAGCCAAAGTCTGCCGCAGGCACCTATGGGAGTGTCCACTCTTTTACGTTTACTATGCTACTCTGTGCAGTTAAAAAATACCGCCTGTATATTGATAGTGCAGTATACATCTAATACAGCAGGTGCGAATGCTTGGACAGGTTTTCTTAACGCAATTCCAGTTGATGAACTTAGACACATGCACCCAACCGTGCACCTCTGTCTTTACAACGTATTCTCCTACATTGTACAAGAAACGCCTCAGCACCACGGTACATCACAAAAGGTGTGCGGGAGCATTATTTGCTCTCCCTAATATATTTCTGAGCGTTCGTGGCATCAGGCTTGGTTTCCTGGCGTCATCAGGAATGAAAGGAGCACATACCTAGGGGCCCAAGGAGGTAGACTACTTCCGCCACTGGATCGGCGCAAGATTATAGATAGATAGATAGATAGATAGATAGATAGATAGATAGATAGATAGATAGATAGATAGATAGATAGATAGATAGATAGATAGATAGATAGATAGATAGATAGATAGATAGATAGATAGATAGATAGATAGATAGATAGATAGATAGATAGATAGATAGATAGATAGATAGATAGATAGATAGATAGATAGATAGATAGATAGATAGATAGATAGATAGATAGATAGATAGATAGATAGATAGATAGATAGATAGATAGATAGATAGATAGATAGATAGATAGATAGATAGATAGATAGATAGATAGATAGATAGATAGATAGATAGATAGATAGATAGATAGATAGATAGATAGATAGATAGATAGATAGATAGATAGATAGATAGATAGATAGATAGATAGATAGATAGATAGATAGATAGATAGATAGATAGATAGATAGATAGATAGATAGATAGATAGATAGATAGATAGATAGATAGATAGATAGATAGATAGATAGATGGGTAGATAGATGGGTAGATAGATGGGTAGATAGATAGATAGATAGATGGGTAGATAGATAGATAGATAGATGGGTAGATAGATAGATAGAAGGGTAGATAGATAGATAGATAGATGGGTAGATGGATAGATAGATGGGTAGGTAGATGGGTAGGTAGGTTCGAAATGGCTGAAGTATAGGCAAATAATGCTATTTACCTTAATAAATGTCTGGGGGAAAGCATTGGACAATTTTTTTCCGTAATTCGTAACGGGGGGGGGGGGCAGTGCGGACCCGATTAGATCTGGGTTGGGACGGAAAATATCGAAATTTTCGGATGAGTACTTTGCTGCAAATAGATTTATTGTCTACGGTCAATTCTAATAAATGCTTCGGTTTTACGAGCGAAAACGACGATATAATTAAGAGGCACGTCATAGTGGCGGGCTCCCGATTAATTTTGACCACCTGGGCGTTCTGTGAACTTCCGCACGATGCACGGTACGCTAGCCTTCTTGCATTTTGCCGCCGTGGAAATGCGGCCGCCTCCACTGGCATTCGAACCCACACCCTCGGGTTTAGCGACGCAACGCTAAAGTCACTGTTTTAGGGTGACTAGAACTGGTGGGTGGCGTGAAAACCGGCCTCTCCAAGCTTGTCGAGATGCGCGATCCCTCCAAAGTGGCACTAGCGTAGGGGGGGGGGGGGGTGACTGGAAAACTGTGAATTAGGGTCTGATTTATCTTGGATGAGTAATTGACAAATCATGCAACAGAAGGTCCTCGCACTGATGCATGATGACGGCATTCTGCCACTAGCGGACAATGCATCTGAATCAGACACTCGCGAAGATTCGTGGCAATGCAGCGAAAAACCTAGGCCTTAGGTTTAGCACAGAAAAACTGGGAATTATCATCTTTAGTGAAAAGACGAATAATTACATGGTGTTAATTCAACAGCAAGTAATACCTATAGTCAAACAATGTAAATACCTATGTGTACATACAAGGTGTCCCACGTAACTTAAACGAAACATTAAAAATCTGGAAATGCAACATAGCTGAACAGACTCAAGGTAACGTTGTTTGCCATCGCTTGGAGATACTGAGATTACTTTTTTCATTCGCCTTAATTAGATAATTAGCCTAAATTATTTATTCAACCTCTCAAATATTAAAATTTGGTGAAAAGTGTCAACGAGAAAATTGTATACCAGTATGAAAACTTCCGATACAGCGTTCTCTTGCTAAATACGTGCTGCATAAAAGTGATTTTGCGGGCGTGAAAGGAGCCCACGAATATACGCAAATTGCCGCGCGACTGGGCGCGCGAGGCACTTTGCGTGTATTCGTGGGCTTTTTCCAGTTTCGGAAAAAAAAAAAAAAGCTTTTTATGTAGGTAGCTATATCGGGAGTTTTTCATGTTGCTCTACGATTTTCTCATTGACACTTTTCATATAGTTATAATATTTGAGAAGTTGTATATTAAGACTAATTATCTAATTAGGAGGAGTGAAAAAGTTATCTGAGTATCTTCAAGCGACGGCAAACAACACTACGTTCGCTCTGTCCAGCCACGTTGCATTTACATACTTTTAGTGTTTGGCTCAGGTTACCTGGGATACCCTGTATATACGGGTAGGTATTTATATTGTTTCACTATGGGTATGACTTGCTGTTGAATTGACACCAAGTAATTATTTGTCTTTTCAATAAAGAACATAATTTCCGATTTCTCTGTGCTAAACTTAAGGCCTAGGTTTGCCGCTACGTTGCAACAAGTATACACAGAGTCCACGTGAGAGAGAGAGAGATTACGAATATGAAGAGATGGTATGTTCTGCAGCAATGAATGAATGAATGAATGAATGAATGAAATGGAGTACCGAGCAGTGGGAGAAGCACGTCTTAGAACATTGCGAAAAGGGTGAGGGACATCAAGAGAAACAAAAGAGGAGTCCGGGTGGCACGCGAAGTCCCATTTAAGGGATTAGAGATTATGAGAGGGCCTTTGGCGAAACCAGTTGAATTCCAGTGTAGATGTGTCATGTGGCGAGCAAACGATTGCAGTCACCACCCAACATCCGTCCTTTGCAGTGGTATAGGCGCCCGGATTTCATCGTAATAAACGCCTCCTGAATACCATTCTTGGCAATTATTTCGTCCATTGGCCATACCTCGTTGCGTATTTCTGAGCGGCAGGCGCTGTGAATTACAACTCCGTTGTGGTGACAACTTACAACTTAGAGAACAAGTCATACTTTTGACTCTTGCGATTACGGGAATACTAAAAGCATGGGTTCAGCCAAACGCTATTCTAAACAGGCAATTTGGAATGGCGTATCTCGGCTTAGATACGTAGGAGAGACATGTTACATACGTTAAACGTAAGCAACACTACCGAATGTTACTGTGCGCATCCATTCAGAACTGAGTTTACTGTACGCGAACGCCAGCACAATAAGACGTTAGACGACAGGGTGCTGTCCTGCGTCTCCTGACAGACTTATCCAAGTCATCAAAATGCATTAGCAACCATCCTGACGTTTTTAGGCCAGCGCGTCTCGTTAGATCTGCGGAGGCTGGACACTCACACGCCTGACGCTCCCCGTCGGCTCCATGAGCTCAGTATTTACCACTGGGATGGCAGACTGCGCTCGGAGGAAAATTTCTCGGGAACTTGTCCTCAGTACTACACGCTAAAGAACGTCTACACCCTTTGGGGTGCATATCTGCCACACAACAATACACTCTCAAAAAAGTTTGCACCCTTTGGGTCGTATCCTGCCACACAACAATAATCGTCCTGTAATCGAGCCCGGTACTTCCTAGTCACGAATGGCTTGCGCGTTATCAGCTTGTCACAGCATCCTCGACAGGAAAGTAGCGCACGCCCAGTTTTCAAAAGAGGAAACGCAAGCAAGGCAGATGACGATAATCGTTGTGTGGTAAATATACACCCCAAAGGGTGTAAACATTTCTCAGAGTGTAATCATCTGCCTTGCTTGCTTTCCCTTTCTTGGAAACGCCGCGCCCGCTACTTTTCATTCGGCAATGCTATGTCATGCTGATAACGCGCATGCAGTTCGTTAGTGGGAAGTACTGGGCTCGCAGCGTTAAAGAAAGGAAATGCGGACAAGACAGATGACATTTATTATTACCTGGCAAGATACGACTCAAAGGGTGTAAACTTTTCTTAGAGTGTAAAGGATCCTCAAGGCCAAAAAGACCAACTTTGCTTCTCGAAAACGACTGCAGACTGTACAAAACGTTGCGACTCTTAGCAGTCATTGCTCTTGAAGTTTGCCCACTCTGGCTATCCCTTCACTATTCTTATCTTTCTTTATTTATGCTTATCTTTCCCTCGTTTTTATTCTAGTTGGTATCAGCGTGCAAAGAAGAAACTCAAACGAATCGTTTCGAAGTAGACAGACATTTAAAACATCATAACTCGGAAGGCAGACTAAATCAGAATGCAGACTATTTAAAAGTCTGCATCAGAACGGCCCAACTTGCCGTTCTGATGCAGACTTTTAAATATGCTAAGGATATGTTTTGTTCAATTTCCTTTTTCTGCCGTCCGGTGAAACCAGAATAATAAGCAATAATCCAAGTTCCTCTAATTTACAGTCTATTAGACGAAAAATTCAGTTGTGATTTATTATGATTTCATTATGAGGCGAGCCGCAGGGAGGGGCTAATTTTGACCACCGGGGGATCCTTAACGTACCCAAATGCCCGGGACACGGGCGTTTTCGCATTACGCCCCCATCGAAATGTGGCTGCAGCGGCCGGGATTTAATGTGCTTAGCAGCGCAGCCCGATAGCCTTTAAGCCACAGCGGCGGGTGAAAAATGCTAGCGTGTCTCAATCTACTATTTATATAGCAAAACTGCTTGTAGAGGCGAAATGTGCGAAAGTGGTGAATAGGCCAGATTACGAACAAAGGCAATCCGCTTTTATATAGATATACAAATGAAATAAAGGCAGGGAAGTTAACCAGAGGTAAAATCTCCGGTTTGCTACCCTGCGCTGGGGGCGGGAAAGGGGAAGTAAAGACGGAAACGAGAGCGGGGACAAAAGGATAACCAGGAAGAAAAAGGGGGACGATGTTATTATAGTCTTTCTAATAGGCTACTGCCACGTAGAAATGTGAACAAATCCTAGGCCGACTTCCGGTGCGACGATAGTTCATGTCGGCATTCCAAGACTGTACTGAAAGTGGCCTGTCGTCAAGGCGTGCCAACACGGCTGCTAGCAACAGCTGGTATTCGTTCAATCGAGGACAGTGGCAAAGTACGTGTTATATAGTCTCCTCGCCGCTGGAGTTACTGCAAGCCACACTCTCGTCCATACCGACTGGGAATGCAAAAGATCTTGTAAGAGCTGCACCAGCCCACAGCCGGCAAAGTACTGCTGTCTCGAAATCCCCTTTTATAAACTTGGCGTAGGAAACCACCCGACACATCACAAGCAATCTAATACGACGATGAGATACAATGATTTCCAAGCATTCACCAATTCCAGAGCCTTACTTCCTGCTATTTAAAAGCCCAAAATACCTGGGCGACTGCGCGTTTTTCACACAATTAGGCATCAGCCGACGCGATGGGACGACACGTATACAGAGGCGGCTACAACACAGGCTTCCAGCCACCAGACTCTTGCAGAACGCCTTATACGCGCACTCAAGATTTACCTTTATGCGCAAAGAGCGCTTTCAGTCGTTCAGAGGACGGAATTTTTGAGGTAAACGTTCCTGGCTTTCGAGCTCCTACGCGTTATCTTTTGCCCAGTGTTCTACCGGAGCAAACAACAGGCTCCTGTTTTAACGCGATAAGGTTAAGGGCCCCGTGTCGGCGTCCGGCGTCGGCCATCGTTTCGGCAAAAATGATTTCGAACCACGCATACCCAGCCACGCAGGCCCTCCATGTAAGGCAGGGAAGTTACTGAATTAATTAAATTTCTCAAGGTGCAATGCGTCAGAAAAATCGTAAAGAACGGCTTACACACAACCTATAGGTATGATAGCGTCGGACTGTGATGTGAATATACGATAAATCATAATTCTGTTACGCTGAAACTCAAAACACAACCTGTTTTCCAGCGTTTCTATCATATATAGAACGGCCATTGCCTCCGAGATTTGTGCGCGCAGGCGAGCGCAAATCTCAAAGGCCCTAAAGCGGCACGCTAGGTTCCTTGCAACACCTCTATATGACGCTCGCTTACGCCACATCGCGGCCGACGCAAAGGGCCGCGTTTCTACCAAAAACTGCCTTCGTGCACAGACTTCGCCGCCAGCGTTTCCCGATGAACATTACGGTTACAAAAAATGCTGTTCCCGGGAAGCGTGAGAATCAGTCAGGCATACGTGAATGCTATCGGCATAGCACTTTTAAAGGCGAAGCTTACGCACCCTCTAATATTTTTATCGCTGCTCGCAATCACTAGTCACGTTTTCGACAAGCGTGAGTACAGAAAAATGGCAAATGCAGTTTGTGCGACCATAAAAAGGGTCGCAATCTTGGTCCCGTAAGATTTAAGCCACGCGAAACTAACTGTGGGACAAGGATCGGCTTGCCTTTCGCTTACGGCGTCAGAGCCGCCTTTACGGATAGTGTGCCCTAAACGACCCGAAATATTATTCGAATTTCAGGGGGCCATTGAAAGCGTCACAAATTTGTCCCAGTAAAATTCAGTAGATGCTAAACTAACTGCGTCACAGTGGCCTGTGCGGCTAGCGTGCCCTAAGCGAGCCGAAATAATATATAAATTGTTGGGGTACACTGAGACGATCACAACCTCGTCCCAGTAATATTCTGTACCCGCTAAGCTAACTGCGCCAGAGCAGCCGGCCTGTCTTTCGCTAAATGCGCCACAGCGGACTGTACGGCCAGCGTGCCCTAAGCCTAAGTGCTTCAAATGCAGCCTACTCTGACCTCGCCGTTGTCAAATAACACAGGATCGCCGCGTCGACGAGCAGCTGGGACGCAAAAACACGCCGAGAGAGCAGAGTTTGTGCGAGCTATGCGGAAAAAGATAACCAGCACGCCGAACCTGCGAAGGCTAACATGCGCAGCCGGCCTTGCTCGCTTAGATTGCATGTCAGGTGTCGTGGGCTTGTAGCAATGAAACGCAAGAAAAATAAGTTGTCAAGTATAACTTATATTATATTCAAACAATTTTAGTTTTGCGAGAAGAAATAACATATAAAGATAGTTGACTTGACTAGTTTTTTTGTTTTTTCGGTGGTCGTATCAGGTCATCCACGGTGTCCGAACTAGCTAGACTATGACGTGTTTCCTGTTGCCCCTCTTTGCCGGGTGTCCCCTCATGTTGATTTTTTTTTCTCTCTGATGAGGCCTTAGTGCTCTCAAAAAGCACGTTAGCGTGAGAAACAGTTCACGCCTAGTATGACTCGGAACCACTAATTGTGCTGTCATGCGATGCCTCATCTATAGGAATCGTAGCTGTGCTAGTTGGAGCGTAGAGAACCCGACAGTACAGAACGGCCTACAGCATGTGCACCTAAACAGCCTAACCAATGGCAAAAATCGAGCGGAAATGTGCTCAGGTTGATAAGGAAGGCTACGAGTGTATGACGTTAGAATATGGCTGATGCTATGCGCTCTACGCAGTGCGCACCTGCCAGAAGTGGCTGGGCACATGGTGCACAGGTGCCGCCCTGCGATGCCGCCACATCCTGCGTTAGGCTTGCCATTTCAGCCGTACAGTAGTTTGCCAATCGAAACCTACACTCGCCGGGAATTCCGAACTGGTTAAGACCTATTTACCTCACGCACCAAATCCGAGAGCTTCCGTGATATTTCGTTCGTACCGAGTTAACCCCAAGTTGTTTTTAAAGGGACACTAAAGTGAAAAATGATTTCTTCTGCATCAGTAAATTACGGTTCTTCAACACCAAAAACACGACTATTTCAACGATAAGACGTTTGGTAAGCCAGAAAAAAGCGCACGAACGAAATACGGGTGGCGACGCCTACTTAAGTTCCCGCACCGGGGGGCTGTGACGTCTTGGATTTTGATGACATCTTCTAGGGCCTACTAATTATATACAGCGGTACAGATTCACTACATTGTGTTCAAAAGGAACAAAATATTAAACGTGGCAAGATTCGGGAACCTACATTCAGCCAACGCGGCCGAAATGCGAAAACATACTTTGGAATCCCTGACGTCACGCTGACGTACCGGCGATGGGGTATCGGCGCGAAATTCAAATACTGATACTTGGACCTTCAATTTCTCATCGAATAAACTATTTTTTTAAATGTCTGCCTGCAGGGTTCTCAAGCAATGCTTCATTAGTCTAAACTGATTTATTTTTTCGCTTTAGTGTCTCTTTAATGTAACCTAGCCTGACCTTCGCTTGGGTCAATATTAATCTCAAGGCTAACACGCGCTTAAAAAGAAGACAAGTTTCACCAATGCGAGAATTGCCCTTTCCTAGAAGGCGCCGTATCGTCATGCGCTCTAAAGCAACTTGATGATCTGAAATTAACGACACTCTTGTCCCGGCGGCAATGTTTTCCTCGATCCTCCTGAAGGGGCGGCTGCACGCGCTGCGCACGGCACGCTTTTTCTCCTTCGCTCCCGCGGGCGGGCCGCAGCATTCGATGGAGGCACATGATTTTGAACCAGTTGCGCGGCCCAGCGGTGAAGAGAATTTTCCAAAACGGCGATAACAGCATCTAAAATGTGAATGTAACCTTGATGAGGAGGATGGTTTCTTCTGAAAGCCATGTTAAAGGGCCATGCCGACATAAAAGGAGCTTTGAGGCCAGTTCTACGCTCCAGCCATGTTTTTCTGCCACATGATATGATTCTTTATTTTGTGCATCTGATCGAGTATTGCTTCTGGCTCATTCCCCTGTGTTTAGCTTTTCTTCTCCGCCAGAGGGCGCATGTGCACCGCAGGTACTATATGTTTAGCGCGCAATAAATGCGTGCATATTTAGCGCACATTTATTTATTATATTTAGCGAATTAGTCATAAGTGCACCGTCCGTCCATGTGTTTGTCTTCTAAGTGTGAAAGCAACTTTCGCGCTGTGGTCTCTAAACTGAATATAAGGGTTGCGCAATATCAGCGCGCTCAAGCGCGTGGGACCATGTGAACACCCCATGCAGATTGCCTGTATCCTTGTGAAAACTACAGAATAATCGTCACACATTCACGCGTGCGTGGCAGCCGTATTCAAAGCAAATTCAAAAAGTGTAAAGACGCAATAAGCGGATTGGCTAGCGCTCATCACCCGCAATACCTTAGATATACTTGCCTATAATCTTTTCAGGCCTTGGATTCATTGTATCTAAGTGATTGACGCACACATCGAGGTAAGCTGGAAAGAAAGCTCCTCTACAAGCTGCTATTTCGATTTAAATTAAATTAAATTATGGGGTTTTACGTGCCAAAACCACTTTGATTATGAGGCACGCCGTAGTGGAGGACTCCGGAAATTTCGACCACCCGGGGTTATTTAACGTGCACCTAAACCTAAGTACACGGGTGTTTTCGCATTTCGCCCCCATCGAAATGCGGCCGCCGTGGCCGGGATTCGATCCTGCCACCTCGTGCTCAGCAGCCCAACACCATAGCCACTAAGCAACCACGGCGGGTTATTTCGATTTCCAGTAAAAAGGCAGCGGATCATAACAATCACGGAAAGCGCGGTCGAGAGGTTTTATCCTCGCATATAATTGTTCACAGTGAAACGCAAGACCTATAGTTCTGCATTTGCGTTTGAATAACAGTTGACGACGTGCGAGGTGATGGAGTTACAGCAGAAAATTCAGCATGCATGCTAAGGACAATCCTATTTTCACGAAACGTACAAATTGTCGCAGCAAAAGCGCCGGTGAGCAGGCGCGAAGAACTTAAAAAATGAAGCATTAGGGGATTATTCGATATGAGCAATAAGAAAGGCGCCTTAAATCTCAAACAAAATTGTTATTTGTCCGAACAATGCTCTTTCGGCCAATGTTGTGCAGCCACACCTTCTTGCGCAAGCTTTCACGCTTTCCTTTTGGTATCATAAAAAGAATGCAGAAACTCCACTGGTATTGTCTTGGAGAAGTCGGCTCATCCCCAAATATAACTTGGCCGACTCCCAAATTTCAAGTTGGCCAGCCCTAAATTTCAATTTGACCCACCCCCAAATTTCAGTTGGTCCATGTCAAAACTTCAAGTCGGCCCACCCCCAAATTCCTATTGCCCCACCCCAAAATTTAGGTTCGCCCATCCCCCAATTTAGGTCGGCCTACCCTTATATTTCAGTTAGCCCATGTCCAAATTTCAAGATGGCCGAAACATGAATTTATGATAGCCCAACCAACGTTTCCAGTTGGCACACTTGCACATTTGCAGTTGGCCCACCCCCAAACTTCAGTCTACCCTCCACCAAACTTGAATTTCACTGAACAAATTTCAACTTGGCACAACACCAAATTTCAGTTGGCCCAATCTGCTTACCCATGCACCTGATAAGGAGCCCTATTTATCCCTGTGGGTATATATGCTCTTTATATTGTGTTTAGTTTAACTTGTTCCTCATCACGTATAAAGTTACGAATCATCTACATTTACACTAATTACTTACAACTTACTTATTTAGTACTTAATAATTAATAATTACTAATTTAATGAATTAATTTAATTTAATTTACTAATTCTGTATTTTCGTACAGAAACGAGACATTACACATTTCGCGTGACGGAGCTAAGGTACTCGTCAAAGACTACTTGCGCACTACAAGTGCATAATGATTTTCAGGCTTCTTACTTCAGTTATTTGCGCTACAGCACGGCATAGCGCTCGCACTACACCGAAGGAAACAGAGCGTGCAACGTTCGCTGTGTCGAGCCAGCAAACTAAAAGGAGAAACACGGGGCCAACCAAAACGAAAAACTCCAGCAGAACGGAATATCCGCGCGTTTCCAAGGACAACGGTACGGGGACTAATCGTCGGGCAGAAAAATGGATGCAAAAGTGGTTCCGCAGAGGGGACGGGCGAGGGGGGAGGAGGAGGTCGCGCAGCGGCGGCAGAGTTCAAAGCATGGCGATACATTCAAATTATCAAGCGATTTTAGTGCACCCAGCCATTCCAGACAGGGCCGTACTCGTAGTACGCATAGCATCTTTTAAAGAACTCAGTCCACTTCCACTCTGTGAAGAAGAATGACCAATGAAGCTGTGTATGTGGGCCCCTTAATGGCGAACTGCAGCTCCGCCTTGGGTCGGCCAGGCATTACACTATATCTTCGGGATCGTCCCACATATTCAAAATGCTCATCGCCTGCTTTACCTTTGCCGCAGATCGGTACGGTATTGCACTATCTTTAAGATCGGCCCACGTATGGGGAGTGCTTAACGCCTGCTTCACCTCCACTGCGGGTCGGCGCGGCATTGCACTATCTTTCTGATCGGCTCAGGTATGGGAAGCGTTTAACGCCTCCATCACTTCCGCCGCGGGTCGGCCCGCATTGCAGTATCTTTGGGATTTGTTTGTACTCGCGGACACAATAGTGAGTATGGTAGCCCTAAGAAGCTTCGCTGTAAAAAAATTAACCACTACTTAGCAGGACGTTCTTTTATTATCACTATTATGACCAACCAGTACTGAAATTTTTAACAGGGAGAAGCGTTTACCAGAAGTTGTCTCACCCCAATATGCGGCGTTGGATGCTGCGTTCGACGCTGCTAGTCGCCTACGACTGTAGTTCGGACTATAGACTAGGGCCTCGTAACAGAAACACCGACGTGCTAAGCAAGGTACCGGCGTCGGAATTCGATGAGAAGGTGCAACCAAGGGGCGACATTTTGCTGCTGCAGTGCAATGCCCTCCGCTGCGAACTTCGACATCGCGGAACTAACGAAGAAAGATCGTGCACTCTCCAAACTGAAAGACTGCAATCTCTTTGGCTAACTTTTGATGAAAGCGGACGACTGTTTACTAGGTGAAGTAGACTGAATTTTCGCTGCATTGTAATTGCATTATCTGGGGCAACAGAGTAGCTATAACAGAAATATAGGAACAAATCATATCCTCAGCTTGTTTGACGCAGCTTTTTCTGGAATGACTGTTTTGAAAGGGCAAGCTTGGTCTTGAATGAAATGACCGAAAATGAACAAGGAAATCTTCGATTTCCTTGTTCATATGTACATAAAGAGCCCCTTGTACATAAAGAGCCGTACGAATGCTGGGGGAAGTGAAAAAGATATCGAAGAAACAACCAAGAAATGACACACAAGTGGAAGATATCGTGTTTCTTGTAGAAGCAGCATACCACTCCACATTCAGTTACGCGAAAGAGCCCAACACAGCCGATGACGGGCCGCAAGCTGCGCACCGTGTTAGAAGACTTACGCACGGACAATCTGCAAGACCAAGTTACTTGTGTCTCAGTGGTTAAAGTGCTTGGTGCTGGCTATTGCATCTACGCCCGATGCTTCGTTACAGGACCTTGATGGAAACCCGCCAAAGTCACTCAAGTCAGGGAAACGGTTTCCAACTTCTTGTTGATGACCAATGACGACGTGCATCACAGGCAGAGAAAGCGATTGAGAAGAGCATGGTCTACAGAAAAGCCGTCAGAGCCATTGCGAGCCTACCAGATCAGGCTTCTTCCGGTTTGGAGTACTTGAAAACACCGACTGCACACCCGCCAGTCCGGATAATCTCGCACCGAGGCCGGCGAAGACCAGACGTACAGAGCTACGACGATCCAGCAGAAACAAGCGACTGACAGTCTGCTGCGGCTTTACCTAAGTAAATAGTTTGTGTTGAACTTAGCTGGAATCATTGTGAGGACACGGCAATAGATACGGTTCACACTGCGTTTTCGCTGACACCACCTGACAGTTATACTATCTTTCAGTGTATACAATATTGTCACGTATTAGTGACGGTGAAGAAAGCAGCAATACTGGGAATGACGGAACTAGCGTTTTATTGGGCGAACTTGTGCCCTCAGAAAACACGCTATACTCAAAGAACAACAATAACGGCGAACACGCTCGGCGATCATCGCAAATCTGATCAGCGGGTCAAGCGCATCGGCTTTTTACACCAGTCATCGAATTTTCCAGAGTAATCGCTTGGACCCGCATGCCTTCCACAAAGTTATACATTATTCGCGTCGCGCACACATGCAATCAGATTACACAAGGTTCGGTCACAGACAGCGGATGGAACCATCGATAGCATTCCAGAAACTTCCTATACATGCAGGCGCGTCCTGCGCTGTGCGATAACATTTGTTAGGCGGTAAAACGTGGTCACGCGATCGCAAGCATCGACCCGATACTGCAATCAATTTGTTTGCAGCATCGACCCGATGCTGCAAGCAAACGAGAGTAATAAAGGAACACACCCGAAGCAAAGAAACAGCAAAATAAGGAAATTCATCAGCATGCGTAAAAGTGTTTAAGACGTACCACGTGGATCCCTTCAGATCGTGCGCGTCGCCGCTGTGAACGCGAAAAGCCGTCTGGCACGACCTCATAGTCCAGTGCGCCAATACGTCGGATGACCTTGTAGGGTCCGAAATAGCGTCGCAATAGTTTCTCACTCAGTCCTCGTCGTCGTATCGGGGTCCAAACCTAAACACGGTCACCGGGCTGGTACTCGACAAAGCGTCGTCGGAGGTTGTAGTGTCGGCTGTCGGTACGCTGCTGGATTTTGATCCGTAGGCGAGCGAGCTGTCGGGCTTCTTCGGCGCGCTGGAGATATCTAGCGACGTCAACATTCTCTTCGTCAGTTACATGCGGCAGCATGGCGTCAAGCGTCGTCGTCGGGTTCCTGCCGTAAACCTGCTTAAAAGGCAGGATCTGTGTTGTTTCTTGCACCGCCGTGTTGTAAGCGAAGGTTACATATGGCAGGACGGCATCACAGGTCTTGTGTTCGAAAAAATTATGGCGTTTTACGTGCCAAAACCACTTTCTGATTATGAGGCACGCCGTCGACGTACATTGCTAGCATGTCGGCGAGGGCCTTGTTCAGGCGCTCCGTAAGACCTTTCGTCTGTGGGTGGTAGGCAGTTGTCCTGCTGTGCATTGTCTGATTGTACTGCAGAATGGCATGGGTAAGCTCCGCTGTAAAGGCCGTCCCTCTGTCGGTGATAAGGACTTCTGCGGCGCCATGTCCGTAGCGGGATGTTGTCGACAAAAAATTTCGCCCCTTTGGCTGCGCTGCGTTTCGGTAGAGCTTTAGTTTCAGCGAAGCGGCTGGGATAGTCCGTTGCCACGACGATCCACTTATTTCCGGATGTTGATGTCGGAAACGGTCCCAACAAATTAATCCCGATCTGCTGAAATGGTCGACAAGGAGCTTCGGTCGGCTGTAGTAATCCTGCTGGCCTTGTCGGTGGTGTCTTGCGTCGCTGACAGTCTCGGCATGTCTTAACTTAACGGACGACGTCGGCGGTCAGACGCGGCCAGTAATACCTCTCCTATATCCTCGACAGCGTCCGGGAGAATCCGAAGTGCCCAGTGGCTGGATCGTCATGTAGGGCGTGCAGTACTTATGGACGCAGCGCTGACGGAACAACAAGAAGGTAGTTCGCGCGGATTGGTGAGAAGTTCTTCACGAGCAGGTTGTTTTGTAGCGTGAACGAAGACAATTCGCGCTTAAATGGTCTAGGGACAACGTCGGTGTTCCCTTCCAAATACTCCACGAGGCCTTTTAGCTCCGGACCTGCTCGTTGCTGTTTAGCGAAGTCTTCCGCGCTTATTATTCCAAGGAAAGCGTCGTCGCCCTCGTCGTCTTGCGGCGGGGGATCGATAAGGGCGCGTGATAGGCAGTCGGCGTCACAGTGTTTTCGTCCGGACTTGTAGATTACCATGACGTCATATTCTTGCAGTCTGAGGCTCCACCACGCACGCCGTCCTGAACGCTCCTTTAAGTTGGCTAGCCAACACAACGCGTGATGGTCGTTGACGACTTTGAATGGGCTGCCATAGAGGTAAGGGCGGAATTTCGCTGTAGCCCAAATGATGGCGAGACATTCCTTTTCAGTCGTAGAATAATTGCCTTCCGCTTTTGACAGCGACCGGCTAGCATAAGATATCGCGCGTACAAGTCCGTCTTTCCTCTGGACTAGGACGGCACCGAGGCCTAGGCTCCTGGCGTCAGTGTGGATTTCGGTATCCGCGTCCTCGTTGAAGTATGCAAGTACTGGTCGCGTCCGCATGCGTCGTTAGAGTTCTTGAAATGGGTCGGTCGGCGGCGTTTAACACTGGAACTCGACATCACATTTGGTTAGATGTGTTAGCGGCTCCGCGATGCGTGAAAAGTCCTTGAGAAAACGCCTATAGTAGGCATACATGCCAAGGAATCTACGCACTGCTTTCTTGTCGGTGGGCTGCGGGAACTTTGCTATCGCGGCTATCTTCTGCGGGTCGGGGCGGACTCCAGATTTGCTGATTACGTGGCCTAGGAACAGAAGCTCATCTTAAGCGAAGCGGCACTTTTCCGAATTCAGAGTGAGCCCTGATGACTTGATGGCCTCTAATACTGTCGCAAGCCGCCTAAGGTGATCGACGAAATTTCCAGCGAAGACAACGACGTCATCCAAGTAAACAAAACACGTCTTCCACTTTAATCCTTCTAAAACCGTGTCCATGACGTGCTGAAACGTTGCGGGCATCGAGCACAGTCCGAATGGGATGACCTTGAACTCGTAGAAGCCGTCTGGCGTGATGAAGGCGGTCTTTTCGCGATCTCTCTCGTCTACTTCTATTTGCCAGTAGCCAGACTTGAGGTCCATCGATGAGAAGTATTTAGCGTTGCAGAGCCGATCTGATGCGCTGTCTATCCGTGGGAGGGGGTATACGTCCTTCTTCGTAATCTTGTTCAGTCGACGATAACCGACGCAGAAACATAGGTTTCCGCCATTTTTCTCCACCAAAACTACAGGAGTTGCCCACGGGCTTTTGGGCGGCTGGATGATGTCGTCGCGCAGCATTTCGTCGACTTGTTGCCTAATAATTGCATCACGTTCTCGCGTCGAAACTCGGTAAGGGCTCTTGCGGAGTGGTCGAGCGCACTCTTCAGTTATTATGCGATGCTTTGTGACTGGTGTTTGTCGAGTCCTCGATGACGTCGAAAAACACTCTTTGTATCGTCGTAGAAGACTTCTGATCTGTTGCTGTTTACTCATCGGGAGACTTGGATATATGTCGAAGTCTGGTTCGGGAACTATGGTCGTCAGGGTAGATGCTGCAGAATCGGAGAGGACAAACGCATTGCTGGTTTCCATAATTTCCTCGATGTACGCGATCGTCGTGCCCTTTTTGATGTGCTTGAACTCCTGGTTGAAGTTGGTTAGCATTACTTGCGCTTTCCCTCCTTGCAGTCGTGGCATCCCTCTTGCGACGCAAACTTCCAGGTCGAGCAGTAGACGTTGGTCACACTCGATGACACCTTTTACATCAGCGGGTGTCTCAGTGCCGACGGAAATAATAATGCTGGTTGGCGGTGGGATCTTCAATTGATCTTCGAGCCCACTCAAGGCGTGGTGACTACGAGACCTCTTTGGCGGTATCACTTGATCTCCCGACAGCATTATAGATTTCGACTTTAGGTCGATGATTGCGCCGTGTTGGTTCAGGAAGTCCATGCCGGGAACGACGTCTCGTGAACACTGTTAGAGGTTAACGAAGGTGGCAGGGTAAGTCCGGTCATAAACGGTAATTCTCGCCGTGCAGATTCCAGTCGGCGTTATGAGGTGTCCTCCAACGGTCCGAATTTGAGGGCCTCCCCATGCAGTTTTAACTTTCTTCAACTGGGCGGCGATGTGTCACACTCATTACGAAGTAATCAGCCCCTGTGTCCACTGAGGCGGTGACTGCGTGGCCGTCGCGAAGCACGTCGAGGTCGGTGGTTCTTTGTCTTGCGTTATAGTTAGATCTTGGCGTCGGATCACGGCTGCGTCGCGTTCACCTGTGGCTGGTACGTGGCGTCGTCAGGTCGTCTTTCGTCGGCTTATTCTTTGCTTCCAAGCTTCTTCGGGACGGCGGCTTGTCGTTGTTATGTCGTCGAGATGGTCTTTTCGGCGTCTTCTTCGGCGGCGGAGGATCTCCGTCAGTTCGACGAATAGGAACCGCACCTCCATCGGTTGCTGCTTTTAGTTTTCCGGATGAGGGCTCGCAGACCGGCCACGGGCTGGGCCACTGTATGGTCAGCGCTGCGGCGACAGGTAGCGGCCTGGTGACGACGAACGCGACGGTCGTCGAAGGCTCCACTGAGTAGGCGCGAGCTAGTCGGTGATATCGCGAGGTTGTTCGCCAATGTGTGCTCGCGGCGCGTTAATGGCGAACCCTCGCAGTCCCATCTCCCGGTATGGGAATCGGCGGTAGACGTGACCCGCATCCCCTCAGTGGTAACAGAGCGGGCGGTGGTCAGGGGTGCGCCATGCGTCAGTTTTCCTTGCGTAACTGCGCTGGGTGACGGGTGGGCGTGCTGTCGGCGGCGGCGGTGGACGACGGAATTGTGGCGTTACAGGGTCATAACGCGGTCGCGGAGGGGGACCTTGACGGCGGGCGATGGCGGCGTAGGTCATCGCTTCCGGCTGGGGTTGCGGTTATTGTGGTTGCACCTCCGGAACTCCCAGCGATCGCTGAACCTCCTCTTTGACGATTTCGGCGATTGAATCCACTTGAGACTGCGACCTTGGGTAGAACTTCTGCAGCTACACCCGTACGGCCGCTCTGATAGTCTCACGTACATCGTAGGTGGCCAGTGATTGAACTCCGGCGTAATTTGTAGAGTTCGTGCAGTGGTTGCATTGCCGGTTCCGCATCTCGAGTGTCTTTTCGATGCTGGTGGCCTCGCGAAGAAATTCGTCGACGGTCTTCCGTGGTCTTCGTACCGTTCCGGTGAAAATCTCCTACTTCACACCACGCATGAGTAGGCTGACTTTCTTCTCTTCAGCATTTCCGGGTCCGCGTGGCGGAATAGACGGCTCATTTCCTCTGTGAAGATTCCAGTGGTCTCATTAGGCAGCTGCACCCGGGTTTCTAATAGCGCTTGGGCTCGTTCTCGGCGTATGACGCTCGTGAATGTCTGCAGGAAGCCGCTTCGGAACAGGTCCCAGATCGGTAAAGTGGCTTCTCGGTTCTCGAACGACGTCCTGGCGGCCGCTTCTAATGCGAAAAAGACATGTCGCAGTTTGTTGCTGTTCCAGCTGTTAAATGTAGGGACCCTTTCATACGTCCAAGCCAGCTTTGCGGGTCCTCGAACGTTGAACCGCGAAACGTCGGAGGCTCCCCGGGCTTCTGCAGCACGGGGTTGCCATTGGGGTTCACTTGGTGACAATCTTCCTGCTCGTCTAAGGCAAAAGTCCGTGCTCCGGGGGCAGTCCTTGCAGCCTGCGGCTACCACGCTGGTTCTTGTTGACGTTGGTGTTGTCTTCCGCGTTCGGGCTTGGGTCACGGCTTTGTGGAGTCGTCCAGTACATGAACGCTAAGCACCTCCACCAGATGTCACGTAGTAGTGACGGTGAAGAAAGCAGCAATACTGGGAATGACGAAACTAGTGTTTTATTGGACGAACTTGTGCCCTCAAAAGAACACCCTATACTCAAAGAACAACGATAGCGGCGAACACGCTCGGCGATCGTCGAAAATCTGATCCGCGGGTCAAGCGCGTCGGCTTTCATGCACGAGTCGTCGAATGTTACAGAGTAATCGCTGGGACCCGCGTGCCTTCCACTAAGTTCTACAAATGCCATCAGATTACACAAGGTTTGGTCAAAGACAGCGGATGGAACCATCGATAGTCGTCCAGAAACTTCCTATAAATGCGGTCGCGTCCTGCGCTGTGCGATAACATTTGTTAGGCGGTCAAACATGGTCACCCGATAAACATGTACATGTGTCAATATGATGCGGAGTGAACGCTCACTAATTACTTGGTAAAGACACGAGTCACTTGCTGAGCTTTACGGGGTCATACTATTTGTTTTGGGTGCTTACGTTTTCATGTGTCGTCAGCCAGTCGTTCACGCCGCTGTCGCCCGTGTCGCTGAAAATGGCATAGTCCCTGTGTCGACGCACACCAGAGCTCATGACGGACGGAGGAGGCACTTGCTGAGATGGAGTAAAAATGGTTTGCTTGGATGTGTCTTACGCATGGTTGAGCGTAGGGTATGGGACCGAAGTCCCAGGGTGGGCGTTGCAGGCCTAAGCACCCTCCACCACTTGTAAGGGCGTTTATTGCCCACCGGTGTTAGGAACCGACGTTACTCCAGGGCAGGGACTCCGACCACGAGCGGTGTTCCCCGAGCGAACGTGCTGGATAGATTAACCCACTAGAAAGCGCTAGAGAGAATGGTCCACTATAGCGTTTTTTTTCTTCGCTACACAAGTAGTTTTAATTTCTGTCTCAGAATGTCCGCAAATCAACCATGAAAGTTGAGTACGTAATGAGTATGTGAAGCGGTCATCAAACGCATTTGTGAAGGTACGTCGCAGGAAAAGCAGATTCTTCTGAAAAACTGCAAATAGCAGAGTTTATTATTAATAATATCTCGTGGGATAACATATATATATATATATATATATATATGCCTAAATGAGAATATAGGTCAGTTAAGTAGCCGGCTAGCAAATTGCCACCGTAAGGAGCAGTACGCATGCTTACATTTCAGAAAGGAGGAGAAAGAAATTTAGAAATAGAACATACGATGAAGCGTAGGAAAGACGAAAGAAACAAACCAGAAGACACATCTCAGATAATAAAACAAAACAAAGGAAAAAAAATAATGTGACCAGTAACTTTAGGTCGCGCTACTAAAAGTATGCTAAGATACAGAGGTGATGCCCGACGCCATGGTCCTCATTAACAAAAAGAAAAAGAAAGCTACAGACGGAAAGCCACGTACGTTTCTTCTGGAAAGCTAAGGAGGGCAAATAACATCATTCAACCAAGATTCATTCAACCAAGATGTTGCTGATGCTGCGCGGCTTGCTCGCCTAGGTTAATCGCATAGTAAGATAAATAGTGTGCGCCATTAATTCTTTGTAAAAAACCTACAGTAACAAGATGCTTAACTCGACGACGGTACATGAAATCCGTGCTGAACGTCTGGCCTAACTCACTGTTTTGGAAGATAGCGCTGAACACTCTACATTTTGAAAGAGCGCTGTTGCTTCACAGATGCAACAAAAGCACCTTTCGTGATAGAAATCGTCACAAGCGCATGCGGCACAGAATCTGCACAGCCGTGACATCCGAACGTGCTCTCAGACACACTGAACTCCAGCACCGCATCCACTCAAGGCAACAGCGGAGGCACTTGGCTTAAGCAGCGGTACAAAGGCAGAAGATAGCGCGAGCGCTGTAAAGGAATGGTAGCTGAAGCGAAGAATCTCGGCGCCGATATCGTCTGCTTCGCGTGACGACACCGGAACATAGCGTCTGGCCCAAGGAAGCAAGAATTACCGAGGGGGCGAAACGGCGCTCACTATGGCGTCCCAATAAAGTCATGGCGTCGGGGAAGGCAGCGACGCGCCTTCTGCCGAGAGGCGGCTCGCCGAGAAAGCAAAACTCGCGCCGCGCACTATCCGAAGGGGCAATATATGAGACGATTTTTGTGCATCACGTCCCTAGAACAACACGTAAACGCAATTTTAGCCGCAGCACGACAGATGACGCATCCTGTCTGTTGTCATCATTTTTTCCTCGTCCAACCATGACTTTACTGGGCCGCCCCCGTGCGCTGTCTCGGCCTAATAGGCACCTCTCCTCAAATAGAACAGCGAGACATATGCAAGGGATCTAAACGCGGTTAGTGGAGTTTACCTTAGAGAAATAGAAAACACACCAGTGCCCTTCACTCTGTAAGGAAGGATGACCAGCGAAGCTGTCTATGTGGGCCCCTTAATGGCGAACTGCACCTCCGCCGCAGGTCGGCCCAGCATTGCACTATATTCGGGTTCGGCCCACGTATGGGGAGTGCTTGACGCGTGCTTCACCTCCGCCGCGGGTCGGCCCGGCATTGCACTACCTTCCAGATCAGCCCACGTATCATCATCATCATCATCATCATCATCATCATCATCATTGTCGTCGTCATCATCATCATCAGCCTGGTTACGCCCACTGCAGGGCAAAGGCCTCTCCCACACTTCTCCAACTACCCCGGTCTTGTACTAATTGTGGCCATGTCGTCCCTGCCAACTTCTTGATCTCATCCGCCCACCTAACTTTCTGCCGCCCCCTTCTACGCATCCCGTCCCTTGGAATCCAGTCCGTAACCCTTAATGACCATCGGTTATCTTCCCTCCTCATTACATGTCCTGCCCATGCCCCATTTCTTTTTCTTGATTTCAACTAAGATGTCCTTAACTCGCGTGACTTCCCTCACCCAATCTGCTCTTTTCTTATCCCTTAACGTTACACCCATCATTCTTCTTTCCATAGCTCATTGCGTCGTCCTCAATTTAAATAGAACCCTTTTCGTAAGCCTCCAGGTTTCTGCTCCGTACGTGAGTACTGGTAAGACACAGCTATTATACACTTTTCTCTTGAGGGATAATGGCAACCTGCTTTTCATGATCTGAGAATGCCTGCCAAACGCACCCCAGCCCATTCTTATTCTTCTGGTTATTTCAGTCTCATGATCCGGATCCGCCGTCACTACCTGCCCTTAGTAGATGTATCCCCTTACCACTTCCAGTGCCTCGCTACCTATTGTAAGTTGCTGTTCCCTTCCGAGACTGTTAAACATTACTTTAGTTTTCTGCAGATTAATTTTTAGACCCACTCTTCTGCTTTGCCTCTCCAGGTCAGTGAGCATGCATTGCGATTGGTCCCCTGAGTTACTAAGCAAGGCATCAGCGAATCGCAAGTTACTAAGGTATTCTCC
Source organism: Dermacentor variabilis (assembly GCF_050947875.1). NCBI lineage: Eukaryota > Metazoa > Arthropoda > Arachnida > Ixodida > Ixodidae > Dermacentor > Dermacentor variabilis. The sequence continues at coordinate 140,754,173 of NC_134571.1, forward strand.
AGTAACTTTTATCCCCAATTCTTCCCAATCCAGGTCTCTGAATACCTCCTGTAAACACGCTGTGAATAGCATTGGAGAGATCGTATCTCCCTGCCTGACTCCTTTCTTTATTGGGATTTTGTTGCTTTCTTTATGGAGGACTGCGGTGGCAGTGCAGCCGCTGTAGATATCTTTCAGTATTTTTCCATACGGCTCGTCTACTCCCTGATTCCGTAATGGCTCCATGACTGCTGAGGTTCCGAAAGAATCAAACCCTTTCTCGTAATCAATGAAAGCTATATATTAAGGTTGGTTATATTCCGCACATTTCTCTATCACCTGATTGATAGTGTGAATATGGTCTATTGTTGAGTAGCCTTTACGGAATTCTGCCTGGTCCTTTGCTTGACAGAAGTGTAAGGTGTTCCTGATTCTATTTGCGATTACCTTAGTAAATAGTTTGTAGGCAAATGACAGTAAGCTGATCGGTCTATAATTTTTCAAGTCTTTGGCGTCCCCTTTCTTATGGATTAGGATAATGTTAGCGTTCTTCCAAGGTTACGGTACGCTCGAGGTCATGAGGCATTCCGTATACAGGGTGGACCGTTCCTCTAGAACAATCTGCCCACCATCCTTCAACAAATCTGCTGGTACCTGATCCTCCCCAGCTGCCTTCCCCCTTTGCATGGCTCCCAAGGCTTTCTTTACTTCTTCCGGCGTTACCTGTGGGATTTCGAATCCCTCTAGACTATTCTCTCTTCCATTATCGTCGTGGTTGCCACTGGTACTGTATAAATCTCTATAGAACTCCTCAGCCGCTTGAATTATCTAATCCATATTAGTAATAATATTGCCGGCTTTGTCTCTTAACGCATACATCTGATTCTTGCGAATTGCTAGTTTCTTCTTCCCTGCTTTTGGGCTTCCTCCGGTCGTGAGAGCATGTTCAATTCTATCCATATTATACTTCCATATGTCAGTTGTCTTACGGTTGTTGATTAACTTCGAAAGTTCTGCCAGTTCTATCCTAGCTGTAGGGTTAGAGGCTTTCATACATTGGCGTTTCGTGATCAGATCTTTCGTCTCCTGCGATAGCTTACTGGTATCCTGTGTAACGGAGTTACCACCGACTTCTATTGCACACTCCTTAGTGATGCCCGCAAGATTGTCGTTCATTGCTTCAAAACTAAGGGCCTCTTCCTGAGTTAAAGCCGAATACCTGTTCTGTAGCTTGATCTGGAATTCCTCTATTTTCCCTCTTACCGCTAACTCATTGATCGGCTTCTTATGTACCAGTTTCTTCTGTTCCCTCCTCAGGTCTAGGCTAATTCAAGTTCTTACCATCCTATGGTCACTGCAGCGCACCTTGCTGAGCACGTGCACATCTTTTAAGATGCCAGGGTTAGCGCAGAGTATGAAGTCTATTTCATTTCTAGTCTCGCCGTTCGGGCTCCTCCACGTCCACTTTCGGCTATCCCGCTTGCGGAAGAAGGTATTCCTTATCAGCATATTATTCTGTTCCGCAAACTCTACTAATAACTCTCCCCTGCTATTCCTAGTGCCTATGCCATATTCTTGTCTCCAGCCTGCTTCCTGCCTGTCTTGGCATTGAAGTCGCCCATCAGTATAGTGTATTTTATTTCACTCTACCCATCGCCGATTCCACGTCTTCATAGAAGACGTGGAATTCGTGGAAGGCCCACGTATGGGGAGCGCTTAACACCTGCTTCACCTCCACCGCGGGTGGGCCCAGCGTTGCACTATATTCGGGATCGGTTCACGTATGGGGTCTGCTTCACGCCTGCCTCACCTCCGCCGCGGGTGGGCCCGGCATTGCACTAACTTCGGGATCGGCCCACGTATGGGCTGTGCTTAACGCGTGCTTCACCTCCGCCGCGGGTCGGCCCGGCATTTCACTATCTTTGGGATCGGTCCACGTATGGAGAGTTTTTTGCTTACCCCGCCAAGAACACGAAATTTTACCCCGCCAAGAACACAGCTTCGCTGCAGAAATCAGACAAAGACACACTAAAGAAATGCAAGAGGCCAAAGACGAGATAAAAACCGCAAAGAAAGAAATCGCACAAATAAAAGCGGCGCTAATGGAAAGTCAAACGGTTACGAACCTGCACGAACCTGGTAAATTTTAACTGCACGTTTCGGGAATTGTGCCTTGATGCCAAATGTAAATTATGTGATAGAGGAGACACCCTGGAGCATATACACTGGGGTTGTGAAATAGCTCAGAGGCGAATTCCAGTCCCCCTGGATGACCTATAGAGGCGCGGTGGAGATCTGCACTGAGTGACTCAGACCTTGAGGACCAGCTTCGGGCTATCCAGCAAGCCCGGGAAGTTACCGAAAGACAGATCTCTTTGCTGCATTTGGCGCCGCCTAGACCCAGGCCATCAATTGCAGGATATTTAATAAAGTTGTCACACACACACACAGATCCCTGGATGGAGCATCTCATTTCTCTATCATCTGAACCCAACTCCCTCCCCACTACTACTCCGTCGTCCTTCGAAATGTTTCAACAGATGGAAACTTCCTTGTCGCAAAACTGCAAAAACAGCTGCAGCTGCAGGAACAGCAACAGATGCAGTAGAGCGGTACGCAAATAGAACAGCACGAAATTTTCCTCCATGAAAAAATTCAACAACTCCTCACGATCCACGAGCAGCTAACGGACAATATTCCTGCTAAAGGAAAGAAAAGAAAAAAGTCGAAAGCGAACTCAAGTGCCGAGGATCTGGACAGGCTCATGGAGAACGTACCATTACCTCACGATGGAGAGTAAGCGCAACAACCCAGCATAGAAACTCCGTGCAAAGCAGTGGAATCACTGGAACTTCTTAAGAAAGAAAGCCACACTAGAACAATACAACAAACCGCAACAACCTTAACGCATGTTATAGCATTATGGGGAGCAGGCACAAGGCCCACCATGTCCGGATATAAACCGTACATGGCGAACACAGATGCACGACTATAGCAGTGCTTGTCTCACGCAGGCTAACAGGAATAGATCGTAGACTGGACGATAGTAAGATTCACCACGTATTTGCGGAAGTATTGCCGGCAGACAGGAAGATATGCAGCGTCTTCGTCCTAAACGTATATAGCCTACCAAAAAAACTTTGCGAAAATTTTGGTTACCTCATCAGATCGGCGCGCAAGGAAGCCAAAAACCACACGTTACTTGTGCGAGGAGGCTTCAACGCGATGCAGCTTACTTCACTTCAAAGAAAGGGAATGCCTTCCACTCGTTCATTCAAAAATACGCGGTATGCTCCTCAAAGACCCAGACTTTCCTAATAGAGTGGGGAACAGTGTATCAAGGGACACGTGTACGGACCTTACTGTGATCAAGAACCTCGTAAAGCTACATAGTGAAATACAGAAGAAACGCTGGGTAGCGGTCGCCACATCCTGAAGGTTGCCGTTTCACTAAACCATACACACAAATGCATCTATCAGACCCTGATGACGGATTGGACGGCATTACGGAAAGCGAGAGTGCAACAACAACAACAACAACAAAAAAAAACAAAGGGGGATATAACATCGCTGCAACAATGGACGTGCGAGCTCAAGAGTTGATCACACAACACTCGAAGCGCGTGCAACTCACCACAGAAAATGTGGTCGTTGACCCACATCGCGTGCATATGTGGGACGCTCGTAGAACCCTTTTCAGAAGATGGCGCAAGCAAAAACATAATAGAAAAGTAAAACTGCGCATAGCGGCTCTTACACTACAGGCGGAAGAATTTGCGATGATTCTGGTACGCCAATGTTGGAAGCAAATATGCGCCAGCCGGAGCGGAAGCTCGGCTTATCCAAAACGTGGGCAGTAGTCCAGCACTTACTATACCCAACAAAAAGCAAGCAACAAGCTTAGTAGAGTAGTTTGCTGGGCCAGTTGGTGCATGGTGAACATTTAACGGTTTCCAGCAAGTACGGACGTGAGCACAAGAAGTAGAAACGGTCAGGACAACGCTGGACTTACAACTGAAGTTTATTTCTGAAGTTGAATTTCTGAATTGAAGTTTATTTTACAACTGAAGTTTATTTTAAGTCCAGCGTTGTGCTCGCGTCCGTACTTGCTGGAAACCGTTATATGTTCACCAAGCAACAAGCCACGCACACAATCAAATGCGCGCTTCGCAACCAGCCGGGGTCGGACGATGATATTCTGCGACAGCCACAGGCAAAATACATCGGCGACCACACAAGGAAACACATCCGTACCAAACTATAGTGGGAAACCAAATGAAGTCATTGATCGACCATTCGAAACGCCGGACGCCTAGACAGCTCTTCACTCTCTAAATTGCAACACAGCACCCGGAAAAGACGAGCTCACAAATAAAATCCTCAGAAACCTGGATGAAGATTTGATAGAAGCTCTAACGACTTCCCTTAATACCCATTGGCAAGCGGGAACACTAGCAAAGGAATGGAAGTACACTCACATATTGCTTATACCAAAACCAGGCAAGCCTCTAGGCCTCACCAAGATGCGACCGATGTACCTGACGTCGTGACTGGAGAAACTTCTCCAAAACTTCGTGCTCAGTTACCTGAAAACCTCACGTTCATGACATGGGTTTCTTTACTAATATAATGTAAGGCTTCCGACCGCATTGGTCGACTCAAGCCATCATCATCATCATCATGATTAGCAACAGTGAGCAGCAGCAGCAGCAGCAGCAGCATCCTGGCTACGCCCAATGTAGGGCAAAGGCCTCTCCCATACTTCTCCAACTACCCCGGTCTTGTACTAATTGTGGCCATGTTGTCCCTGCAAACTTCTTAATCTCATCCGCCCATCTTACTTTCTGCCGCCCCCTGCTACGCTTCCCTTCCCTTGGAATCCAGTCTGCAACCCTTAATGACCATCGGTTATCTTCCCTCCTCATTACATGTCCTGCCCATGCCCATTTCTTTTTCTTGATTTCAACTAAGATGTCATTAACTCGCGTTTGTTCCCTCACCCAATCTGCTCTTTTCTTATCCCTTAATTAACCTTAGACCCATCATTCTTCTTTCCATAGCTCGTTGCGCCGTCCTCAATTTAAGTAGAACCCTTTTCGTAAGCCTCCAGGTATTTGCCCCGTACGTGAGTACTGGTAAGACACAGCTGTTGCACATTTTTCTCTTGAAGGATAATAGCAACCTGCTGTACATGATCTGAGAATGCCTGCCAAACGTACCCCAGCCCATTCTTATTCTTCTGATTATTTCAGTCTCATGATGCGGATCCGCGGTCCCTGCCTGCACTAGGTAGATGTATTCCCTTACATCTACTTAGGGCACGACTCAAGCCGTACTACTCCTACTGAAGGAAGAAGTACTTGACTACGTCACCACACATGCAAACTGCATACTCGGACTGGGCCTTAAAGGAACGTTTGACAACATAGTTCGTGATGTCGTCTTACTCATGAAAAAAAGAACATTTTACTAATTTCTAGCAGTTATTAGGGATGGAAACATCGTCACTTCTATGCAGAGGTCATAAATATCTATAGGGTGTCTTAATGTATTATGATTCGCCAAGATTTTTAAAAAGAAGAGCAATGTGTTTCTCGAAGACAATCGAGTGCGCATTGTTTCGACTCCAAGGAGTAGCTGCCACTAATATTTAGTTACTGAGATTTGATTATGTCATTGTAATTATCTATCTCGAGACGTACTATCCTAATTATGAAAATGTCAATGAGGCATTTGTAGGCGCTGCCAAGGGACATACAACTGTGGTTGTTTCAGCGACGTACTAATTGCGCACTAACATATCTAACAACTTGTAACGACTACTACTCATTAGCAATGATTAAAATGTTTACTAATTACCAGTAATGACTAATAATCACTGGGGTGACTTCTAATGACTACTAATGAGTAGGATATGACCAACATGTCTAACGACGGCTTGTAATGACCACAATTGATTACAAATGACCGAAGAGACTTAGTAGTGAGCAGTAGTGACTAATAATGAATGAAATAACTTGTAATGACTAGTAATGACTACGATATTACCAATGTGTCTAACGACAACTTGTAACAACTACTATTCATTAACAATGACTAAAAATGCTTACCAATTACCAGCATTGACTAATAATCACTAAAATGACTGGCAATGACTGCTACGACTATGATATGACCAACACGGCTTGTAATGACCACAATTGATTAAAAATGGCCGAAGATGCTTAGTAGTGAGCAGTGGTGACTAATAATGAATGAAATTACTTGTAATGACTGGTAATGACTACGAAATTACCAATATGTCTAGCGGCAACTTGTAACGACTACAATTCATTAGAAACGACTAAAAAGGCTTAGTAATGACCAGTAATTACTAATAATGACTGAAATTACTTGTAAGAAGAGAAAGAGAAGAGGCAAAGAGAAAGAGGCGAATGATAAGAGGATGAAGAGTAGGCTTTCGCTGTTCACCTCTTATACGAGAGATCTTAAGAGACCGTGCAATTTTCTTTTTCTTCAGTGTTGTTTGCCATTGGCCGGCCTCCTTCTCTACCAGTACGCTCAACTTCACGGTTGATTACCATCTGCTCTTACAGACAGTTCTAGAGAAAGAACTTTCTGTAAATACGGGCCCAGGTTCTCTATTCCTTGCACTGTGGGTTACCTCCTTGCAAACCGATAGCAACGACCTTTTCCCATTATGTGCACGAGCAGCGCTTTCTCGTCGGGTACCTCCGCAGATTTTTCTTTCTTTTTGCTTATCCGGAAACCAGTGGCGCATCGCCTTCTGTACGACATTCCGAAACTTGGAGAGCATCACTGAAACAGGCACGTCACTATCGCTGATGTGGGCACTTGTAGCTGCGGAACGTCACGGCAAGGATACGCGACGCAGCTGCCGTCAGTTTTGGCGCAGGTAAAGAAAGGGTAGCCGAGCTCTTTGAATGAGACACTGGCACGGTTCTGTGGGAGCACGATTATGAGAACTGATATGCTCCATGTTCGATATGTTCCATGGCCTGTTATATGGGGCATACTTTTGAAAGTTTCCGCCTGTATATTACTGTTCAGAGCGGTGCCATCTTGAACGGTAGAATCAATGTTTGTCGGCCATTTTTGCTTTGCTTGCGCACCCGCAAGTTTTTTGCACTGTTTTTTTCACACTATGAGCGACAACGCCCTCTTTGTCTACAAGCACGAAACCTTTATGCATGGCAGGTTGGTAGAGCGTTTAAATGGAGTCATTAAATTAGGCAAACTCGAGGCAGCGGTAGAAGGTGGTGATCTCTTGGAGAAACTTCATTTCACGTGGTAGACTTGGGCTGATAATGACGACAGGCGTTTCCTTTTTTCAAAGCGTGTGGTCTTAATTACGAACGCAGGGAAGCGGTTTGTTGGTGGCCGTGCTCGGGTACTGCCTTCGAGAACGACTTGAAGTGCTTGGCAGCGTGGTAAGACAGGACTGGGAACTGGAAGGGCGACGAGAATACCTGGTGGGACTGGCCGCCACAACCGTAGTGCTGGGTTTCATGTGCACCTTGGCCGGCGTTCTTGGTATCCTGAATTTGCTGCTGGATTTGAGTGCCCACATAACGGTAAGTGTTCCTCACAAAGGCACCCCCGCCCCCGTCATAGTTTCGTTTAGTTAACACTGCGCCGCGGTTTCGTGCTAGCTCCGTTCGACCGACGTACCAACATTCGCTGGGCGTGGATTTTTCTTTGGACATCTCTTCCTTCCCGTAACAATATTTTTACGTATAGTTATGTTGTTTACTTGAACAACGTTCCTTACAGCGAATGAGTTATCAAGGTTAAATTCTAGCTAGCAATTTTTTTTTAAGGTCACACATAAATAATGTTAGCACTCAATCTGTTTGTGTCCCTGAATATGTCTCAGAGTATCTTGGCGAAGCGCGTACTTAAACAGCGCCGTTGCCACTCCCCGCTTCACTGTCTTTGTACGTGAAGATGAAAAAGGTAGTACACCCTTCTGAGAACGGGGTACATAAGCTCAGCATACATGATCACTAGCTAGGTGGTCTCAAATCGAGAAACCTTATTTCTTTATTTTTCGGGAGCTCTCTCGTGAAGACAATGTCAATCATAACCGATGCGAGGGAATCTATCTCCTGGTCATTGCAGCCTGTTTTGTCGAAAATCAGAAGGAAACAGTAAACGAAACGGGAGATTCTAACGGCGCTCGTGTCTCGCAAGACTCCCAAAAGTTTTTTGTCCCTTCGAGCCAACAGCAGGTCTCCCAAAACCGGCACCAAGCATAAGCATCACCTTATACAGACACCATCTGTCTGATTGAACAGCTCACCCTGGAATTCCAGAAATGCAGACCTCAAGCAGAACGTCAGGATGTCGATGAAACCTCCGATGCTGGTTCCACAAAAGTTCTGGAAGCGAGTAGGCCCAAACGAGTCAATGGCTTCCGTGACAGCCTCACAAACCGATGCCACAGGGAGCGAATAATGTAGGTCCTTTACGTCTACAGAAAATATGTTTAAGAGGGCACCCGTCTTGGAAATTTCCTCTGGACTGCGGACAATGAAAGGGTCATCGATAGGAAGCACATACAATGATTCTTGAAATCGGCCCATTGGGAGTTGCCAAGTGTCCTTTTCTGATACAATAACCCGGAATGGGCGCGTGTCCTTTAGGGTCTGTGCCTGTCTGAAATTTGAGATTGGTATCAAATCGAGAAACCTTATTTCGTTATTTTTCGGGAGCTCTCTCGTGAGGACAATGTCAATCATAACAGATGCGAGGCGATCTATCTCCTGGTCATCTCAGCCTGTTTTGTCGAAAATCACAAGGAAAGCGATTGTCTCAGCCAAGCTGAGACAATCGGCGCTCTTCAGTGCGTTCGCCAGCCTTGTCAAGCCCTGGCTTTCGCAGATCCAATGAGCGCCTCTGAGAGCATTCATGGTCGCTCAGAGCCGGCCAAGGAAGCAATCAGGCTTTGCACGTGTCGACATGCAGCGGGTGCAAAACAGAGTTTGCACACCGCACTATATGAACGCGATAGCGTGAAGGGCCCCGCGTCGCAGGAAATCCGGCGTCCTGCGTCGGCAGCCGGCGTCCAGCGTCGGACATCGTTCCGGCAAGATATTTTCGAACCCACCTATGTGGCGCAAGGTACTTACTGAACTAATTGTATTTCTCAAGCTAAAACACGTAGAAAAATCGTAAAGTACGACTTACACACAACTTACAGACAAGATAGCGTCCGATAGTAATTTGAACATACCAGAAAACATAATTCTGTTACAAAAAAACACTTTCCAGCGTTTCTAACATTCATAGACCGGCCACGGCGTCCGCCATTTGCGCGCGCCGGCGCAAGAATATCTTGAAGTCCACGAAGCGGCGCGCCCGTTTCCTTGAAACACTTCCGGGTGGCGCTCACTTCAGCCGCATTGCGGCCCACGCAAGAGGCCGCGTTTCTATCAGAAAGCCCGCCTTCGTGCAAAGCATTCGCCGCGAGCAATTCCCGGTAAGCATTACGCTGCCGTTGCCGGGAAGCGCGAGAAGCACTCATGGATCTTTGAATGCTGTCGCGTTCCACTCTTAAGGGCGAAGCTTAAGCGTCTTCCAAATGTTTGAAGGCATACGTGAATCACCTCGTCCGCGAAATATTTGAGGCACACGCAATCCACGGAAGAGACAAATGAGACAGCATCCAAACAATAGATCTGACAGTTAAGATACCTTGCATAACAGATGGACTTATTCCCCGACTAACTACGTATGCATTCGCGTCAGTATATATACATGATCTGCGTATTTTCAAATAAAGTTGATAGGCTGTGCTTTTGTGTTTCCTTGTCCCGTCCTCGCGCAGTTCACCCAAAAGTTAATATGCACCAACAAGCTCAGCTAAAGATCTTTCTTCGCTTTACCTACGTCGTGGAAGCTGAACACTGCCAGATTCTAGGTATCTTATTGTGCTTAGTAGTAGATAACTACAGCCTTGGAAAGACCGGACAGACTCGATCTAACTAGAAAGCGCTTGCGATGTGCTAAGCTGATAAAACTAGGAATTTTCCGTGCAAATGGCGCAATGGTCGCCTCACCTTGGCCACTGCGGACGCCAAGAACAGGAAGCCTATCGTTGGAAGCAGTTTGCCGTTCACAATGACGGCGTTTCTCAGGTCTTCCTATCGAGTGCAAAAAAAAATTAGTAATTAAGACTTCGTGCAGCATTAGTAGAATGTAGTCATTACTATCAAGTCTAGCGAATGTGAGATGAATGAAAAAATTCCGTTTTCTTTGGATACTTTATATTTCCGCAACGCAGAAATCTTTGGTGCGAAGCCGGTACTATTGCAATAAATGCCAAAGGGGTGGAAAGCAGAATAATAAAGCTTTCTGAAATGCGCGAAAGTACACTTGAGTTTGAGAGTTCAACGAAGTCACACTGAAAGCGTTAAGACTTGGTATTGTAGGCGCAGAATCTTAAGCATTGTACAGCTCATCTTGAGACAAAAATAGAGGCCAGATGCGACAGCGTTGTCTGAACTAGTACAGCACGCTTGAATATGAAAAGTATCTCATGATCACTTCGTGTGTACCGGACGTATCCCTCAGAAGAGATAAAAAAACAGTGCTTCGAATCGTGGCGGAAACATGCTAGGCTGCTTACCTCGCAGTCGGCTCTTTTGGGCGGAATGTCGGAGCGGACCTGAAAAGTGAGACAAAGTAAAATCATTCCGAGCAACACTTCACTGCATTCTTGCGAGGGATGTTTTCGTTTTGGGCGAAAAATAAAAAGTTACCTTCCTCGGATTCATGTATATCGTCGTGGCTGTCAGGCATTCATCTTGTACAAAACTAAACCAGAAATGATCTTCTAGAACCTTTTCCTCTAACCTAAAGCAAGGCGCACGCGGCAGTGCGAGACAATGTTTTTTTGAGTTGAGAAAATTGACACTAATTTGTACGACACTGTTGTGTCATCATCGACGAAGAACCAACGTGTAGTACAATGCAAGTCTACGAGATAACTGATAAAGCTGAAATCCAGGATGAAAATTGAACACATCCGGCCACTAGATAGTCCCAAACTATCATGTCGAATTTTTTTAAGGTAAATCATTTTTACGTGTACACAGGCGGTTCTAACTTGGACAATCTGAACGAAAGTAATTTGTCCGCTTACATGTTTATACTATTATATCTATGTGCTCGTGCCACTTGATGAAACAGTAGGTTATGGAGGTTCGTAAGGAAGCCGTTGGCGATAATAACGGCCCATACAAGGCTGTTATGCTTATGTCTGTGCAGGCTATAGAATGAGGGGTTCAAGAGCAAATTGTGGATATAACTGCCTCACGCGGCATCTTTTCACACCACTTTACAATCAATGCAGAAGCAAAGAGTGGATATAGAGCTCAAAAAAAGGTTTTTGCTCGCACTTTTATTTGAGGGTGTCAAAAAGTGACACTAAGAACAATGCTGACAGATTTCAAAATTAGTTCTTTACAAGTATATATATATGTATAGCCCAAAGTTCGACGAAAACCCGCCAGGCGAGTGTGGTGAATTGATGCATGCGAACTGGCACTGGCCTAAGGTTCAAAAGGAAATGAAAAATATCTAAACATAAATAAACATAATCTCCCCGAGATATACATGCTCACTCTGTGCCATCTATCACATAAATAAGCGGCCACCCTTGCGCTCATCATCATTGTGAACAAGGCACCTGTAGCGGTCTCAAAACACCATTATATGTTTTATTTCCTATTCAACCTTGCGAATTCCGGTTTAATTGAGAAAATATATCCCTCTAAAAAGAGTCCGGATTTCTTGATGAAAAGATCGGCTAAAAGAAGCCTCAGTAACCGTAACACACGAAGGAGAAGATGGTAGTAGTGGTGATGTCTACCAGGTGCTTAGAAAAGGCGGCAACCTCAATTTCTGTAGCTTAATGAAACAGTTTCGAGCGAAGTAGAAATATTTGACTCTGCCCTCGTATTTTTATCAATCGATAACCGCTGCCTATAATTGTGAATATTTTCCCCAGTGATGAGAAGAGATATATGCGAATTTATGGGATCGACTTCGGAAGTTGCATAGAACGATTTCCGAAGAACCTTTCGTTCCGATTCCCCGGGCTCAAATATACGTATGGGTAGCGCAGAAAAGTATTGCTTTTTAGGCAAACGCTCAACGAAATTTGAATGAAATTTGTTACATAAGATGCTGTATTCAAGTGTTCAAAGAAACAATTATTTCGCCTAGGTTTAGAACATTTTATTCCTGAAACTGAGCGAAATTGTGAAGTCCTGAAAATTTTAAAGAAGGACCATGATGTCATAATACTGACTAAGCACAAACAGGATGTTGACCCCAGTGGTTTCATTAAGGCGCACATACACCAAATGTATGGATATTATTGCGTTTCCCGGCAAAGCTTTCTAACCAAAGAACACGCTATCATGGGAAATTAACGCTCTGAAACGAAGAATAAAGAAAAAAAGCTGACGAACAGTCTCACCAATTGTCTAAGCGTAGAGTATCCTCCATATATGTGAGAAAAGTTTTCAAGCAGAAACGTTAAGCTGTTGGCTTACAACAATGAAAAGATATATTGCACTGATCGAAAGACTGAAAATTTGCCATGACGTGAGTTCGCAAATTTCTCGCGGCCGTCCACGAAGCACCTAAACTCTTATCTACACGCATTCCAGTTCTGAAGTGCAGTTTATCACTCCACGTGTCCTTTTCGTATGCTCAGTATATTGCAAAAGGTGTACGTCCCCCGGCAAGCGCAAACAAATAAAAAGCTACTAATTAACACAAGTCTGAAATTTGCGTACAGCTTTTAAAATACGTAAAATTTGAAAATTGAGTTTTAAAGGTCGCTGAATATTTTTTTTTTCGAATTATATCTTGATATTTGCGGTAGTCCTGAAGCGTAACTCTTTTTTTTGAATATATCATGAAAGCCAAAAGCTCAATTAGGACAAACTCAGTAATCTCCTGCAAAGCGCCTGAATTCTCTACGATTTCATAATTCTGCCCAAGCATGACCTTTGGCCGTGTCAATTATCACCATCAACATTTAGCGCGCTAGCTACAGCGGTCCTTTAAGTGAATTTTCTTCGCCGATCTGAGGGGACAGTCTGCGTCACGTCAGGTTGCAATGCGAGCTTGGCTGTCGTAAAACGCTTCGCGTTGTCTTGGAAATTAAATTGGCTGTGCAGGGTTTTGTGCTAACCGCCGGCTCGAACCGCCTACTACGTCGACAAATAGTAACGTCGCGAAATGATAGTTGTGAATGCATCTGAAGTGCTGTGTAGCCTTGACGTACCCATGTCCTGAGCATGAAGCTTGCCAAAGCAACTCCGACTTCAGCCAGTGTTAGGACTGCGAAGATGATGTCCAACTGCAGGAAGAGATATCACGGGGAAGGGTCAATGATGAAAAAAAAAGGCATGCTTGAAATCGCTAACTGCGTGACCTGCTTGGGCAAACCAAGTGTCTAGAGGCTTCCGTAGGCTTTTCTAGAGAAATACAAAGTATAATAATAATCATCCTCATTACCATAGCCTATTTATGCCTACTGCTAGGATGAAGGCGTCTGCCAGTGATCTCCAATTTCCGCTGCCTGGCGCCATCTGACCTGTGAATGCTTGCAAATTTTCCAATTTAATCATATCACCCAATTTTCTGACCGTCCTCGACTGCGCTTCTGTCGGCGCCCATTCTGTAACAAGTAGACCGCCGGTTGTCGACCGTACGCGTTAGACTACCGAACTGCTCCTTTTTCTTTCTCTTATAGTCAACTGGAATTTCGGCTGCTCCCGTTTGCCCTCTAGCCCACACCACTGTCTCGCTGTCTCTTAGCGTTATGCCTGGCATTTTTCGTTTCATTGGTCATTGTGCAGTCCCTAACTTCTCAGGCTTCTTTGTTACTTCCGGTAGAATCGAACGTTTGGACACTTCTTTTTTCGAGAATTGCGGTGAACTCCCGTTCATGACTTAGGAATGCCCGCCGTACGCGCTCCAACCTATATTTAAATTTTCATTAAATTTTCTTCTAATGAGTATGGTACACTGCGAGTAATTGCCCTAGGTAAACGTATTCTTGCGTGTACTCTAGAGGCTGACTGCCAATCACGAATTATTGCTCTCGAAAATAAACGTATTCCAACTCAATTTCGAAGGTTTCTCAAACCATTCTGGCCGAGAGTAGATTTCCGGTAAGAAAATTGAGATACCATTCAGAGCCACAGATCGAGAATCAATCTCGTTGCCGAATTACCAACACGGCCGCAATCAAACTTATTAAAATCTACTGCACTGGTGAGCCGAATTTATTCGCGTTGTTAAAGTGTTGTCGCTTCATGTCCCACGGCTATACTTCTGGAAGAGGATGGGCAAGGTTGCTTCCCAATTGAAATAGTTACGACACTTCACTAGCGCTCGATCCTCGAGCTGTATAGTTTGGTTCTGATGTAATAGAAGCGTCTGCTAGAATCCCCTGAGTGAAGACGTCATTGCAAGCAAGAGCTCATTGCAAGACTCGCAAGGGCGCGTTACTGAAGCGGAGTGACTAGTTCTGTTGAGCAAAACGTGAACAAGGTGAATGCAGGAGCCAACGTTTCGACGAGTGGGCTTGTCTTCTTCAAGGCGTCTTCTTCAAGACAAGTCCACTTGTCGAAACGTTGGCTCCTGCATTCACCTTGTTCACGTTTTGCTCGTCGTCTTGAATTTGAGCATGTGTTGGCGGGCTAGTTGGTTAAGCATGATTACAATGACGGCGCCGAATAAAACAACACACGAAGAAGGGGGACACGAGACAGCACGTAGGCGCCTACGTGCTGTCTCGTGTCCCCCTTCTTCGTGTGTTGTTTTATACGGCGCCGTCTTTGTAGTCTTGAATTTACATCTCCTGCATTCCCCGTCTTTTCTCTAGTTCTGTTGAGGGGCGACGTAGCCCTCTCCACACGGACGTCTTCGGACGGCACCTGAAGTGAATGAGCGTCGGGCGAGGACAACCCAGCACTAGTGCACAGTAATTATACCATCGAAATTGCAGTTTGGTTTCGTCAATTTCGCTTGATGGCAGCTTTAAGCTAACCCGCTGTATCGCCGCATTAAATCGAGTTTAAGAAACGTGCTGCCGTGTTCTCAGTAAACGCGCACAAAAGTCTACGATGGTTAGCACAGTGAACTGCCTGCACTAGACTTGAGAAAAGAAAACGGGAAAAATGCGCGGTGGTCCTTCTTTCCTAACTCGACACTGAAGCAAATTTTCCGCATAACGGCGAGCTTTAAAAAAAATCTTGCAATTTCGTTAGTGTTTACTTTTCCTAAAGTGCTTGCACCTAGCTTAACGGGGCCATTCTTGCAATGTAAATTTGCGTTTTTTTTCGACGGGGTATCAGTGCGTCAAGTAGTCTGCTAATTATTTGCAAGGGTTTCCTTGATAATTCTGCTCAAAATGCCTAGTTAAACCGATATCTTCTTTGAGAAATAAAATCGTACATTTATTCATTTATTTATCATTTATCTCGTACGATAATTACTAGAAGGAGCGCTGGTGTCTACGGGAGCTGTAATGGGGGCGGTTCAGCCACCATCTGAGTTATGAAAAATACATGGATTGGCCTAGACCTAGTCCTTTTGGCTTCAAACGGTTTCATATGGCTTTTTAGGCTCGTCATTTTCAACAAAGTACTGCTTAATAAACAATTAAAGTAACAGTAATAAAATTACTTGATGGCAGGATTCGAAAACGGGACCTCTAGTACATAAGCCCGATATTGAAACCATTACGCCACGAACGCATGAATCGACTGGGGATATGAAACGCCCTTACGAATTTATCGCGCGCAAGCCACTGACTTGAGACGCTTGGCGCGTTTCAATTTGTCCAGCTCGACAAGCTGAATCGTCGCAATTAGTGGCGCTTGTGCGTGTTCGCAGCTTCTGCTCTTCGAAGAGTATAGATTTCTCTGAAATTTACGACAATGAAGCATAAGCAGCTTCACAAAGCCGCAAGAACATCTGAATCCGCAAGCATGAAGATCCGACAAGTTCATGTACGTTTCTTATAGAGGAAGGGAAAATGTAGGAGGGAGCGTTATGTGACGCAGCCAGCGCGTTTGGCAAGCGAACACTCTGAAGCCACAGTGGTGGCCCAATACGTGGACTCTTGCATCGGAATGACGGAGCAAGAATCGAGATTTGCTGAAATGTTTGGCTCCCAGTATAGCTGTGCCACTAGTTTTTATTCGGTGTGCGTTTGTGCGGCTGTCCTGCCGTGACTCTACCTGCAGAGGGGGAACACTCAAACCGACAGCGCACTTTGAAGCGCGATCACGTGTTTAGCCGACAGGTTTGCGTCATTCGCGTTGCCGTATGCTTCCTCCTGTCTTTTTTCCTTCCTTGACACCCAGTAAAAAAAGGTGAACAATAATTGGTTTACAGATGGGAATACTCTATGCAGCAGTATCTCGAAGTGATTTAAGCCATGTGTGACTACAGAACTATAGTTTCTTCGTCGCGACGTACGAGAGTGAAATAGGCCGGAAACACATCTTAATGTCGTTACGGCTGACTAGTTATTAGGCGACAACACTGGATTTTGGGACTTCGTAGAAAAACAGATGCGAGAAAGAAATTCTGGTCGCGGAAAAGATTGTGCTACCGGTATTAAGTCTCTACTGAAAAAAAAATCTTATCAAACAGCTGCAGTTTTTCAACGACAGAGAGAGAGAGAGAGAGAGAGAGAGAGATCGAATCGAAGAAAAGGTATGCACAAAAATTAGGAATAGTAAATCCAGCTTTATCTTGCTAAGACACTATTACTCCATATGGCTGTACTTTTCAGAACAGAATCGTTAGTGTTCTCCGCCAGTAGTAAATAAAGCTGCTGCGTTAATCTAGAGCCTGGATGGTGATGGTAAACTGGCATGGCCAATCTTCATTCTGCTATAGAATATGAACAGTAGACTGTTTTTGAACCTTCCGAGTTTCTATAGATTCCACGCTGTTTAAGTACGCGCTTCGCCAACATACTCTGAGACATATTCAGGGACACAAACAGATTGAGTGCTAACATTATTTATGTGTGACTTTAAAAAAAAAATTGCTAGCTAGAATTTAACCTTGATAACTCATTTGCTGTAAGGAACGTTGTTCAAGTAAACAACATAACTATACGTAAAAATATTGTTACGGGAAGGAAGAGAGGTCCAAAGAAAAATCCACGCACAGCGAATGTTGGTACGTCGGTCGAACGGAGCTAGCACGAAACCGCGGCGCAGTGTTAACTAAACGAAACTATGACGGGGGCGCGGGTGCCTTTGTGAGGAACACTTACCGTTATGTGGGCACTCAAATGCAGCAGCAAATTCAGGATACCAAGAACGCCGGCCAAGGTGCACATGAAACCCAGCACTACGGTTGTGGCGGCCAGTCCCACCAGGTATTCTCGTCGCCCTTCCAGTTCCCAGTCCTGTCTTACCACGCTGCCAAGCACTTCAAGTCGTTCTCGAAGGCAGTACCCGAGCACGGCCACCAACAAACCGCTTCCCTGCGTTCGTAATTAAGACCACACGCTTTGAAAAAAGGAAACGCCTGTCGTCATTATCAGCCCAAGTCTACCACGTGAAATGAAGTTTCTCCAAGAGATCACCACCTTCTACCGCTGCCTCGAGTTTGCCTAATTTAATGACTCCATTTAAACGCCCTACCAACCTGCCATGCATAAAGCTTTCGTGCTTGTAGACAAAGAGGGCGTTGTCACTCATATTGTGAAAAAACAGTGCAAAAAACTTGCGGGTGCGCAAGCAAAGCAAAAATGGCCGACAAACATTGATTCTACCATTGAAGATGGCACCGCTCTGAACAGTAATGTACAGGCGGAAACTTTCAAAAGTATGCCCCATATAACAGGCCTTTTCTTCGAACATGGAGCATATCAGTTCTCATAATCGTGCTCCCACAGAACCGTGCCAGTGTCTCATTCAAAGAGCTCGGCTACCCTTTCTTTACCTGCGCCAAAACTGACGGCAGCTGCGTCGCGTATCCTTGCCGTGACGTTCCGCAGCTGCAAGTGCCCACATCAGCGATAGTGACGTGCCTGTTTCAGTGATGCTCTCCAAGTTTCGGAATGTCGTACAGAAGGCGATGCGCCACTGGTTTGCGGATAAGCAAAAAGAAAGAACAACCTGCGGAGGTACCCGACGAGAAAGCGCTGCTCGTGCACATAATGGGAAAGGTCGTTGCTATCGGTTTGCAAGGAGGTAACCCACAGTGCAAGGAATAGAGAACCTGGGCCCGTATTTACAGAAAGTTCTTTCTCTAGAACTGTCTGTAAGAGCAGATGGTAGTCAACCGTGAAGTTGAGCGTACTGGTAGAGAAGGAGGCCGGCCAATGGCAAACAACACTGAAGAAAAAGAAAATTACACGGTCTCTTAAGATCTCTCGTAAGAGGTGAACAGCGAAAGCCTACTCTTCATCCTCTTATCATTCACCTCTTTCTCTTTGCCTCTTCTCTCTCTCTTCTTACGAGTAATTTCAGTCATTATTAGTAATTACTGGTCATTACTAAGCCTTTTTAGTCATTTCTAATGAATAGTAGTTGTTACAAGTTGTCGTTAGACACATTGGTAATATCGTAGTCATTACAAGTTATTTCATTCATTATTAGTCACTACTGCTCACTACTAAGTCTCTTCGGTCATTTGTAATCAATTGTGGTCATTACAAGCCGTCGTTAGACATGTTGGTCATATCCTACTCATTAGTAGTCATTAGAAGTCATCCCAGTGATTATTAGTCATTACTGGTAATTAGTAAACATTTTAATCATTGCTAATGAGTAGTAGTCGTTACAAGTTGTTAGATATACCGGTAATTTCATAGTAATTACTAGTCATTACAAGTCATTTAGTCATTATTAGTCATTACTGCTCAGAGCAAGCATTTTAGTCCTTTGTAATCAATTGTGGTCATTGCAAGTCATCGTTAGACTTATTGGTAATTTTGCAGTCATTAGAAGTCATTGCAAGTCATTAGTAGCCATTATTAGTCATTACTAGTCATTAACCTCTGCCAATCTCTATTATAACGTTATCATTCACTTTAACGGTCACTATCAATCATTTTTCATTCTTTAATCTGTCTTCACATGGCGTGATGACGCTTTGGCGGACACTCCGGCGGTCAGGTCTGATGACACAAACTTCACCATGAGCCTATAAAGGCTTTCGCCTTAAAACACAATCGAGACAATATGGAGATTGAGCGCGTCCCGCCCTTTTGTAACTTTTGTAAAGGCTATTGTAACTTGTGTTGTTCCTGAGGGCTTAATCGGAAGTCTTCCAGGAAGCCTGTTTGTAAGCATGTTCAGCATGCTTCGAAAGCTCGAATCAACATATCTTTTACATGGTGGCATAGAGAATCAGCTAACTTTAGAGGGAAAAAGAGATTGAGATGTCATTTTTATGCGACATATAATTGCTAAAAAAATGCGCGTTTAACGCCCTCTTTCCCGTCGCCTTTATTTCCTCGAAGTTGCACGAATCTTGTGCTGCCGGTCATCTTCGTAGCAGTGCTATTTTAGCGGTCCTTTCGTGTCACGTCAGGTTCAAGCATGTTCCCGGCGTCAATCTCATAAGACGACATGTGGGCAGGGGCTACCATCGCTTTTTAAGCAGCCATAGTGCGTATGGGCACAAACTATGCCTCTGCTAGGCGGCTAAGAGCGTACTTACTGCCTAGAGCCACATAGCATTTAATAAATACCGAGTCTGCGCGTTCTGTAGGCGCGTCCGTACTGCGCGTTGAGTTGACGTGTGGTAAAGAATGTTCCCTGGGCACAAACTTCGAGGCAATCCTTACTTGAACTGCAACGTTGTAGGCGACCAGTACAGTGCGGTGGTGTTCACATTTGTGTCTGTTCGCGCGTTTGGTTTCATAATTGAAAGTGCTAAAGCTTGCTCAGCAGCGCACAGAAAGGGCAGTTCAGCACGTGGTAAACGTCTGAATGCCAGTGCTGTCGTTGACGGGAGTGCGCCGAGTTATTATAGGCCTTCCCTTTCTTCATACCGACGATCGCCTGCGGTGGCACTGCAGGTACTGATACTGGCGAAGACCGGTGGTCGTGGCGCCAACGCTTAGGAGCTGGCATTTCGCGGCAACGAAAGCGATCGCCAGCTTCCTTTTTGCGACCGATTGCGCGCAAGGAAGCTGCTTGAAGCACACTTACCAGGGACACGGTGTGCGCAGACAGCTTGAGACAATGTCCTCTCTTCTTTACATGTTGGGTCAACATTTTTTCGAGGGACGGCATGAGTCTCGGCGCCTGGGCGAGCTGATCGAACTTACAACGGGCTACTTCTTCTGGTCCGCACAAAGCAGGACCGCGGCCCGCGGCTTCATTGTATCCGAAGGCGCACTGGGATTGATTTGCTGCGATAGGTTTCCACTCTACGGCCTCCTTTCCCATGAAGCCCTTGCTACGTTTTCAGTTACCTTCCAATCTCACTTGGTCCCAGCGGCCATGTAGATAAGCCTGCGACTGCGAATTGAGCTGTATCGCATCCAGTCTTCAAACGTTCGCTCTTTGGTCCTTCGTTGCGCTCGTTCACTCGATCGCGCCGAGGGAGGCCTAGTCACGCCGACGCTCAACGCAGGAACGGGCGCTTGAGCTGCGCTGTAAAGAAGCTAAGACATACAATAACAACACAAAGAATGTTAAGAAGGAAAAGAGCTCCGCAATAAATGTCTTTCTTAGTTCACTAAGTGACAATATTGTTAATGTGAACATGAACTTCGCCAATTACTACATGATCAGCAATATTAAGGCATCTGACTTCCTAGTTTCTGTGGCAGTTTTGTACCCGCGAC